>NW_012115044.1:1852346-2120662 GCF_000951035.1 Colobus angolensis palliatus
AAGAAAGAAAGAAAGAAAGAAAGAAAGAAAGAAAGAAAGAAAGAAAGAAAGAAAGAAAGAAAGAAAGAAAGAAAGAGAAAGAGAGAGAGAGAGAAAGAAAATCTCAGATACATCTATAATAGAGGAATCTCTCAAAACAATTTCTGCAATATCCAGTGTGGTAGACCTAATGGTGACCTTCCAAAAGAAACACCCACATTCCAACCCCTGAAACCTGAGAATGTGACCTTATTTGGAAAAAGGATCTGTGCAGATGTAATGAGGTTAAGGATTTCTAGATGAGGTAATCCTGGATTATCCAGGGGAGCTGTAAATCCAATAACATTTTCTTGTAAGAGACAGAAGAGGAGAAGACAGAGAGAGCAGAAGGCCATGTGAAGGCAGAGGCACAAACTGGAGTTACATGGCCACAAGCCAAGTAACCTCTGGAGCCACCAGAAGTTGGAAAAGCAAGGAATGATTCCCCCTTACTTAGAGTCTTCTGAGAAATTGTAGCCCTACCAACACCTTGATTTCAGACTTCTGGCTTCCAATTCTGGAAAAGAATAAATTCAAGCTGTTTTAGGCCATCAAGTTTGTGCTAATTTCTAATGGCAACCCTAGTAAATTAATACACCCAGAACAAGTAATTATGTTTTCCAGAGAGGTAATGCAATGTAGTAAAAAGAACATTTCGAGTGAGACAGATTTAGGTTTAGAGCTGGGGTTTCTCTATACTAATTGTGTACCTTTGAACAAGTTACTTTATATCTCTATCTTCAGGTTGCTCTTTAGTAAAATGATGGTAAGCCCCCCTTGTAGGGTCACTGTGTGATATGTTATTTCTGCTCAATATTCAGTACTCAATTAACCTGTTAATGATAAATTCACACATGTGCAACATGTCTACAGACGTTAAAAACTGTTGTTTTCCTTGAAAATCAACATACATTTTAGCAAGGTATTAATTAGAGCATACGGGATTGATTAATGTGGAAACTAGTTGTGCAATACCAAATGTTTTAACAAACCTTTATTACAACCTGACTATTCATGTCATTTTAAATAACTTTCCTGATTGTCAGCAGAACCATATTCAGTCTGTTCTTCTACTGTCTCATCCTTAATATCTTCCATAATTTCTAACAGAGAAATAATGAAAAAGCCAGAGTATTAGTAGAAAACATCTGCATCTAGCTTGGGCTTAAGTCAGATATAGAGTCAAAATTGTGATTACAGAATTCTCCTAAATGTTAGTCTCAGAAAATTGACAAGGGCCTAATAATTTCTAGGACAGAGTAGTCAAATTCATACCCACCATTGATACTTTCCTATCCCTGACATTAAAGTAGACGAAAGAAGTAGTTCTCACGATAATTTTATAGAGGAAGAATATAGGAATAATGCAGTTTAGGTATTGCCTATTCTGGAATAACTCCTTAATACTAAATTGAGACTCTAGTGAGAGCTATTCAAAATGCATAAACAAAAGTAAAATAAACTTTCAAGAACCGATCTTTCTTACTTTTCTAGGGACAAACTTTTGAAAAAAATTAAAAATTTTAAAAAGTAAAATATGTAATAAATTAGCTATAATATCATTTGCAGCTATTGTAATTTATTTTTTATTCATTCACTCAACAAGCATTTATTAAATGCCTAGTCAATGTCAGGCATTGTGTTAGGCACTAAAGACACAGCCTTGAATAAGACATACTATTCCCTACCTTAAGGATGATTTAGGCAAAACAATCAATGATAATAAAGTGCACATCACAGGAATGCAACATAAGGCAATTATAATTAGGGAATCAGGGCAGGCATTCCATAGAAAATAAGCTTTAAATTGAGACTTGCAAGATTGGTTTTATGTCAGTGGAGGTGAGAAAATGGGGGAAGAAAAAAGTAATGAAGAGTATTTAAAACAAAGAGTAGAACATACGCAAAGACCAGAAATGAGAGTGAGTATGGTGCACTGAAGGCATGAAAAACACATTTAGTATGATTGGAGCATAGAATGCTAGGGGGAAAGGGGCATGAATCAGTCCAGAAAATGAGACAGGAGCCAGGCTGTAAGATTAATATTAAGGAAGTCAGAATACTATTGCAATAATTTAGGTGAGATAAGATGGTACTCTGGATGAGAGTTGTAGTTCTGATATGAACAAGACTGAACAGATTAAGGACATTCTTAGGAGGAAGATCAAAAGTACCAGGTGATTTACTGCATGTGGAACAGCAGAGGATGTGGAAAAGGTAATGTCAGGTTTCTAATGTCGGCAATTATGTACCAATACTGGAGGTGAGAGCATGTTTGGGGCAAAGAACTGAGTTTAGAACATGTTGAGTATGAGGTGTCTGTGAGACATCCAAGACAAGAGGTCTAGAAGGCAGTGCTGAGAGAGAAACCTGAGCTGGAGAAAGATGTGGTGGTCATTCAGATGCAGATGCTAATGAAACCTATGGGAGAAAATGAGATTGCCTGAGAGGACTGTCCAAAGTGAGGAGAGAGCCTAAGAGAGAGTTCAGAGAACATCAACTTTAGTACTGCAAAGGTTAAGTAAGACTAGCAAGGCTGCCTCTAATGAGACTTTATACAATCCCCTTCATAATAAGGTCTTACTTTCTACAGCAATTAAGGACTCATACATCTCTTCTCTCTTTTGACTCTTAAACAAAATTGTAAGATAAGCAGGGTGGGCAACAGGACTTCTTGCAGATAAAAATAATCTAGGCTTCAAGAGGTTAGGCTTGAGGTCATGGATCTCTTTATTTCCAGATTAGTTTTCTTTCCATACCATTACTCTACTCCCAAGGATTAGTTCCTTATAGCTTCTTCTTTGTTGTTAGCCTGGACTGTTGCCTAGGTGTCATTTTAGAGGGGTGAAGCTTTTTTGCATTATATTGTATTAAAAATTTCTCCATCTGGAACTGATGAAAGGACAGAAGGGCTAATCTGAGGCAAAACTCGAGAGTGGGAGAACTGTTTCTTAGAGCTTCCAACCTCCCTCATCTCTACCTTACCCCTTCTTTAAAAACTTTTGTTCATTTACTCAATAATTAGTTATTAAGATAATTTGTGGATATGGAAATAAACAAATCTCTACCTTCACGGAGCTTACACAACAGTAGAATGGCAAACATAACAACCAATGCACTAAAAGTTAAGAAAGAGAGGAGTGTGGAACCAGAAGACACCAAGGGCATACCTAACCTACACTGAAGAGGGTAAGGAATACCTCTTAGAATAAGTAATATTTCAACCAAGATCTAAAAAATGGTTGAAGTTGACTGTCTTGGCCACTGTTGCAAGGAGAAAAACTGATTTAACCAACGAATTTAGAAAATTGTAATGGAAACATATAAGTCAGTGTGCCATCCTTTTGTATTTTTCAAAAAAGAAATCCCAGAATTTGCAACACTTGATACAAAACGAATGTATCTCCTCAAACTGTGGAATTCCTGCACTAGTACTGATACGGTTTGGGCTCTGTGTCCCCAACCAAATCTTAGTTTGAATTGTAATCCCAGGGACCTGGTAGAAGGTGATTGGAGCAGGGGTGTGATTTTCTCCATGCTCTTCTGGTGATAGTGAGTGAGTTCTTATAATATCTGATGCTTTAAAAGTATTTGGCAGTCTCTCTCTTCTCTCTTCTCTCTCTCTCTCTCTTTCTGTCCTCCTGCCACCATGTAAGACGTTCCTTGCTCACCCTTCTGCCATGATTATATGTTCCCTGAGGCCTCCTCAGCTGTGCAGAACTGTGAGTCAATTAAGCCTCTTTTCTTTACAAATTGCCCAGTCTCAGGTAGTTCTTTATAGCAGTGTGAAAACAGACTAACACAAGTACTATCCAAGTATAAGAGAGAACATTACTCTCACCTATCTCAACTCATACCATGTAGGCAGGCCCTTAATCTCTCTCCTCCTGATTTGAAGGCAAGGAAAGAACTCTAAGTACCTTGTCTTATTTATTTTTCAGGACTCTAAGTTATATTATCTCCATTATACAGTAGAGAAAAATCATCTGAAAAATTACACAAATCTGCCCAAGATTTCAAGCCAGTAAATCTTGGAACTAGATCTTCATTGTGGTCAATTGGCTCCAAAGCATCTATTTATTCTACCTTGAATACATATATATACACACACACACAGATGGTGTTTCACTATGCTGCCCAGGTTGGCCTCGAACTCCTGGCCTCAAATGATCCTCCCACCTCAGCCTCCTAAAGTACTAGGATTATAAGGCGTAAGTCCCCATGGCCAGCCAAGCAGATGTTTTTATTTTTGTTGTTGTTTGTTTGTTTGTTTGTTTTGAGAAGGAGTGTCACTCTGTCACCCACGCTGGAGTGCAGTGGTGCAACCTTGGCTGACTGCAACTTCCGCCTCCCAGGTTCAAGCAATTCTCCTGCCTCGGCCTCCCGAGTGGCTGGGACTACAGGTGCCCGCCATCACACCCAGCTAATTTTTGTTTTGTATTTTGAGTAGAGACAGAGTTTCACCGTGTTAGCCAGGCTGGTCTTGAACTCCTGACCTCAGATGATCCACCCTCCTCAGCCTCCCAAAGTGCTGGGATTACAGGCGTGAGCCGCTGCACCCCGCCATGTTTTCATAAAGACTTGCGCACAGATGCTCATTGCTACTTTATTTGTATTGTCAAAAATTGTAAACGGTCTAAATGCCCATCCTTAAGTGAATGGATAAACAAATTACAGTATATCTATACAGTGGAATACTATATAGCAATAAAAATGGTGAATTATTGATACGTGCTACAACATAAATGGATCTCAAAATCAATATACTGAGTGAGAGAAAGACAAAACAAGTACAGAAGATTGTACTTTTATAATGGAATCCAAATTTTTCTAAAATTCTAGGAAATGTAAGCTACTGTGTAGTGACAGAAAATAGATCTATGGTTGCATAGGAAAACTACCGGGTAAATATATATATATATATATATTAGCTGGGAGTGGTAGTGCATACCTATAGTCCCAGCTACTGGAAAGTCTGAGGCAGGAGGATCACTTGAGCCCAGGAGTTTGAGGTTACAGTGAGCTATGATCATGCCACTGCACTCCAGGCTAGTTGACAGAGTAAGTTCCTGCCTCAAAAAAAAAAAAAAAAAAAAAAAAGTTTTCATTTCTCTTGTGTAAACATGTAGGCATGAAATGGCTGGATAACATGGTAAACACACGTTTAACTTTTTAAAAACTGTCAGACTGTCTCCAAAGTGGCTGTACCATTTTACTTTACTGCCAGCAACTTATGAGGCTTCCAGTTTCTCCATATCCTCAAAAATCTTGCTATGCTCAGTCTTTTAAATGTCAGTCATTCTAAAGGATGTGTAATAGTGTCTCATGCTTTTAATTTGCCTTCCCCTAACGATTATTGATATTGAGCATCATTTCATGTGCACATATACCATCTTTATCTTTTTTTTTTGGTGAAGTGCCTGATCAAATCTTTTGCCCATTTAAATAATATGTTGTATATTATGGAGTTTTCAAAGTTCTTTATATTTTCTGGATATAAGTTCTTTATCAGATATATTCTTTGCAAATATTTTCTTACAGTCTGTGGCTTACCTTTTCATTTTCTTAATAATGTTTTCAAACAGCAGAAGTTTTTAATTTTCATGAAATCGAATTTATCAACTTATTCTTTTATGGGTCATTCATAAATGAATTGTGCACTAATCATCTCCTAACATACTACATGAGTTACTTATCTTTTCATTGATGAATCCCAAGTGGTTAGTAAAGTACTGAATACACAGTAGGTATCAATAAACATCTGATGGATAAATTAAAATTTCAAGTAGTGAAAGGAAAATTATAGAAACTTAGTTCATTGGCAGCATAGAAAATAAAATAGCCTCTAGTTGAAAGCCATATTCAATTTTTTGTTATCTGATCTAGTATGAAGTTTGATCAATACAAAGTCCCAAATTTATTAAATCTTGTTAAAGAACCTGATGCTCCCTCTCTAGAGACAATTCTTTCTTCCCCAAAACAGAAATGTGAAATTCCATAGAACTTAAATGTAAAGCAATAAGTCCCCTACCCATCTCTGTGCCTCACCTCGCCCCTGACTCAAATGCTATATGAACCCCTGTAAACAAATCAAGGCTGCTGAATTCTCAAAAGCTCTAATTGTGCAACTGTAAATAAGCCTCAGGATGAATTTCAACCAGCAGTGTCCCCAAAACCATTATCTGCAACTATAATCCATTATTTTTCTTTTATAATTAATTTTTCTAATAGGTCAGTACTATTTCTTTTGTTTAAGTGCTATTCCAGCAATCCCATTTTACCAACAACCAATGTCTACTGTAACTATATACATATTTTCTATTATATACAACAAATAAATTCTTATATTATGCAAAATGCTAAATTGGGCAGAGAAAGTTTTGCTAATGAGTAATAAGGTAATATGCTACATTGGTCCTCAACTGCACTTGTCTTGACCATGTGAATTAAGAGTCTAGTGGAAAATTATAAGCACCTTGAGGACTTCCAGGTATGTGGGTGCTTAAATAGGTACTCAAAAGATGCTGCTTATTTTCATAGATTTTAACCTCTGAATCACTGGGAACAATGACAATTACCAGAGATATAGATAGGTGGTTAGATAAACACACAAGAGATATGTATGTGAGAGACACACATATTAGAGTATAATAGGGCTGTACACACACCTACATATACCTATATAATGTGTGTGTGTGACTGTGTATTTGTATGCATGTGTATGAAATCAAAATGCAATTCACTGAACACTGAAGACAGACAAAGCAGTCAAGCAGCTGAAAGAATTCACCACACTGATGAGCTTGCCTCCTCAGACAGCATGCTCCTCAGGTCCTCACTCAAAGCCTCTTTATTCTTTTTAGACACAATTCTAAAGAGTTTGGATATCTACTTTTCCATCCACAACAGACTAAATGCTGAACACTCGAGCGCATAGGTGAGCTTGTGTTTGATGCTAGCTGCAAGCAGCCTGACGTAGGGAGAAATGAGAACTCTCCTAGAGCCAGTCTGGGGAGTGTCCTGGTGAGGGCACTGAGACCTGCTAGTTAGGAGGAGGCCTAGAGCAAACAAGCAAAATTGCTTGGATGAAGGGTAATCAATCTGAGCCTAGTTCTTTTGGATTAAACCTTTGAGAACTCAATGACAAGGGGATATGGATCCAACAGGAGACTAGTAGAGAATACAAATTCATTATTTTGCTATACAATGCTAGTTGCTTTTTAAACAATTGTTTCTCTATGAATTTTACTACCAGGCTTTTCTGAACCATTCTGTGTGAATTCAATACTGCCTGGATTTTTAAAACCACTTCTGACACTACAAACCAGACAAATCTTTTTTAAAAGATAATAAGAAGATGGGGCCTTGCATTTCTCATAAAAGGAAAATGACTCCACCAAAAGCGTATTCATTACACACTGTTGAGGCATGAATTCAGGGAAAATTAGACTGAATATGAGATTACCATCCTCACTTTCTGAAACACTCCCGGCGCTGTCACCAGAGTTCTTAATTCAAATATTTACTCTTGATCTAAAAATATCTTAGTCCAAGAAACTGAATGATTACTCCACAGTTAAAGTATATTTAGTGATCTGAGAAAGGAGAAGTTTCATTTCACTCAAGCAAATGGTTTTAGTACCCCAACCAATTAATAGCTTCATGATGTGGGAGCTATGATTATAAAGGAATGGAATTAATTTTTTAAACAAATCTACAGCCTTCTAACAAGGGCTATTTTTCACAATGGTCACCTTGGAAGAAAGTTACTCCAGGGATACTGTCATTTCTTCAGAGTTGGGACCTTACCTTTAGAATTGGTTCATGAGGAAAAAAAAACACTTTATGCTTCACAGTTACCCTCCCCACCCAATACCACATATCCCTGATTACCAACTTTGAATATTCCTCATTTACACTGATCAACCAAAAGCCTCCTCCTGGAGATTGGTATCATGGCCTATTTATCCCGGGCTTTGCTGGGAGGGTGGGGGATGAAGACGGTTTATAGGAATTAAGAGAGTCTATTTTTAATTATTGCATCTGTGAAACATATGAAATTCCTTTGGCCAAAAATGCAATATAAAACTGAGATTATCAAGGGCCTTTTCGTGGGACGAGTGAAATGGAGAAAAAAGTCTCCATGACAAAATAGAGGACTTTAAGGAATCCTTTTTTCTTCTGAGGTTTGCATGTGTGTGTTTCTGGCTTGACTCTCACCTGAACTGCTCTTTCATAATCTACTGTAGTCATTCGGTACCTGGAATCTGGGAAAACTCCAACCTTACCCCAGCACTTGTGCAATAACACAGTAAGGAACATGGAGTCAAGTTTAAGCACCTAGTCCAGGGTTCTTTGCACCCTGTGGGCCTTCAGTAAGTACTTGTTGATTGACTGAATGTGTGGCTCACTATCAATATGAGTTAACTATATACATTTTGCATTAAAATCAAACAACCCAAATACTTTCTAGCTCTCCAGAAGTAATGCATCTAATTGACAAAACCACTCTTATGCTTCCTAATCCCCACTTCCTCCAAACCAAATCAAAGGAAGAGAGAGAATATGAAGAAGTGAAAACGAACATAAGAAAAACAATTAGCTGATGCACTCTGCAAAGCCTGTAATATTATCTAGAATGACAGCATAGCCATTGTTCGTGCTGCCAAAGCCCTGCGTGTTTGCTAGCTCACCCGAGGTCCTGGGAGAATAATAAACTAAGCAGATTAGATGTAGACTGATGCCTCCATGCCACCACCAACTCACACAACACACACACTGTTCTGAGTGTCTGAACACATGCGGGCAGGTAAACCCAGAAAATGGGCACTCCATGTTGGCAGGAGGAGAAGAGGCTGCCAACAAACAGGGCCTGTTTATTATTTAACAGTTGGTACTGCTAGAGGCCTGGCACCGCTATAGAGCACTCTCTGTTTCAGTGCAAGTCAGCCTGATTATGAGAGCGTGTGAGCCAAATCGTGTTTACCATAGTCTGTGAGAACCTCTGTGCCCCCAACAGACATGGAAATTCTTACAATAGCTCTCGTCCAAACAGAGAAAAATCACTCCTGAGATGGAGGTAAAGGGCCCCACATGCTTAAAATTTGTCTGATCAGCTGGCTCAGTGTCTCTACATGTAGTTGCTTTTTCCCTGCTCAAGACAAGTCATTCCTCTCTAATGATACAGTTTCTAATCCTCTGCCTTTGGTTACTTTACTTTGGGACCTAAATCAACCATATAATATGTCAATCACCCATCTACTGATATTGCTTATGCTGTCCTGCACGCTTTGGCTTTTCAGCAAAAGAATCTGCTGCCCAGGACGGCTACCTCCTGCTTCTCCTTCGCCAGGGCTGCCTCTGCAGTAAGTCTCTTCTCTGCCAATGTGGGCCACAGGTGGATGCCTTCCTACAAATCCAATCAGCAGGATAATGTGCTACTATCACAAGAGTGGACCTTAATGACAAAGAGCCCTGCTTAGATGGTCACCCCATTAACTTTGATTTGATTATTCTGCCCCAGCAGAACACTTGGCTTCACAATCACCGATGGCAACAGCCCAACGTAAAACCTGTAGAGAAAGTAGTCATGTTGGGTTCATACATTTTCAAAATATTAAATTTCATGTAAAAATATAAACATGGTAAGTATTGAGAGAGTCCCTGGTTCCCTAGGAAAGCAATGTTTTCTTTTCTTTTTTCTTTTTTTTTTAATAAACCAAGGTCAGAGCACATAAGACAATTGTGCTAACTAGGCAACAGGGATAATCTAATCATTTCTTTTGAAATTCAACATAAATCAACATTTCTTTTAAGTGTAAGAACCTGGCTTTTATCTTCCATATACAAGCAAGGCAATCTTTGATACTTTATGTGACTCTATACAATACAACTGTTTATAAATTCAAGATAAAATTGGCTCTATATAAGCTAGTTCAATATTTTGAAATTTAATTGTACCTTGGATACACTTCCTCTGTGACCATGAGTAAATCATTAAAATGCTTTCTACCAATGAGAATAAAGGCATAGCAAACTATAAGTCTTACCTGAAACTGTATGCAGTGATCGTTTTGTGTTTTGTTTTCTAATTGACAGTTGATATTTATATGCTAAATTATTAAAATACGATTTATTTTTAATTAAATCCTCAACTTTGCCACTAAAGGAAAGTGATATATGCTTTGTATTGTTAAGTAAATACATAATTTTATACTTTCCATGTTATTATGGTTTTCAAAGAAAGTAGTTGTCCCTAGGTCACAGATTATACACACATACATAGCAAAAGAACTTTACAAGGAAAATACGAAAAAATAATTGCCTAGCTCGGATCAAGTTAACCCCTAGTTTATTTTAATCATCTCCTCTACTGAGGATCTGATAAGAGATGCTTAATAAACAGCCCCAAATTAAGGCAGTAGAATCAGGAAATCTTTTTTTTTTTTGAGACGGAGACTTGCTCTGCTGCCCAGGTTGAAGTGTAGTGGCGCGATCTCAGCTCACTACAACCTCCGCCTCCTGGATTCAAGCTGTTTTCCTGCCTCAGCCTCCTGAGTAGCTGGAACTACAGGTGCCTGCCACCACGCCTGGCTAATTTTTGTATTTTTAGTAGAGATGAGGTTTCAACATGTTTGCCAGGCTGGTGTTGAATTCCTGACCTCAAGTGATCTGCCTGCCTCAGCCTCCCAAAATGCTAGGATTACAGGTGTAAGCCACCGCGCCCAGCCAAAATCAGGAAATCTTTCCCCAAACATCCTGTATATAGCAACATTCATAACTACTACTTTATGGCAGAATAATGGACCCGATTATAGGTTCACATAGAAAAAGTTGATATTTCAACCATGACCAAAATATAAACAGGATTTTTCATAGCGAGTAGATAAAAGATAGGTGGTGTGTTCATCTCTGTGCTGAGATACTTCATCATAACTAGTAAGAAACATAGTAATAGTTCACATTCATTAAGAGGTATGCTGTAAGAGCTTAATATGTATACACACATAACAACCTTTATTTTTTAGTGACTACTATTTACAGTGATTACTATTTTTTTCTCCATTTTACAGATGAGGAAACTAAAGGACAGAGGGGTTAAGTAACTTGCCCAAGGTCCTGCATTATGTAAATAAAGGGGCTAAAATTTGAACTAAGGTGGTCTGGCTCCAGAGTCAAAGTGTAATCACTGTGTTCTGCTTCTCATAATAATGATCATTCTTTCTGAGGCTTGTGTTCAATTTAAAACTGTATATTCCCTGAGGTTGTTGAATGCTAGAGCTGAAGAAATTTAAAATGATCTAACCCATGACCTAAAGATCCAGGTGGAGAGAGGATATTTGGGAAGACGGTGTAGCCTCGAAATTCTGTGGATAGGCACACTTATCAGGGAAAAGAAATGAACCAGTGATCTAGTCCAAATGTCTCAGTTGAGAGATCAAAAAAAAATGAGGCCAAAAAGCAATGGCTGTAAATGTTGCATATTTTAAGTGAGCAATATAAGAAGAACGAAGCCCAGAAACCAGGGCTGTTTTCATTATCCTGTCTACCCAAACTCTCTTAGGTGGCTCCCCTAAAGGCAGAAGAAATCTGTGTGAGGGATGCCAAGGCAGCCTGTATCTCTCCTTGGCTCCACATGACTCAGTAAAGCAAATCACTGAGACATGATAGCTACTGATGGAAGAAAGAACAGAAACTCTAGTGTGATGTTTTCTTGACTATTCATTGCTAATGGAAAAAAGTTGGGAACATATTTAAGAGGTAAGAAGAAATAAAATTGTCTCTTTACAAAGTTGACTGATTTATTCATTTAGCAAATACACACACAGATATACACACACACACACACACACAATTTATTTATTTTAGTGATAGCCCAGAAGCTTTCTGAATTTCTTTTGTATTTCCCTTGAGTCTTTTCTTATAATTTATATTTACCTAAAATTTATCCCTTATGTTCAAATTTTTCCCATATAGATATAGTATTCATTATAATCATTTTAATTTCCTCCATTTCTCCATTGTATTTGTAATTTTGTACATTTGTGAGATTTCTCATTTAGTACTTAAATCATGTGATATTGGTTTGTTTATTGTTCTGTTAGTCTCTTTGAAAAAACCAACTCTTTGATTTATTAGTGTGTCTCTTTTTTATTTTCTAATTCCTTAACTCCTGACTTTTTTTTTTAATCAATTCCTTCTTTATACTTTGCAGATTTGTTTTTTGTTCTTTTAAACAACTTCATGAGATGAATGGTAATACGTTTATAATTATTTTCTTTCCTGTAATAGTCATGTTTAAAGATATGGATATTCCTCTGAACACTGTTTTATCTATATCTATACATACTTATTTTCTGTAAATTCTGTAATGCCTCTGAAGTAAAAAATTACTTTAAAAAGTTGTTGGTCTTTTTTCTTATCAATTCTCATGAGCTCTTACTTTTTGGAGATACCATTTTTGTCTGAGATATGAGTTGCCAATCAAAATGATCACTTTTTCGTATCATATAAAAACTGTTTTTAAATTTTTTATTTGCTTGAATTTTCTTATTCACAATTCTGGTAATATCAGTAGAAGTTCTTCTCCTTCCTCTCCCAACTTTTTGCTTCCTATATGGCTTTTGGTCCCATTACAGTTCTATTTTCTTTTTCCATTTCCTTCTTGCTCTCTCACAGACAATTTTATTTCTCCGTATTTGTCTTATCACTTATTTGATCCTGTTTATCTAGTTTTTGACATTTTATTTTATTTTATTTTATTTTATTTTCTGAGACAGAGTCTTGCTCCGTTGACCTAGCTGGAGTGCAGTGGTGCGATCTCGGCTCACTGCAACCACCACCTCTCAGCTTCAAGCAATTCTCCTGCCTCAGCCTCCCGAGTGGCTGGGATTACAAGCGCCTGCCACCATGCCTGGCTAATTTTTGTATTTTCAGTAGAGACGGGGTTTCACCATGTTGGCCAGGCTGGTCTCGAACTCCTGACCTCAGGTGATTCACCCACTGCAGCCTCCCAAACTGCTGGGATTACAGGTGTGAGTCACCGTGCCTGGCCTTGACCTTTTATTATAAAGAGGCCATAATGTCTTCTATTTATTTGCTAGTATGTTAAATAGATATTATTTTCTTGTAAAATTCTTCTGGTATATGTTTTGATCTAGTTTCTTTGCATTACTTTTGTTTTTGTTTAAAGCTATTAGCTTTGCTTAGCTGATAGCTAAGTATGGGTCCAATATAGGTTCCTTTCTGATTATTTTTCATTTTTCACTGAGTTAATTCTATCAGCTGTTTGCTGCAGGAAAGAGGCTGGCAAAGTAAACTGAGGACGTCAGGGAGTTTCATTTTGGTGCCATATTTCCTGCTATGTTTTACCTTTCTCACCAATTCGATGTGCACATTGTTCAAGAGATATGGCTCTGCTTAGTGTTCTCAGTGTCCTGTTTTCCCCATTTAGATTAGTTGGAGTTCTGAAGGGCTTGCACAAAGTCCTGCCTGTTATACATTTTCCAAGTCATGATCTAATATTTCTTTATTTCTCTTCTCCTGAAGGTGATCAACAGTGGCAAAAGCTGGTGTGGTTTATCATCTCCACCTTGCCACCCATGCATCCTACTTTTGGCACATGTGGCAGGCTGGTGTCATTCCTCATTCACTGCTACCTCCTCTGTTACCCTCTGTTGTAGAACAAGCCTTAGCAACTCTTCCGCAGACCACCTATAGCCTCACACTTTCCTGTTGCATGTAAGTAACTGGAGCATGTGTCCCTCAGGGTCATTCTATCAACTTTTGGATGTTCTGCCTCCTGCCTATATTTAAAATACTCTAAACATTGTCTCTGTTCTAAATTTCATAATAACTCATAGTTTCTGATTTGAGATTATGCCTGCCTTCTATAAGAAAAGGCTTTTTGGTGAAACCCCGTCTCTACTAAAAAATACAAAAAATTAGCCGGGCGAGGTGGCAGTCGCCTGTAGTCCCAGCTACTCGGGAGGCTGAGGCAGGAGAATGGCGTGAACCCGGGAGGCGGAGTTTGCAGTGAGCTGAGATCCGGCCACAGCACTCCAGCCTGGGCGGCAGAGCGAGACTCCGTCTCAAAAAAAAAAAAAAAAAAAAAGAAAAGGCTTTTTATATGCATCTTATTTTTTGTTTGTTTTGTTTCACAGGAACATATGGGCCAGTATTACATTGCTTTTTCATCCATGGCCTACTAATTGGCAAAAATAAAACTTCACTTATTAGCTCCTCTCCAATCCTTCTCTCAATCAAGTCCTTGCCCATCCTTGTCCTTAAACCCGGACTAATCCCTTGTAAGGTGTCAACTACAGCATTCACATTCATTGACCATTTATATTTCCCCTCATAAGCATATTTGCATTTAAATAGGAGATTTTAAAAATCTAAACTAAACTTTAGACTACCAGATGAAGTTATAAATTAAAACTTTGATTGTGGAATGACAAATAACATGGTATATGTGGAAAAGAAGTTAGAGGACCCAATTAGTGTCTGTAAAATGACCTCATGTGAGTAATAAAGTTATGTTTGAGTTGCTTTAATCTTTAAAATTAGCTTCTGCAATGCCTCGTTGTTTTCTATAATAGAAGAGTAATAGGAAAAGGAGGCATTTGTTGTAAGTACATTTTCTAGTTACCTGTTTAAGTAGTTTACTTTTAAACTTTAAGATGAAAATCTTTACAATGAGTTCCTATTTTCTGAAACAAATAAGTGACTTGACAAGTAAAAATGTACTGGAGTGAGTAGTTCTGGATTCTTAAGCTCTTTCTGTTAGTTATTATTAATAAAGCTTCGACAAATCATTTAGCCTACCCAAGAGTCAGTTCTCCCATCTATAAAATAGGAATAGCAATACTTCCTTTCCTGCAATATAAGTTTTCTGTGAGTGGAAAATGACATAATACGTGTCAAAATACTTTGTATACTAACAACTAGAAAATGATAAAAGCCTTAATATTCAAAGATAATCCAAACAGAATATTGCACTACTATCAAAGATAATATAGAAGCTCACAGGGCAAGTATATAAATACTTTCATTATTCTTTTGTATGTTTTTTCCTAGTTGTTTAGCCAAGGTACTGACTTCTATTTCAGTTCTCATTGCCATCAGTGAGTCTGCCTCTAGAAAAAACACTTTCTGTCTTCCCACCTCCTCTTCTCCAGTACATTTGTATCTTTTCTTCGGTATGTTTTCTGTGGCTTTAAATTGGCTGCAAAAGACTGCATAGAGTAATGAAAAGAGAAAGCGGCTTTGGAGTCAGACAGACCTGGTTTGAATCCTGACTCTGTCTTTGTGCTCACCATTTAATGTCCCTGAATCTGTTTCCTTATCCATAAAATGAATTTAATCACTGATATCCTGCAGGGCTATCTAATATGTGAAGTTCTTGGATTTCATCAAATCTCATTTGCCTTCTTAAAAGTATATTTTGCTTATTTCTATGTTTTTAATTGAAGCGTTATGACATTTGACAATGGATATATTGCTGCACTGTGATCAATAAATATTCTATTCAATGAATCATTTCACTTTTTTTCTAAATGTCACCATAGAATCTAGTTTCCTTAAAATCTACTTTTTGTTAATTTTCTTGACTAATCTTATAGTTCCAATAGGTTCTCTGCTTCAATCAGCTTCCTTTTGTCTAAACTTCTTCTGTTTTCTCTTGTAAAATAATTTATCCTAATTTCATTTTTTACAACAGAGACCATATCTTCTTCGGTCATAATGCATCGAATATTCTGTAAAAACTACATCACTATCAAGCAATAATTATGCATGTGAATGTTATAGATCTCATAGAACTTATCCACTCTGCCTTAGCTTATTCTTAGAAGATCACAGATTACTATCATATAGCATTTGTATAACTCTTTATCATTTGTGAACCTTTCATAATTATTTAATGGAGGTCTTCAAACTACTAGTATAGATTGATTTTGCTGTTTCTATTTTTGGGAGGGGAAAACAAAGAAGGAATGATGAAAACTTGTCAGATATATCCCATGTCACCAGGAAAAACAGGATCAGTACTCAGTCTTATTCTCTGATCTGCTGACATTGTGTTGAGCTAGCATTTTCCTAGCATGAAAGGAAGAAATATCTATTCATTTCCAATTATTATTTTTTTGGAAAAGGTATTATGGAGATGGTTCTCTTTATGTTCAAAATAAATAAAACAGCCGAGTGATTCCGGGAACTTGGGAGAAAGGGGAAGGTAAACCAAAGGCTAGGGCCAGAGAGCAAGAAGGAGGTAAAGGAGATCCAATTCGTGGTGGGTAAATCCTCATCCATCACTACATGACAGAAGTATTTGAAAAGGAAAGCTACTATCTCTCCTCATCTGAGGCTTCCTCCAGAACCCTGTAGGAGAGGAAGATACTGCTGAGTCTTCATTTGGGGAGCAGCAGGAGAAGGCAGTGCCTCCTTAGCCAAATGAACCCTTCCTGAGAGCTGTGGGGATATGTGTTTGTGCCACCAGGCCCCTTAGAAAATTATCTCTAAAATAACTAATGTTTAGTCAGTCAAAGCAACAACAACAACAACAGAAAAATACCAGCTTCAAAGAGAAAGTTATGTGGAGAGAGTAAATACCCCAAACTTAATGTGACCTTCCTACCATTATTTTAAGGAGGCATTAGGGTATAAAGAGTGAAAAACACCCTGAGGTGTGATTTACAAGTCTTATTTTTAGTTTCAGCAGTTTCACTTTCTAGCTGTGTGGTATTAGACAAGTGGCTTAACCTCTCTGATCCTTCATATTTAAAATGAGGGGGTTGATTACTAAGTGATGTCTAAGAGCCCTTCTAGAGATAAAAATTCCCCAATCTATGATAATAATAATTAACATTTGATGGTCCTTTACCACCTACAAATGATTTCCACATACATTATCTAATTTGATCTTCATGCCAGTTCTGAGGTAGTATTATTATGATTATGCCCATTTTTAGAAGAGAGATTCAGAAACCACAAAATGGCAGAGTTGGCATTGAACAGATGTTCCCAAGAGGCAAATACCCCTTCAGTAAAAGAAGCAGCTGATGCTAACAAGGATAAGTAAGAGCAGACAATTCAGCCTGTGAGCTCTTGTTTAGGGGTACAACAGAATTTCTGGAAGCTGCACTGGGGTAATGATATTGCACCATGTGGAATGTTATCTGATGATGTATTTATCAAAAAAACTAATAAAAAGAAAATTAAAAAAAGATACAATAATTGTTACTGCACTACACCCTAATGAATTATTGTGTTCAAGGTTCTTACAAAAAAAGTAATATTATACTCGGCTTATGTTTTAATTGATTTATTAATATTTTATCACAGGAATGTAATTTAAGCTCCTCATGATTTAGATCTCATAAACCTTTAGCATTTTGCAAATTCAAATTCCAATTTAAAGCCAGGGCGAGCAATTAACTTTTCTATCATCTTGTCAGGGGAGAAGGTTCGTGTTTAATTTGAGACAAAGTGACAGAAATATATATACACTGTATGTATTACTCCAATTTAATTTATGAGTCAGCACCATCCACCTTCAAAATGTAGATTTAATAGAAGAGGAGGAAGAAAAGGCCGTGCTGTCATGATAGGGCTGTAATATCTGCCCTGAATTTCTTACATATTAAAAAAAAAAAAAGTCACTGGTTTGTTGAGATACCAAGCTAGATTGATTGCAGGCCTATTTCCAGTTCTTTTGTTTCACATTCCACTTCCTGATTCTTTTCTCATACAGCAATAATCTCATGGATATCACAGGGAGCTCCTACCCCCACTTCTGCCTCTACTCCCACCCCATCCTCCATTTTCATGCATAGCTGCTTCTACAGGTTTATCCTAAATCTTGACAAGTGAGATATACTATGGTAAATATTGCTTTGAGATCACGTCTTCATCACCTTTCTCATCTTTCCAAAGCCACCTTCTAAGTGCTCTTTACCTAAAACAAACAAACACTAAACCTCCTCACAATTTTATATTTTAATGTGCAGGGTGTATCTGGCAAGGTAAAACACTGGCACTTTCCAGTGATCCTTTACAAAATATTTAAGCACAGGATATGAATAAATAAGCTAACACCACAGAAAGTAGTCAGGTGAACGGTAGGGAAGTACTTCCCCTTGGTGGTTATTAAGCACTGGAACAGGGCTGCGGAGAGAGGTTAAGGAATTCTTACTAGCTCTGTTATACTATAATTCACCAAAGGCACACAATGCTCTATGCTGATGAGATGAGTTACATGACATCTCCTCCCTGGTTCAATCAAAGGAGAGCAATTTACATCTCAAACCAGTTCTCTCATCAGTGGGACATAAAAACTGCAGAACAGAGATGCAGCAAATGTGCTTATTTATACAGAATCAACTCAGTTGCCACTGTTCTTTATTATTTTCCTTCTCTCCCATCTCCCCTGTATGGTGGCCATTTTAAATAGGATGCTTTAAATTCTAAAAGTGAGAAAAAGAACCAAGAACAATTCAGAAACAAAATTAACTAAAGATATCTTGTGCTTCTAACAATCAGTATCCCTTTTGGTGTTAGGCCAATCCCTCTGTTCCACTTAAAAATAAAATCAGATTCCTCTTGCTGGCCACAGGAAAAGAATTAGAAGACGATTAATGGAAAATTCTGGAAAGTAGCCTCATAAATGTTTATTCACTTTTCAGGCATACAATGTTGTGGTACATAAGTGAATACGGTGCATTTGTCAAAGAAAGGCTATGTTGAATTAGTGTGAGGTCTTCATTCATAAAACAAGCTTATTTTTACTAATAGTCTCTATTAATCTCAGCTTAATTATATTAGGCATTTTGCACTTGGATACAACGTAAAAATGGCCAAAACTGCATTTACTGCACCTGCTTAAATGTAGTCATATCCCTAAAACCTATTGCAGGGAACAAGCTCCCACAGACATAGCTTTTAGGCAGAATATGGGATTATGGCAGAGGGGTTTAAATACAGGAGGTAAAAATGGTAATCATATTCATCAACAACACAAAGAAGTAAAAACAAGAAGCTCTAGATAATTCTTTTTAGTGGACTCACTAAAATAACAATAACAGCTTGATGAAGAGAAAATGATTGTCGAAAGCTTGTCCATTTTACATTTTCTCTTTACATAGTGCGATAAAAAGGAAGCACCTGCAGTTTCTACTTGTGTGTGTATTCGTGTGTGTGTGTGTGTGTGTGTGTGTATGTGATGTTGAAAGAAATCATGGACATCATATTTGCTTTAGGAGCTACTAGTCTAATCTTAAGTGCACATTTCCTACCATCAAGTTGTATTTGAGCCCTCTAGGAACACCCGTGCAATGCAGAAACGTTCTTTAGCTTAGGAAGTACAGTCTTTGCTTCACACCCTTTTCCTTCATTCAGACACATCAGCATCTTATCACTTTGGACATTAAAGTAAAACAGACTTCTTTGTCATGAATATTTTTAGATAAATTACACCAAAATACAGTGTATTTTCCATTTTTTAGTGAAATCTACTTTACTGACATACACCAGCCCACTGTAACATCACTGTTGTGATGTCCTAGTACTTATCTAAAAAAGTACTATTAACTACATATCGCAAGTATTTGAAGTACATAAGAAAACCATAAACTGAATTACATTGTATGACTGGTGTGATCTCACATGAAGTTTGAGCTATCATTACTAAAAATAGAAATTGCATTTAGTTAATGCATCTTACAGTAAACCAGTCAACTTTCAAGGTTGTATGATGAGAAACTAAAAAAAAAAAAAAATGTTTGAAAAATTTCATAAGAGCATTTCACATGACAAGAGAATTCTTCCTCTCTCCCTTCTGCTGCTTTCCTTCCTTCCTTCCTCCCTCCCTCCCTCCCTTCCTTCTTTCCTTCCTTCCTTCCTCCTTTCCTTTCCTTCTTTCCTTTTTCCTCTCTCTCCCTCTCTTCATCTTCTTTCCTTCCTTCTTCCTTTTCTTTTCTCATGTTTCCCCCCCTTACTTTCTCTCTTCTTTCCTTCCTTCCTTTAATTTGGTGGAGGAGGTGCTAAAATTTGAGTAAGAAAATAACATTTTTGTTTCAGAATCCACATGCTTTTACTATTCATCATGCTGATTTAGGGAGAAATTTAGATAACTTCTTCTGGCTTTTTTTTTTTTGAGTCTATAGATATCTTTCAGGGGCCAAGCTATTTCCAAACATTCTATTAATGGCCTCCAATACTCCACAGTGCAATATATAGCATGCCTTAAGCAAAGGTAGTCTTTTACAAAAGACTGCAATAGCTAGTGAATAAATACTTTTTTCAATTACTTTTATAAAGGCACAGAGAAATGACAGTACAGTATGTGCATAAATAAAGCAAAAGTTCAAACTGCAGTTTTACAACTACAATGTCACTAACAGACATTATCCCCTCTCTGCTGTTCTATATATCTAGGTTGAAATCTGAGGCTTAAAACAATGTTTTAACAATAAAACAGAATAAAGGACTAACCCAATCTTTCAGGTTCCAAAAACGGGACTGGAGAGTTTTCTATTTTATAGATGTTTGTCACTATGAACATTCAATATATATAATTCTGAAATTATGGCTGGGCACAGTGGCTAACACCTGTAATCCCAGCACTTTGGGAGGCCAAGATGGGCGGATCACGAGGTCAGGAGATCGAGACCATTCTGGCCAACAGGGTGAAACCCCATCTCTACTGAAATACAAAAAATTAGTCGGGCTTGTTGGTGTGCGCCTGTACTCGGGAGGCTGAGGCATTGGAATTGCTTGAATCCGGGAGGTGGCAGTTGCAGTGAGCCAAGATCACACCTCTGCACTCCAGCCTGGCAACAGAGCAAGACTCCAAAAACAACAACAACAACAACTACAACAACAAAATTCTGAAATTACAACAAAATTAGGATTTTAATATGTGTTTTACAAGATGATTTGCCATAGGCCTTCATAGGGGAGATGGCAATCCCTAGTATATCAAACACTGTGGTTTAATATTTTTTTAATATTCATAAAACTCTTCAAGAATGGTTGCCATAATGTAAGAAGTGTCAGCATTATCAGAACAATCTGAGATTTCCATAGGCAGAAGAACATTCGAGATTACGTCATTACAACAGATAGCCCTCATACTCAATGCATCTTACATGGTCAGTTAAACCAAAGGGTAGGAGGCACTATAGGATAATAGTGAGAACAGTTGCTTTCCAAGTGGAAGAAAGGTGAAAATAAAGCACCTGCAGTGCTGTGCTTTCATTTTACTTCCTGCCCTCACAGTCATCCTGGAGATTTTACTGGTGTGCTTTAACTGTCTTGTGGCATTCTCTTTCAAAAGCATCTTCAGGGACTAAACTTCAGGTTTTATCAGAATAGACATAGTCCTGTGCCACTTGACGGAAGGCACTTTACTCCTTTTTATGGTTTCACTAAAATCAAGGGTATCATAAAAACATCTTAAGATCTGAAACTGGGAATTGTCTCGTGAGCATGTCTTCCAGCCCTACAGGTTGTATAAGGCAAGTATCTGTAGATTGAATGGAACCCTCTCTATCTAGTTCTTCAGTATTTTAAAGACTTTCAAAGCTCATTAAGTACTTCTTTGCTGTTACACACCAAGCCAAGTCCCACCTCAGGGCCTTAAGAACTTTTGTTACCCATGACAGGAAAGATCTTTCTCTAGGGTTTAGCATGCTTCTCTCTTTATTCTGGTTTCTCCTCAAATGTCAACTCTTCAGGAGACTTACATTGACCATCACATCTGAAATAGCTTGCCAACTTTACCTATCTCACTTTTTTTCATAGTATTTATTTTTTCCTAAAATTATGTACTGCTTATTATCTGTCTCCTCTAATAAAATTTAACTTCTCTGAACTAAATACTTTGTCTTATTCCTTAGTTTATTGCTAGTATCCAGTATTGTGCCTAATATATGGTAGGTGCTCACTATATATTTGTCAAATAAACAAAACTTAAAATTAATTTACTCTCCTTTAAATTGTACAGTTTAAGCCTCATTTTATTTTCTGCTGGTAAGAGGAGGTATCACCTACAATGACCCTTCACATTCTAGACAATTAATGAAGTCTATATGAAAGAAGAACTATTCCAGGAAGAATGTGTTCAGACCTGGTTTGAAATCACAGCCTGTTGCTATAGGGCATTTACTACCTACCATTTAGCTAGATTACTGAATACATGGAGTTAACCAAAATGCTGACAAGATACACACACACACACACACACACACACACACACACACACACACCCCAAAAAACGAAACCTCACCCGTCCAAAACTCTCCTTACTCTTGTAACTGGAGTGCATTGCTACTTTGCTCCAAGCCAAAGAACAGATAAGGAAGAGAAGCAAAAATCAGAAGAACTTTGGAAGCCATTTCACTAGAGCTGCCACCTGTCACTTACGTAAGAAGATGCAATCATCCATCTGTCCAAACTGGTGAATCATAAGGTCTTAAATACTATTTACTTTCCCCAAAATAGTGAGTCCCTTGCAATTTTATACATAATAATAAAAGGACATGATTTTTATTTGTTTTTCTTTTAGGTACACATAGAACATTTTCTTTAATGTGGCATACAACTTAAAAAATATAAACACCAATTCACTGAGGTATTTTTTGGTAGGAAAAAAGTGTCTATCATAATTTTAGTAGCAATAATAGTTCTGTACATTTCTTTTAGCAATTACAACTTCAGATTTCTAAGCACTGTGCAAACATTAATTTACTAAGTTCTGCTGTGTTCTCTTTGTGAATTAGAATATTATCATATCTTCATTATTTTTAGGTGAGAGTCACATAGCTATGACTTGCCAGGGCCACACGGCAAATAATTTTTTTTTAAGTGGTAAGATGCCTCTGTTTTGAAAGTGGATGCCCAGGGAAGATTAATAAAATAGGGTAAGAACATATCTAAAATGGCATCTGTTTTTTTTTTTTTTTTAACCTAGTGCTTCCATTGAAATTTTGTTTTGGGACATGAAGTAAGCTGATAGCTCAGTTCAAAACTCGGAATAAACATCCTTGAAAATAGTAGGGTTATTCTTTAAAAACAGTAGTTATCAATTATTGAGTGTGTACCTTGTACCAGGCAGAGTTCTAAGAGATCCAGTTCTAGGAGGGAAAGTGTACGAGTCCATGTGAACAAGGACTTTGTGTCTTATTCACTACTGTATGCTCCGAGCCTAGAACACACCTGGACAGTAGTGAGGGTTGAGTTGATATTTGTTGCAATAAATGTATAAATAAGGGAAGCTTTCTTGGTTCCAGAAAACTAAATTGTCTGAATTTTGAAATACAACCTATTTGTAAGTTGGGGACATCATTTTAAACATTTTCTTTTGGAAGCACAGGAGAAGGGAAGAGATTTTGTTTGACTCAATGTATAACTAAATCTAGGATAATAGTGATCCTCTTTACAATAAAGTTCATTTATTCAACAATTATTTATTGAATACATACTATGTGCCAGGCACAGTTCTGAACCTCTTGGAAGAGGTTCTAGGGATAAAGACAAGGTCCTTGTTTCAGAACTTAAATTACTTTTTATGGGTATAAGAGGAAAATATCTTCACATACAGTGCAGCTATGAGGCAAGATTTTTCTGTAACTAGTGACTTCTGTTTGTTTTTACCATGTTACCCTCCTAATTTACTAAGGCTTCAACTACTTGGTTTTATTCTGAGGAGCCAGAAGGAAATTATAGCAAAAAGTAAGTATACTGATTAATTACAACATGTATCCATAAAGTGGAGGGGATATCTGAAAATCACCTAGAGAATCTGACCAATATTTAATAAATCAATTTAGGTCAAATGATTAGTTCTGAAATGTCTGAGTTATCTATATTAGTTATTCATATTGCCAATTCTTAACTTGTTCTATACAAACACAATCTGAAGCTTCATCTGGGCTTCTTCAAATTGGAACCTAGTTACAACTCTTAATGGATAAGTTCAAGAATAATGCCACTTCAATAAAAAAGAAATAAAGAAGTGCACAAAGTATTAGAAGATAAATTATCTACAGATTAATAAACTCTTTGGTAAGAGTTTGCAACTCTATCACATATGGGCTAAGTGAAAATCATTGCTTCCAGGGCTAATGACTTCATCTGCGGTTACCCGGTGGGACAATAACATGGGCTACCTCTGTCCACTAAACAAATTCTGTCAAAATATAACTTACCAAAGTACAGCTTGTTGAGGAGTATACATATCTGAATTTCTTTTACTCTGAGAATCTGCCTGAGAGGTTATGTTACTTGAAGACAATATCATTTCTTTTGGCTTCACTTGCAGGAAACAAAATGCAGTTTTTGCAAGTATTTCTGCTTGTAAACTAATTCTTCAGATATAGCACATAAACTTCACTCTATAAGAAAACCAAAGAGGCCAAGGGACCTTAAGTTTGGTGTTTAATTGCTATAAGCAATTAAACATTGCTAGCAGCCCACTTACATTTTCTTTTTCCCCTAAAAATGAAGCTGAAACATATCTTCGAGCTGAGAGTTCAGTAATGCTGAGAAAACATCCTAAATACATCTTGGCAAAGGAAGAAAAGAAAAAAAAAATGTGATATTGATGTATTTGCTTTTCTAGTATATTGAAATCAAGAAGTAGATACAGGTGACAGATCTGCTTCCACCTGCTGGCTCCGTGAATTTGTAAAACTGAAATTTGTTATCTAAAAATCACTAGTATATTCAGAATTACTTAGCATTCCCTTTCTGTTTGTACATGTTCATGACAATGATAAAACAGTCCCAGGCATTCCACTACCAATCTTCATGTATATGTCCATTGACATTGTCTCCATCAAATTCAATCCAATAAAATTAAATGGAGTTAAATAAAGCAGTCTGCTTGAACCTCAGTATCTCTCATTTCTTAGTGTATTGTACCTCTTATCATTTCTTATTTATTTAGCCAAGGTTAAAAAAATGGTTTCTGGACTCAATTATATTTTCCTTCCTGGTCTCCTATTTCTTAAGTATTTTTTACTTTTATTTTCATATAATTACAAGGAGTTTCTTTTTTTTTTTTTTTTGCAATTGACATGAACAACATTATTCAAAGGAAAAAATACTTAAAGTAATAGCTACTTTAAGATAATAGTAATAGCTATTATCTTACAGCAAAGAGCACATTTCCATCTATGTTTACCGTAAAAATTTTCATTGGATTCCAACATTTTCATATAATACTATCTACAAATATTGCCTGCTTTGAGAAGACACCAAATTGTAGGAGGTAGATGGGCGATAGGTAATGCATGGAGGAAACTGGTAAAGACGACAAATTTCTAACTATGACTTCAGGAGTTAAATTTTAAAAGAAATTGAGAAGTATACAAAAGTGTTAAGACTGATATACATACAATTGGCTTACAATTTATCCAACCACTTGAGGCAAGAGGGTAACTCCAACTTTTGCCCCTTCATTGCCACACTTCTTCAGTCTGCATATGGATTTGATGTTTCCCCTTTACGGCTGCCCTTAATATTAATTTTAACCTCATATGAAATTTTTTTGGAAGGAAGAGTAATATATACATTATGATTTTCTCTGGAGTTTTCTTCCCATAAGCAACAGTCAGATGACAACCAACTTCTCATTAATCTCTTGAAAAACAAATCAGAAAGTTTCTTATGTCCTTCATACAGGATTGTCATCTATTATAAACAGTGCTGAAAGACCCCACACACAGCAAACTGAAGCATGTGGCATTTAATCCATCACACAGAAGGATCAAGAATTGAGTCAACACTTCTAGGGCTTCTACCCCTCAACTATGCATTTCCATGGTATCCATTTCCATGGTTTTTACAATTTTAAACAAACACATTTGTCTAAAAACAAATACATATGTAGGAAACAGTTCTCCAGGGCTCTCGCCTTTTCAGCTGCTTTTGGTTGACAGATGAGAACCCACATACAGTATTCTGAAATTCTGAGTCTTCTTGTCTTAATTCTAGAGAAAGAAATACTTGGTCCTAGGTGGCAGATCTTACTCATATCACTTCTATTAAATGGGCAAGACAGAGTCACAAAAAGAGGACTTACGGCTTTCACCTTATAATGGATTCCTTCTTGGCTTCCTTACACCTCCTATCCGTTGATTTGAACTTAATTTTGAAGACACTTAACAATTATTCTGAATCAAAACTATCATTTTTATTCTCCCTCTCAGAAAAGTTTCTGGAGTAATTTGTTGCAAAGCCATGTTATCTGTAACATTATTAATATGTTAGCATATTTTCAGTACTTTACTAGATTTCATAAATCTTACCCTTATCAATAACAACCAATATAATTTGAAGGAAAACGGAGAAATCTTGTGTCTTAAATTATATCATTTAAAATTCATGGATGAAGGTAGTATCCCTAGAAATGATCTGATTCTATGTGACTCCAGGAAAGATACTATTTCATTTCTGTTTTAGAGATGAAGAAACTAAAGTACAGATAAGTTAACTAACTTGCCTAAAGCCTTCTGGTGAATGAGATAGCCAAGATTCGAACCAAGGAGTCCAACTCCAGAAGCTTAACCACTATATTATTCTACTTCTGTGTTGAGATTAATAGAGAGGAATTAAACAGCTTAAATTCAAATCCCAGTTTCACCACTTACCAGCTACGTGGTCTTGGGCAAAGATCTTAACCACTATGAAGCTTTATTTCCTAATGTATTTAAATAATAGCTGTTCTTCACTGAGTACTAAGCTATGTTCCAGTTATTGATGCTAAGTGTTTTACATGCATTATTCCATTTAATTATCATAACAACTCAACAAAGTATGTAGTGTCATCATCCCAGATTTAAAGATGAAGAAACTAAGGTTAAGTAATTTGCCTATTGTTATATAGTAAGGGGTGAAGACAGAATTCTAAGAAGGGCAATCTCACTCTAGAAACCACAGTCTTAGTCATTAAATTTGGTGATAATAACCAATAGTGTCTACTTCATGGGGTTTGGGGTTGTGTTTTGGTCAGGATTAAATTAGGTAATTCAGGTGTAATGGCTGATTTTATAGGTCAACTTGACTGAGCCACAGGGTGCTCAGACATTTGGTCAAACATTATTTGGTGTACGTTGGTGAGAATGTTTCTGGATGAGATTAACATTTAAATCAGTAACTGAGTAAAGTAGATTGGCCTCCCTCACCTTCAAACAGTTGGAGGCTGGAACAGAACAAAAAGGCTGACTCTCCCACAGGTAACACGGAATTTCTCCTGCTTGACAGCCTTTGAGCTGGAACATTATTATTTTTTTTCCAGTCTTCAGACTCAACTGAAACATCAGCTCTCTGCAGGTCTCTGGCCTAAGGAAGTTCAGACGAGAACTATACCATTAGCTTTCCCAGGCCTCAAGCCTTTGGACTAATACTGGGGCTATGGAATTGGCTCTCTGGGGCCTCCACCTTGCTGACTGCAGATCTGGGGACTGGTGAGCCTCTACAGTCATGTGAGTCAATTCCTTATAAAACATCTCTTCTCTACAGGTATACATTTTATTAGTTCCATTTCTCTGGAAACATAGTACATAGTTTCTGACACCCAGAAATAGTTAATGAATGTTTCTTAAACTGCTTTCCCAAAAAAAGCCAACAAGAAAAGAATCATAGGATGAAAAAGCCCCCTTCAGTAAGAGCAAAGATAGGTCCAGATGAGGAGGATAATGTTCTGTGGGCACCGGGCTCTTAAGAGAGGAGCAGCGGTAGGGGCAAATTTTGAAACACAATCTGCAGCTAGGTCAGATGATAATCTTGTTTATGTGAAATAAGAGATGGTAGGAAAACCAGGTTGATCCAGATATCAAGAAGAAAAGCCACTTTCATCTTCCACTACTCTAACTGGAAGGGAATCTTGGTTCCTTACCATGGTAGCAAGCTGACTAGAAATACAGATGTGATCTTTCCCTTTGAAAAGTAACAGGTTATGGGGAAGGTGAAGGAATTTATAAAAAAGGTCAATTTTGTTTAGTGCCTTACTGTGTACTACTTCAGCCAATTCAACTCTTATCACCCAGGTTGGAGTGCACTGGCACAATCTTGTCTCACTGCAAGCTCCACCTCCCAGATTCAAGTGATTCTCATGACTCAGCCTCCCGAGTAGCTGGGGTTACAGACGCATGCCACCACGCCTGGCTAACTTTGTATTTTTGGTAGAGATGGGGTCTCACAATGTTGGCCAGGCTGGTCTCAAACTCCTGGCCTCAAGTGATCCACTTGCCTCAGCCTCTCAAAGTGCTGGGATTACAGGCGTGAGCCACCACATCTGGCCCCAATCGAACTCTTACATATATACTTTGTTTCCAGCTATAAACCATAGGGGGTAAAAAGACTTCTCTATGGAACAGGTTAGGTCCCTGAAGTTTTCAGGTCTAAACATGCTGGAGATGGCAATTAAGGTTTGCTAATATATGCGAGTTACATTAATATCTTTGAAATACCCATTCAATTACCCCAGCTCATCACCTATTAGACACCCTCTCTGTCAAATCTCTTCTGAATAACTTTGTTTAGTTAGGTTTGGGGCCAGTATCGTAACTTCACGTAGTTTGTACAGGAAGAAAATAAGTGAGCTTTACTCTGGATCTCAGGGAACATGTGTTTCTCCCATAATCTAAGCTAAAAAACAAGGAAGCTGCAACAGCTGGGACAAGAAGGAAAAGCCAATTTGATTTTTAAAGAAAATAGAAAATAAAAGCAATTTGTCCAATTCCAATGTGTGGTATCTATGCTGATTTTTCTCAAGGAAAAATGCTTATCATTGCCAAAATCCCTAAAGTAACCACAGCTGACACACTTCTCAGCATCAGAGCACTTGGCAACTGACAATAAGACCTGCTCCTTCCCCAAGCAGATAAAAAGGAACTCCCCAAACAAAACCAATAGCTTTTCTGTACGCTGAGTCTCCCTTCATGTCTTCTGAGCACAGTATATTGTCCTGTGTAATTGGAGGTTCATGTAGCACACTGATTTTACCCAAAGCATCAAAACTAATATAATTAATTTATATAATCTGCTACTTACACTGACTATAGAACTTACCTTCACTACCTACTCAAATGTCTGCTGCTTATGTATACATATGATTGCACAAATGTCTAAGGAGTACTGTCAATAAACAGAAATGTAAGTCTGCTAAAAATGCTTAAATATACAAAGAAATGCAAATATAAGCTCTCTACCACACACAGGATCTTTGTTTATACCACTTGCACATGATCAATGGAAGAGGACATTCAAAACACTTTTGAATAAAAAAATTATCATCTTGCATTAGCTTGTATCAATAGAATCCTTCAAAGTATTTTTGTTCATAATAAAATGTGTATAAGTTGGTTTGATTATTTTTTACTCTTATCATGGCAACTCAATATAATAATACCGTGCAGGTGGAAGAGGGAAGAGGGGAAAGGAGAGAAGCTGCAAATAACCAGTTTAATTACCCTAATGGTCATTTTTTTTTTTTGCAGGAAAAAGGTTCCATATGATAAGAATGTTTGTTCTGATCAAGTATCTTTGCTCTATAAAGGCTTTATGAATCTTCCTTCAATGTGAAGCTAAGCTGCTTCTGAGGAGCTACTGGCACCTCCTCATTTTTTCTAGAGGTGTCCATGTTCTAAAAATCTCTAATGATCACAACTTAGAAGGTTCCTGAAGCTACATAAATGTCAAAAGAAATGATAGATTTACATTTCTCCAATTTCTGCATTTGTTATATAGCATAAATTCATGATAGAAAAAAAACGATCTTCAAAACTGCTTAGAAGCTAGCTCAAAATCTTGCTTTAAGTCTACTCAACCCAAACCAAGTTCTGCTAATGTATACCCTTAAGATTTGTGGTAGTTTTTTATTTCCAATATCAAAATAGTCTTTTATTAAGTCTCCTTCACATCATATTTTTTCTTGACTACTAAGTCAGGTCTACATTTGTTGCTTCTATGTTTTTGACATCATGGAAGAATCTGGAGCAGTGGTACATTTGGCTATTCAGAGATATTTTATTCATTTAAAATGTGTGATTACTAAGGGGTTTAATCTAGTAATACTAGATTAAGTACTGTCAAATACCATAGGAAAAAATTCATTAGACTTAAGGTGTTTCCTCTTAAGTAGACATAGAAAGCCAAATTTCAAAGCCTACCATGTTAATAACAAATACTTACTTTTATATTTTCACCAAAAAACAAGCCTATTTCCTTATCTAAGTTCTGTGCAAGTCTTTCTAATTTTCTCACAATAAACTATATGTGTGAAATACCATCAGTGCTATCACCAATATTTATTCCTGATGGCCACAGCTTTTCTAATCTTTGTGTAGCCATATGCTTAAAGTTACATAGCCCACTTGGAATTCCTTTCTTACAAACAAATAGCAGAAATGTAAGTTTATGAAGTATGCATTCCTTTTTTAATGCCAAAAATTAAAACAGAGGAAAATTTCTAAAATGGACCTGTGACGATACATAAAATCTATCTGATAAAAAGTGTGTAATTAGTCACAAAATCTTCACACATCCTTGAAATCTCAGAAGTAGGGTGGTACAAAGTTCCCACACATCAATTAACGCGTGTACACATATGTCATTGGCGATAGGTCAGTCTCACAGAGAATAATTTCATGATGCCAAAACTATCCTACCTGAACTTTAATTCCTGAATAACAATGTTGGCTAATAGTGTTTTACTGGATATTGTCTTACTTGCTAACATTTCTTATGGGGATCTTGATTAATTGGCTACCTAATCCCCAAAGATTAGTCCAGAAAATAATAATGCCTGAAAAGTAGAGGTCTTTTCTCTCACCTATGCACAAATTTGTCATAGTTAATATGAAATTACTTTGTTCATCTGACCCCTAACAAGTAAAAACGCATGAACTAAGATCAGTGTGTAGGTTAAATGCACAAGAAATTAGGGCCATCTTGAGGGGACTGTTGTCTGGTATGAATCACATACTAGTTGGCCATTCTCCCTCCACTCCGATATTTTACGGGGTTATACTTAATACCAAGAACAAGTGATTAATGGAGCATTAATCACAGAAGTCTACTGACTATAAAGAACTGAAAATTCTGAGCCTTGCTTCATCACTGTGTTGTATTGGTGATGGTGCTGGGAATGTGCGAACAAAGTTGCAGCACAGGTAATCCCTAGTTGATCCAAAGAAATAGCAGCCAAACAGAAACACACACACACACACACACACACACACACACACACACACACCTCAATATATATTAAAAATTCAGATTTTCTTTCAGTTTCTCAAGAAAATACCAAGAAGAGTAAGAGAGAAAATCTCTGTTCTTAGTCTTGGCCACTTTATTCTCCACATGGACAACCACTGGGCATCAAAAATCTCTCTCTACCCTGACTTTCACCTCTAAGTCTTTTCTCCATCCCATCTATCCCTTATGGGTACTTTTCTTTCCTCCCTCCTCATTTTTCCTTCTATCTCTAGCCCCTTGCTTTTACCCAAGTAAAATTTTGTCACTTTCGAGTCCCCCTCCCCTGTGATCACTTTTCCAGTTCTATTTTTCATTCCCCTGATTTCACACTACCCAAATTTTGACATCTAGCTGGCATGAAGAGAGTTCTTAGAAGAAATGCAAGAGAATGAGAAGAACAAGTCTCTTCTGTGATAAAAGAAAGGAGAAGGCTATGATTATTGACATGAAATTAATCTTGTCCCAACCACAGACATGTACACCTCAAAGCTTTGTAAACCACTGGCAAATACCCTCTTATTATCTACCCTGTCCTATCTCCCCTTTCATTTAATGTTTTGGTTAGTTACCCATCATAGGAGTTAACTTCCAAAATACAGGGTAGACAAATCAGGGCAATCTATGATCTCTTTAGGTCCATGGATCGATGTTCACCCCCAAATGCAGAGCTCTGCCAAATACATCTTTCAGTATCTCTGCCTTCTTAGATAGCCTAAGTTATAACTCTGCTTTTACTTTTAGAGGCCCCTTTTGCCTTTTTCTGGCCAGAACAATATTGTTCTTATATGTCTTCCTTTTTATCTTCCCAAATGCCCTAACACCAGCTTAGGCTAAATGTGCTACTGGTATAAAATGTATCTTTTTCCTTAAAAAACACCAATTATTCTCAAGCTCCGGGATCCAAAGCATCTGGAATAGGGGCCCTCTTCAATAATAATCAGTGAGTGAGTAATCTTAAAAGATATGTGGTTTAGGAAGATGAAGTTCACTATTTAAGGTCACAAATCAAGTGTGGAGTAGAGTTGCAACCCAGATCCAGACATTCTTTCTGACATGATCTCTCATTATCTTTTTTCTTGTATTCATTGGTTGCTAAATCTATTTCTTCTTCATAAAAAAAGCTAATGATCATATTATTGCAACACCATACTCTCTATACCACAACTATATATACTTACTTTAGAAAGCTAAGATTATTCATGTAAGACTAAACAACACATAGGCCCTTCATAATATGCTCCTAATCTTCCCTTCTTGTCTTTCTGTCTGTCTCCTGGTCCCAGTTCCTCCCGACTTTATGTATGCCTGAGTCTTTTCATGATCTTCTCTCTGCCTAGAGTTTATTTTCACTTCCTGCCAGGAAAAAAAAATAAGTACCCTTTTTAAATAAGCAAACTCAAATATTATTTGCTCCATAAAGCCTTCCCAATATCTATTCCATAAGCCTTTTCCAACATCTCCACTTTCCTACTAACAGATCATATATCCTGTTGCTTTAAAATTCCACTGAGAGATCATATATCCTACTGCTTTCAAATTCTTTCTCCTTGCTAGATTGTGAGATGCTTACTGGCAGAATCCATGCTAGATACTGGGAACACAAGGATTAAAACCACAGCCCTTGTACTCAAGAGGTTTCCAGTACACTAGCAAGTAAAAAATATAAACAATTATGGTACAGGTCTGATGTAGAAAACATATTTCTATTTAACTGACTTGAATTACAGTTGCACACATTTTGTGTTGTAACCAAGATTATATTACATATGATGAATAATTTAAGTAACCAAAAGTTGACTCAGGTTGAGTAGAGAAGTAAAAGCACATACAAAAGAGAACAGGAAGAAATAAAACTGTAAAGATGGAATGGGAGAGAAGATACTGAGTTAACTGAAGTATTGGCTTAATGCAGAAAGAAGATGTTTGAGGAAAGGAAGTTGAATTAGTTGAAGACATTTTTGGTAACAAGAGTCACGAAGGTTACAGTTGCCAGAAGTGAAAAAAAAAGGACTGATTATGGAGTATTTATTAAATACTCATACTCACTGTTTGAAGTAGAAACTAAGAGGAATCAGAGGATCAAAGTGGTTGGTTATGACTTGCTCAGCTAGTAACTGCAAGTGCCAAAATTCAAACTGTGGAATATTTCAAAGTCCGCCCTTTCTACATTCAATTTTGGCCTAAATCCAAGGAGGTAGTGTCCACAGAATTAGCTAGAAATTACTTATTTCCTAAAAGATCAAAGTCCCAAAAAACTCTGTATGATCCCAAGGCTGCTCATATGGTAATAGTGGATACATTTCACTTTATAGTCTAATCAACTAATCGACTTCAGGACAGCAAATATGAATGACATGAAGGTGCCTTGGGAACCATCAAGTCCTACCTCTTATTTTGAGACTAAATGAAGACACTGAGGCCCAGCAGTTGAATCATATAGATTGTTAAAAGAAGTTCTGAGAAGAAATGAAATACAAAAGCTTGGTTTCTAAGACTGAATATCATGAGAAACTATCATGTTGTCCTGTGTGAGTGAGCTCCACGATGCCAGGTATCTTGTCTCTTTTTTGGTCAATAGTATCTCAGTACCTAGGAGAGTTTATGGTACTATAACTAGCACATAGTGAACACCTAAAAAAAAACAGGTGCTCAAATAACATGGTTTAGTGAAGGAATTAATGGGTTCATATATGGAAATGTGTGTAAAGTGGGTGCAAGCATGCAATTAAATGGAAAACTGGTCATAATTAGTTAGATGTTACTAAATTTATTTTTATTTGCCATTTGGATCACATGATTTTCTCCTTTAAACATCCCAGTGACATTATAAATGCTTTATGTAGCAAGGTCTTTGTCTTCAAATGCCTTCACCAGGAATTAAGAGTTTAGTATACTGTCAATGAATAGAATTTACAAAGTACCCTTTGGGCAGAATCATTAAGGAATTAAGGGAAGTTTTTAAACATATTGAGAAATAACTCAAAAGATTCTGAAAATAAAGGATAATATGAATATTTCATCCTTATCTTAGTTTTGGGGGGTGGGGAACACAGAAGCAGTATTTCATTTCTAAAACCATGTTTCCATGAAGCTGAGCAGAAGGACTGCTTATAACATAATTTTCCAGCCAAATTCCCAAAGGGCCCCCAACAGGCTTTCTCAATTTGTGGGCGCTGTCCTCTAACAATCTATTTCTTTCCAGACTCTCCTTGGAAACCAAAGATTTATGTCATTCTCTTCATATTTTAAAATGAAATTGTTCCAGGTTAAAGAAATTATGAAAACTGAAAGCCTGTCTTTATCCAAGAACCAACACCGCCTGGACAAATAACTTATGAATACACCTTATTCTGGAGGTATCATCAATGCCTTTGCCTCTGTAGCACCCTTACCATTAATTGGACATTTCCAGAAATCAAGATCACTTCAGGCATTTGTGAAGATGAGCTGTGCTTACACATAGGCTTAAAAAGAAAAGGTAAATAAATACTCTGTCAGGTTGTATAGGGGGAAGCAGACCCTCCCTTTTATAAATAACGTATACATTTGCTTAAACTCCAGAGTAAAGGAAAAGTCTCATGGACTGAAAACATTTTTTAAAAAATGAATATTCACTAAGCAATCCTGAAATGCTTTCTGCTCTCTGAATACATTCAAACAAGTAGGTATCACAGCATTTCATTGATAGCTTATCAAACCACAGAACAGAACAGGAGGACAAAATACAAAGGGCATTCTTAAGGGAGCACCATCATGATTGTTCTGTAAAAACATATGAACATATTGCTATAAACTCATCTTCACAGGAAGTCACCCAGCTTAATAAGCACAGACCTGCAAGTTAATATTAAAATTCACTTTGATTTCAGCAGCAGCAAAGCTGATCCAACTAGGAGCTATTACATAAAACCCTTATTGTCATATTCGTCATCAGCACTCTCAATAGAGACCACTGCCAGCACCAAGAAGCCAACTCTCAGTTCACCTCAGGAAACAGGCTACACAGATGACCGTCCCAATAACAATGCAGCAGTGAGATGGCCCTGTTTATTTTATCAGAATGGCACTCCCTTAATTTTTCAATTCTCTTTATTGATGTCCTTTTTCATGTATAGGTCTATTAGATTCTACTTCCTTTACTGTCCTCCCAGGAATTGGTGCTTGCCAACTACAATAAGTTGTTTTGACAACTTGTCTAGCTATACAATACTCTGTTTCTTTCCCTCTGCAGTCTTTTTGGCTTCAAATGAGTGCCTTCAAAATATAGCAGAGACTATCCAACCAAACTATGCTACAAGGGAGAAGAGCTTTCTATGTGTAAGCAATGTCCTGCCCAAACTACAGTCTTTCATGTGCTCCCAGTCCTCTTTCTTTTCCTATTTATTTTTATGGATAAATCCCCCTTGCTATCTTGTCTACTCCTATCTTAATAAGGAATGACTGCCGTGACTACCCCCATCTAGCTATGCCATTCACCGCCAGCACCTCTGCTCTCCTCATGTGCTTCAAGAAGAACTGATTAGCACTTTGCATAATTAACCTGATTAGCACTGTGCATAATCAAACTGATTAGCACTTTGCATAATTAAAAAGAAATAATAATAATAACAATAATAAGCACTAAGTAATATCAAAAGCTGTTAGTCCCACAGCCCTTTGGTTACCTCCAAGATTAGTTCAGTGCAGCATATTTTGCACCTTCACATTGAAATCTTTTCTTTAACTCAAAAGTCAAGAAAATAAATTAAAATACTTGCAATCCACAGACTCATTATGGTTTTCATATCCATACCAGTTGCCAAAATAATCAGTTTCTTATCCATACACATCTCCATCAGTTTGGGTCTTACATATTTTACCCATGTTAAAATGGAGAAAATTGACATATAAAACCAAATCAATAAAAAATATTTAGAATAAAATTAGAAAACAAGATATATGATGCTTATAGAAGCATATAGAGAGTTATATAGAACTATATACTATAGAATTATAACTATATAGAGAACTATATATATATATATAGAACTATAACTGTATAGTATATAGTTCAACTCTCTCGTGTTGCTTCTGGGTGACAAGGAGGGACGTGGAAAGAACTGGACAACCTATCAGGAAAACCTGGCTATGACATTTAATGGTTAAGTGATTTCACTTTTTGGAACCTCAGTTCCCTCATCTGCAAAATTAAAATAATAACATCAATTCTGCTACCTCAATAGTTGTAATTAAAATAATAATTTAGGAAGGTGCTTTGTGAACTGTAAGACACTTTACATGCATGAGGTATTCCATTCTAGGTCTCTAAATCTCCTAACCCCTAAATTTTATTTCACACCATGGACAATATTATACACTATGAATAATAAATTTTAGGCTTGGTGCACTGGCTCACACCTCTAACACCAGCACTTTGGGAGGCCAAAGCAGGAAGATCACTTGAGGTCAGGAGTTCAAGACCAGCCTGGGCAAAATAACGAGTTCCCCATCTCTACAAAACTTTTAAAAAAATTAGCGGGGTTTGTTGGCATCCACCTGTAGTTTGTTTCTTTTCTAAATTTTTTATTCTCATAAGTTATTGGGGAACAGGTGGTGTTTGGTTACATGAGTAAATTCTTTAGTGGTGATTTGTGAGATTTTGGTGCACCCATCACTTGAGCAGTATACACCACACACAATTTGTAGTCTTTTATCCCTCACATCCTTTCCCCCTGAGTCCCCAAAGTCCATTGTGTCATTCTTATGCCTTTGCATCCTCATACTCAGCAGGCTGAGGCAGAAGGATCGCTTGAGCCTAACAGTTCAAGGTTGCAGTAAGCTAAGAAGGTGCCACCACACTCCTGTCTGGGAAACAGAGCAACACCCCGTCTCTAAAAAAATAAGATAAAATAAAAATTATATTTATAATGCATTATAATTAAAAAGTTATAAAGTCCTGTTGCATGCTTTGCCTTATGTCTTATTCAGGGCTGAATGTGACTAAAATTTTGACTTGGAGTTAAAACTGGACTCTAGTAATTACTGTTTCCATCACAGCTCTCATTTGTGTTTCTGCGGAGGTTAAAATCAAGCTGTTGCTGGAAATTCACAAGAGAGCAGAAGAAAATCTAGTACATTACTATTAATTTGGGACTACAACATAGAGAATTCTGCAACTCTGCTTTTCTCCACCCCACCATAGCCAACCATCTGTTCCTTACCAACTTCGAGGCTTAGTTCAGTTCCACTTTCCTCCAAGAAACCATGTATGATACTCATAGGTTGGAAATTCTTTCTCTCTCATTCTTCCATAATATTTTATCTCATGCTTCCATAGTACAGTGTACTATGTATTAAATATGTGTATATTTATATTTATCTGATACCTTTAGTAGATTAGTTGCTCCTAAAGAAACTATGCTGCCTATTCATCTTTGCTCCAGAAATAGCTGCCACAATAAATAATGTAGTGTTGAACACTCAACACCTTTGTTACAGTTGATTTAAGGAAACTGGATGGTAAAATATTTTTTTCACCAGGCATTTACCGTATAATTGTTAAATGTAAGCATGAGAAATTGTTTCAATAACTATATGCTAAAGAATAGAAAGGTGTTTGACATACCCATAACTACTTAACCATTAAAACCAATCATTCACTTATTAAAAATAGATATGAGTGCTAGTAAACACTAGGCATTGTGCTAAACACTGAATATAGCATTGATAAGGTTTAAAAGGAACTGTTGGTTCCTCTCAAGGAGCTTATAGTCTAGGTATCTTTTAAGAAGCTCATATTAGAGAGACTGGAGTGGAGTAGTGTGGAAAGGAAACCTTAAAATAGCAAGATACACACCACGGAGCCACTAAGCCTCTATCAACCTACAGGAAAGGAACCCAAATAAGCAGTCAGTGTTCTTCGGCAAATCATTCATTTTACAATTCATTTAATTCAAGAAGGAAAATGCTGCTGTGGAGATTATTCAAGTCCAAATGTTCCTGGTGAAGGTGCTTCCAGTAATTCTGGGAAAGAAGCCAATCCCCTAGTTTTAAATGTAAATATTTTTAAAACACACACATATATATAAGCACAAAGGAAAGGTCAGGAAGACGTAAGTCTTTTAAAAATCTATTTTAATAAATTTTTCTGTAACTGTCCACAAAAGTTTGGGCTTTTTTGTAGCCTTACATTTTCTTTTACACAATACACCTGCTTTTTTTCCCTAAACTAAATATTTCTTCCATCTAATGACTCTCTTTATTAGACAGCATCTAATTTGCATACATTTACATACAATTTAACTGCTAGCTTGTGAGAACAAAGAAATGGCTCTGTATTGTACTGAAGGACAATACTCAGTAAAGGAAGGTATAAAAACCAACCAGCTTGGTGACTGTGTAGGCTCTTTGTTTCAGATATACCAGGCTCCCTCTCTCTCTTTTAACATACCATTTAAAAGGGGTAAAAATTATTTCATCAAACAACGAAAAAAAGAAACAGCCCTACTTTGTTTAACTGTCCATTTCCTCTCCAGCTTAGTTACTACAATTCAGGGGTCCAAGTTCCCTGAATCTACTACAATTTCCTCTATTATATTTGATAGATTTAATCCCTTTATCTATTTTTGTTTCATGTCTCATTCCTAAAACAACCTGGGATTCCACTGTGATAAAGCTCTGTTCTGATGCTAATTTGTGCTGCCATCGGCCTTGTCCCCAAGCAGGCAGGGTAGAATATGGCATCATGCTCTCCAGTGAACAATGCATACACTTACCCTTAACAGGTTAATAGATTTTATTGAGACTTTAGGTCTTTATCATATGAACCAGCTCTTCAAAAAGAAATGGTTTTCAGCATCTACTGGAGAGATGATGGAAAAGAAGACTTGAATATAGGGAGGGAAATGGTAAAAGAGATGTTAGGGGTAAAAGAGTACTTGAGTCAAATGTTTCTCCACTCAGCAATGCTATCCCTTTGTAAGTCTCCAAACCCGCATGACTCTTGGAGAATTAAAAAAAAAAAAAGAACTGAAAACCAGGGACCCTTGACTCTCCTTTGAAAGTAAATTCACATACTCTGTGACACAGGGTGAGTCACTATGACTCTTCTCTCTGTAGCTCTCATCCTTGACACATGGAAAAGGAGATTATGGAAAGCAATCTTTCCATAATCTTTCCATAAAGAGGTTTGTTCAGCGTTTTGTAAATATTAACTATTGAAAACACACAAAATAACTAATAAAGCTGCGGTCACAACCAACCGAAAATAAACACTAGGTGCATTCAAGTTTCTGAAATGCCACATCTAAAATATCACACAAAAAAGAAATATGGTATACAAAAATGCTTCAAGATTATAACAAGCTATACAAATGTAAAGCAGGACATAAGGGCAAACTGAAAATTTTAAAGCCAGGTACGAATTGGTACCAAAGGCTCGATAGAATTACCATCCATATCTGGGTGCTGCAAATGGTCATGGGAGATGCATTTCCTTGGACATATAATTAACATTATTAATTTGGCCTATTTTCTGCATCTGATAATGCATATTTACAATTTTAGTGACCCAAGGAAGTGTGAACTTGTCAGTGATAAGTGAAGAAATTCTACCAATCTGTGGGGCTGCAGAATGCCCACATAATTTGGAACCTTTAGCAGCCAAACAGATTGCACAATCTCAACTAGCGATCTTGAAGCATGTCTGATTTTCCACCTGGTGAGAAGAAGCCTGAGTTATCGGGACCATATGAGTGCTGGAGTGCTGGCATAGACCAACTCTGCCAACTTGTTAACCCATAAACAATTATGAATAATGATCAAAAGAGCACTTAAAAGAAATAGTTAGACACTGCACTTAAACAAAATCCTCAGTAGTGACTAAAATCTAGTCACTAGAAGGAGTAGTCAGGAAGTTGTTGATCCTCCAAAAACCATGGCTTAGTTCTAAAAACAGCCTTAAATTGCAGAGAACCTGACCCCGACCTTCAAATCCCTTGCTCCATGAGGAAATGAGACCACCGTCTCCTGAGTGCTGTAGTGTCTGTTCTTTCAGAGACTGTTAGTAAGTTTTACAACACAATTCCTGTTTCTAAGGCTCATTAGATCTTTCTTCTTTATACAGATTTGAGATAGTACTTGTTTTCGTGTGATAGAATTATCTGTTGATATCCGACATCAGACCTATTTTCTACACTCTAACATATTAAATTCTGCCTTGTTTGTTTCTAAAGCACCTCTTAATACCAACTCAGCCAACATCACCTGTGCTGGAGGTGGTTAAGATCCACCTCCCCAATGCATGTTACCACGGTGACAAAGTAGTGACCTAATTTACACACACCTGCTGGGTTAATTGGGCCAAAATGAAAGATGATATATATGCTCAAAATCCAAAACTGATTTTTTTCCTCAAAATGAAATATTTGATTTTTTAAAAATTAGCAGTTTCTAAAGCTAAGTAACATACTCCAGGTGTGCATTTGCCAGTTAATGTACCCTGAATGTTTCATGACACTTGAGAGGCAAAATATATTGAGTGATGAATACAAATCTTTCATGTATTTTCTGTGTGCAATGATTAGTATGAGTAAGTGGTCTCGATCACTGAACGTGATTGAAGGGTCAGGCCACTGCCTTAAAGCAAACAAGGACATCTCAACTGTGCCAAGTTAGCACACAGAGTCTGGGCCGCCTTTGAAAATGCAAGTTTGCTTTGGAGAAAGCTGTTCTCCATAGCCTGAGGCAGCCTGCAACATCTCTTAGACAAAAACATCACTTACCTCTGCTTGACCTCTTCCCACCTCTGTGTATTCATTCTTGCCAGACCACTGAGAGTTTTTCTTTGAACCATATTAAGTTTTATGCCAAGAACTGATGAGGATATGAACAAATAGATACTTTCAGATACTGCTGGGACAGACACAGCAATGTGTAAATGGTATAGCTAAATGTATCAAAACCTCTAAAATACATATATCTTTGACTCAATTATTATACTTAAGTATTTACCTGGTGACATAATCAGGGATGTTTATACTGTCACAATAATATTCATCGTAATTTATGTTTACTAGAGAAAAATTGGAAGCATGGACAAAAATAAGAGATTGGCTAGGTAAATTATAACACATCCATTGTATGGAATACTATATAATCAATAAAAAAAGTCATGTCACAAAAAATATTGACAGAAACAAATATTCATAATATATTGCTAGTTGAAAAATCTGAATCATAACCTTGCATAATCCTATGTTGTTACATGCATACATACATATATACACCAAAATACTAATAACTTTTTCTTTAAGTGGTAATAGTAATATCAATGGCAATTTTCTTGTCTGCTTTCTGTCCTTTTGTGTTTACCAAATAGTTTTACATTGATAGTGTACTACTTTTAGAAGAGAAACATAACTATTATATTAAAAATAAAAGGAAGAGTAGGAAAAAAGTTTAATGACATTTCCTAATCCCTCTCTCCTAGTTATATTTCACATTTCACCTATACTTACTTCTCTCCTTGTCAACTACAGATATAAATATAATAGATGTTAAATTGGACAATGCTCTTTTATTGCTGAATACTCAACTTTTCTAGCTCAATGGATCTTTCACTTATTTACAACCCTTAGAAAGAGTCTCCAATCTGCTTTTTATGCTTACAAAAACCATGTGAAATAATTGCCTTTTAATAACAATGATTACTTGAAGTGAACTTTTCAAGGTACAAATAAATCTATTTATCACTAAGCTATTGTATCCCGCTTAAATTACAACTTTCACATTTTGATTTCATTTGTACAGATACAGGGTCTTACTGATAAGTAAGTGCTTTGCTAAGTAAGTAAAATTAATATTACCATATGAACTGGATTTGCTGTTAAAAGTATCTCACTAGGGGTTTGATTTATTCTATGATGGTTTCACTGATTTAATCATTGCTTAAATTAGCAAAATATAATTATATATTTTTATAAACAAGATGTTTTCTTGGGATTTTCCTATATCACCAAGAATAGACATCAGGGATTGATAAGTAATAAAAAATGTCAAATTTTAAATTACATTTCTCGGTCTAATACACTTTCTTTTTACCTTAGTGATGATCGCTGCCTTCCTAAAAAGTTCACAAAGTTTCAGAAAAATCTAAAATTCACAGGAATTCAAAGAATTAAAAAATTGATGCTCTTATTTCAAGTGATAAAATTAAACTTTATTTTCACTCTCAAAAATAAGTTTTGGTTGAATCAAAGATGTAAATATTATGAGGCTAAATCATAAATGTGCTAGAAGAAAATCTGAGTAATTTTTTTGGTGTAAGAATTTTTCTAAGCCATAAAGGAAATGATTGAAAAATGAGTGGTCACTTCAGCAGCACATATACTAAAATTGGAAATGACTGAAAAATGAAACTACATAAAACAATTTTCTACACATACAAAACTCAAAAAGCAAATTAAAAACCAAGAAATATGTTTAACACATACTACAGGAAATTTATTTTTCATAATATACAGAGGCTATACAAACCAATAAAACATTTTTAAAAAGTCAGTAGAAAAATATAGAAAAGTATTACAGCCAATTCACAAAAAAAGTAAAAAAAGTGTAAATGGCCAGTGAAATTTTAATATGTTGTTTACTCTAACTCATAAGTAAAGAAATGTAAATCAAAACAATGGTGAAATATCATTTTCACTTTTCTGATTAGAAAAATTTGCTAAAGCCCAGTACTGACGAGGCTGTGAGAAAGCAGGAATTCTCATATGATGTTGTTACATGTATGTGTCAGAAAAATGTTTTTGAAGGCAAATTTTTAACAGGCATCAAAATTTTAATTATATAAACATATCTAAGAAAGTACGCTATGTGGATATTAAAATAAAAACAAGGATATATTTAGAAAGCTGTTTTATAATATTTTTAAACAGCAAAGAAACTGTAAATAACCAAATTTCCATAAATAGGCAGTGGTTAAATACATTTTGTGACATCCATAAAATGGAAATATTAAGTAGCTGTTTAAAAAGTGGAAAAGATAAAGTATAATATACCAAAATATAAACACTATATCTAGAATATATAAAATCGCTAAGACATGGCATTAAGAAAAAAGTACAAATGTATTTGAACAGTATGATTCCCTTTCTGTTTTTAAATTAAAGGTATATAGATACATTTCTCTACACAAATACAGTTGAAACTTTTTATCTCTGGTGAATAGTACTATCAGTTGGTAAAGACATACTTTTCATTTTATATCCTTGTGTACCATTCAAACTTTTTTTTGACCCTGTGAGTACATTTTAAAAATACAAATAGCACAAAGATTGTTCAGTGTAATGGTAAATGGTGAAAGGTATATACATGGAAATAAAGAGTACTGGACTGTTAAATTTCTCATTCTAGACTTGTCCAGTCCCACAGTAAATCATTCAACTTCACTGGGTTTCCATTTCCTCATTTGTAAAATAATAACTACATTAGTTCAAAGAATAATCTATAAGTTACCTTATAGTTTTAACAGTACATACTTTCATGTGTTAATAATCCAATACAGAATGGTGGAAAAATATGTTTGAGACTTAAATATCCATTTTGAGCACCTATGCCTACTACAATAAACAAATCTCTACTTGGTATTTTGTATGTAGACTGTAGCCATGTCTTTATAACAAAAGCAAACAATATACACACTGAACATTCTGGTTCATTGAATAGACTAAATATTATCTTAAAGACTATCCCCATGCACAAGTACCTCTGGGTGTCAATGGTTTAGTTCTGTCAAGGTGTTAAAACAAGACTGATCAGAAATGTATTACTTACATACTTTACTGCCAACTTAAAGCTGCAGCCACCAAGCTGATTTGTTGAATCTATCCTTGATATATGCTCTCATATAAACAAAATGTCAAAATATCAAAATTCATTTATAATTCAGGTATATATTGCCACAAGCACTCTTAATATGTTTTTGATATTGGATAACCTGACAGTGCATGCTCACAGTTAAAATAGTAATATCTATCTTTTTTTTTAATTTGTGGTACTTGAGGCTTCAGTATATTAATGGCCTTCTTCCACTGTGACTTAATATTCCTATCATTTGGATACATATTTTTAAAGCAAAAATCTCTCAATCATTATTGAGATGACAAATTATATGGTCATATCAGTTAGATATAGGAAAGTGTGCACTGTGGTATTCCTAAGAAAGTAAGTAGTCCATTTCTCCATTTCTGGGTTCCATTGCGATAAGGATAGAACCATGGGAATTTCCTTGGTAGGATTCAAGGGTATAACTGGCAAGAATAGTTTTGTTTGTAAATTAGGACGTGGCTAAAGCCTACTAAAAAGTATATTGATACATTTTTAGTATCTGTAGTGAAAAAAAGTTAGACTCTCACATAGGAAAATCTAACAATTTCTGAAACTATTACCTGACTGTGTTTTTCAAATGTTCAGAGTACCTCCTTGTGCATTTTTTCACATAGTATCAGCCTGGGTCATGGTAATACTATTATCTGGTATAACATCAAGCAATGGGAAAATAATGTGGTGAATGAAAAGTTGATTAGACACATTAAACTCAGGAAAATTCAATCAAAGATAATCCGTTTCAATGATTTACTACCATACATCTTTGCTTAGTTATGAATAAAAAAAATTCTGAATGAAGCTTTTGGTGAAATTTCGGTTTCAAGATGAAAGTTGAAATGAGAAAAATAGATTTCCCGTGCTCACCTCAGGTGGAGAGCTAACTATATATTCCGAAAAAGTTCTATGTTAAATCTTGGGCTCCTATGAAACTAATCAAAAGAAATCAGTTTAACCCTTTATTTTCAGTTTCAGTCTTGACATACGGAAAAGGAGGAAAAGGGCTGATATTACTACTTGAGGAAGTGATTTACCAAAGGGAGAAATGATGACTCAAAAATCCCTCTAGCTTCTCTAACAAACCCTGGTACCAGAGCAGACAATGAAATTGCTAGGGAGAGCTAAGAGTAGCAATGAATTCAATTCCTCCCTTTGTGGCCAAACTTAGTACAGATTTCAGAAATAACAAAATTTTAGGTGATATGGTTAAAATTTATGGGATATGCCAAAGTTTAAGGAGATAAGGTTAAGCATTTTTAATCCATTCCCAGATTCTTACTATGGCTATATTTAATACCAGGATAAAGAGGAGGATCAACTGGTTGCCCCTGAAGATGCAGACCTCCCAATTGTACATTGTTAATAGTTGACAGAACACTCCTCCCTTGTCACAGTTAGTCTCACACACACACTCACACACACACACACACACACACCTTAGATGCACAACCCTGCATAACCTGTAATGATTTAGAGATTGCATTTCTTATAAGCGATATCTTCCCTTGAATGACTCCTTCACGTTATTCAAGTCTTAGAATTCAAAATTTATTTCCTCAAAAAGGCCACCTACACCCTGCTCCCGGATTACCAGTCATTCTTTATCCTTTTTGTTGTAGTTGTGCTTCATGAATAGCACTTACCACTCCTTGAATGGTTCTTATTTATGCATTTGTTAATTTGTTTAGTGTCTCTCTCTGGGTCTTCTAGTTCAGAGCTCTCTCTAGTGCCTGGAATCAACTAAACTGTAATCGTTTACTCATGATAGAAGAGTAATCCACACCAGGAAGAAATCTGCTATCTAACAAAAGAATAGTTTCTTCTCTTTGTTATTTTTGGCAACAGATACAAGACAAACTAAAATAGGTTAATTCAATTAATGTGTTTTGGGTGCAAATCCTAGTCTGGTATTATCAAAGGCATATTTTTACATTTAACTATATTACCATTTCAGGGATTACTTAATTTTCATTTTCATTTATATTTCATCCTTTCTTTTCTGGCAGGGAAGCCTAAGCTCATTTGTAAAATTTTTCTGTCCTATGAGCATACAATTATATTTTATCCAGAACACAAGTGCACCAAAAGGGCTGAAAGTTAGAGAAACTGTTCAGTAGATGAGACCTATAATACTCGTTCTGATTAATTCATATAATCACTCTATTAATTATCTATGTTTAAAATTTAAATTGTTGGCTTATTGAGCATTCTTAAAGAAAACGTACTTGTAATATCCCAAAACCATGAGGTGGAAAGGGTCAACAAATGCTTCCAATTATATCCCAATTCTTTTAGGAATGGTTTACTTCACCTTCTGCTACCTCTACCCACTCACCCTAAAAGTGGTCTGCTCCTTACTTACAAGGGGAAAAACACAAAGATTTCCTGCAGTTTGAGAATCAACTTGGGAGAAGTAGAAAAAACAGGTGTCTGAGTTGAGCAGAGCTGAGTTTAGTCCTGTCTCAGCCACTTACTGGTTAAAGTTAAAAATTAACCTTCTGAGCCTTGGGCTTGCTGTTTTAATCTAGACCTGGATATTCATGATTCCAGTGTTCATTTAATGGATGTGTATTTGTATGTGTGGCCATATCCATAGTTCTCTAATAAAGACCTGGCCGATGCTAAGTACAGAAATTAGATGGATTACCTCGTGGTCTCAACACGCAATCATCTAGCATGATTTTTGTCCATCTATGACACAAAATTTCAATTGTATACTTGACTTATAGAATCTAGAGATCATTATGAAAAACATTTTCTGCAACTCATGATTTATTTAGGTCACAAGTAACGTTATGTGAAAGTGCCATGGACTATAAAAGTGTATTTGCAATCTCAACACACATGGATTCACAGAAAAGATGGATGATACCAATGTCAGTTTTTCGTTCTGCAGTCCATCTGCAGAGTTAGTGACTGCTGGTTACCTATTCTATACCTCAACTTTGTCATCTATAATGAGAAGTTTCAGTAGTTAAAAAAAGTATGACAGAAAATGATTCATAATTCTATGAAATTCATAAAAAATACTAAGGTGCTAACGCAACAAGTATTCTAAAAACAGAGGACAGGATAAACTTTGTCAACTACTGAGGGGAAAAATAATTAACATGTTAGTATATGTCTTAGTCTCTTTTCTGTCGCTTATAACAGAATATTTGAAACTCAGCAATTTATAAGAAAGGAAGTTTATTTCTTATAGTTGGAGGCTGGGAAGTCCAAGGTTGAGGGGGCAAAACTGGTGAAAGCCTTCTTGCTGTGACAACTCTCTAGAGAGTCCTGAGATAACGTAGGACATCACATGGCAAGGGGGCAGACTGTGCTACCGCAGGTCTCTCTTTATCCTCCTATAAAGCTACCAGTCCCACTCCCATGATAACCCATTAATTCATTAACTCAAGAAAAGACTCATCCATTCATGGGCCCTCATGACCCACCTCTTAAAGGCCCCAGCTCTCAATAGTGCCACACTGGGGCTTAACTTTCAACATGAGTTTTGGAGGGGACAAATATTCAAACCATAGCAGTGTGTAAATAAGCCTTCCAAAGATATTTACTACAGAAAAATAAAATTACTCTCTATAGTAGGTTGAATTTTGACTAGAGTCCCCAAAATGTCCTGTTCACCTGGAACCTCAGAATGTAACATTCTTGGGAGATAAGGTTCTTGCAGATGCAACTAATAAGAATCATCAGATAAAATTACCCTGGATTTAAGGTGGGCCCTAAATCCAATAACTGATATGCTTTTAATAGGAGGAGAGGACACAGAGAGATATATACAGAGGGGAAGGTTCTGTAAAGATGAAGGCAGAGTTTGATGTGATAGTGCCAAAAGCCAAAGAATACCTGGGACCATCAGAAGTTGGAAGAGCCAGGGAAAGATTTTCACGGTGAGCCTTCAGAGGGAATGTGGTCCTGCTACATTTTGATTTCTGATTTCTAGCCTCCAGAACTATGAGAGAATAAATTTCTGTTGTTTTTAAGCCACCCAGTTTAACATAATTTACTACAGCAGCCATAGGTAACTAGTATACTTTCCCTGTACTCTCTAGGACTAAAACAGAGGAAGAGGTACAGCTGTTTTATAACTGTAGATAGTGATCTCAAAGCCCCCAGTTGATGGCAGCACATAAGGACAAATAAAAATCAATGAGAAAACTTAGAGGTTGCAGTAATGGTTTCTGGTAGTAGTAAGCCTCAAACGAAATGTACTGTCCTCTATTTGGAGTTGTTCCCTCTTAAATCCAATGCAGATGTCCTCCAAAAGTGATACGTCTTCTAATCCAATCCTTTCAAGCAAGCCAGAAACTGATCTTAAAGTGGAATTGGTCATTAAAGAAAAGAAAAGAAAAGAAAAGAAAAGAAAATTAATAGGCTGGGTGCAGTGCCTCCTGCCTGTAAATCCAGCACTTTAGGAGGCTGAGGCAGGAGGACTGCTGGAGCCCAGGAGTTTGAGACCAGCATGGGCAACATAGTGAGACCCCCATTTCTACAAAGAAATTTAAAAATCTGCTGAGCATGGTGGTACACACCTGTAGTCCCAGCTACTGGGGAAGCTGAGATGGCAGGATTGCTTGAGCCTGGGAGGTTGAGAGTGCAGTGAGCCATGATCATGCCACTGCACTCCAGCCTGGGTGATAAAGTGAGGCCTTTATATTTTTAAAAATTCAAGCGGTATATTGATATAAATAATTAATATTTGACAATGATATGTGCTCAATAGCAAAAGTATTCTGAACATTACTTAATTGGACATAAATCAGTTCACAAATAAAAAATTATTTACGTTTCTGAAGAACTTGATTCAGATAGTATATATACTAACTTTTCATCAATAGAAATTTAAATATAATATCAATAACAAATTTGCACAGAGGAAATCAATTTTCTTTTGGTCTGGAGTGTATTACTATCATGACACTTGGCAAAGACCCTAATAAGTATACAGAGCATGGCTTGAGGCATCAGACCAGCTTGATTAAAGATTATGTTTGAATTGTCTCCTGATATATAGAATTAACCGTTTCTTAAGTAATACTAAACTCAGCTATCCTATTTGCTACACAAATATAAGCCATTATAAAAGCAACATTTTAGTTAATTTTCATTATCTCTATTTTCTGTGCATATCGTTATGTAGTTACACTTAAATCTTAAATTTCAGATAGTCCTACCTTATTTAATTTTTTACCGTTAAAAAGTCATAAACTGTGGTATAATCCTCTTTTGATATGCTTAACAAAATATAAGAATGAAATATAGTGTAAAAAGTTCAAATACTTTTAAAAATTTATTTTTAAATAGTTTAGGAAATATATTTTGAAAATATATTTCACACAAATATGAATGTGTGAAATATCTATTCACACATTTTTACCCTAAATGTAGAGGAATCCTTTTGTTTAGAAAAATAGAAATTGTATTCATAATTTCCCTTAAAGACTCTCAAAACCATAAGGATGATACATGCAGATATTAACTATTAGATATTACATGCTTAAAAGAGGAAAGAATGAAAACATTAACTTCCTAGGAAACTGCAATATCAAATTTTTTTCTTTTGGTTTTTTAACTTAAGAGGTGTGCATTCATTACTTAATTAATTAGTCACCAAATATTCTAAAGGTGGGAACAAAAGGTTCTTACAACTCAGAGATGAATCTATTTATATTTGACTTTTTTTCTCAGACACTGGTCTCCTAACACTTTATAAGTTCAATGAGATGTGAATATAGATAATTAGGGTATTCCTATATAATCAGGTAGAAAGTGAATGCATTTGTGTCTGTAGCTACAATAATTTGAATTAAATGAATGAAAGAATAAAAAATAAATCATAAAAAGGCACTGTTTTGGGATTGGTATAAAACATTGACTTTTAATACATAAATTATTTATATTAAGCAGTTATATTACAAATGACAGAGAATTGTTATTGAGGTACAAACAGCTCAACAGTAAATATTAGCCATGACTAGGTTATAGGGTGTTTCTGGAATTCTTGCTTCTTTTTAGATTACTATAAGGCTCTACTCAAGGTGTAAAGTAAATCTGCAATAGCTAGAGCAAATAATAAGTGGTAGAAAAAAAAGGACCTATACAGAAGATCATATTTATCTGAAACATGGTTTCAGAATAGCATTATGATTATGATGACTAATGAGAGGAGGAAGAAGAAGAGATGTTTTAAATTTTAAAGTGCTTTGATACGTTGTCATCTCTAATTTACAGATGAGGAAACAGCATAAAAGCACATGAAGGGCTGCCTATATCTCACAGCCAATAAGTGATAATGGAGAAACTTAAATCCCTCTCTTCTATTTCTAAACCCTGTACTCTTTCTACTCTATTATACTGTATCTTTATTCCCTGAAACCAGAGATATGTATTAACAGTATAATTCTTAAATACTACAGTTAAAATAGAAATTCCTCCAAGCCAGTTTTGAAAGCGCCACAGTATTTATAAAAATAAAAATCAGCTTCTTAAAAATTATTGTTCTTTCATTTTCTTATATAAATTTAAAAAGAATAAAAACTTCTTTGAGTTCCCCTACATTCCTCATACAGAATTTTGGCAGTGATAATCTGCACCCAAAATTGTGCAGTAAATTGTGTATATGAATGAAAACAATAAGAACCTACAGAAACACATGGGAGATCAAATTCGGATAGGATGGTCTGAGTAGCGTAGGGACATGGATGAAGCTAGAAACCATCATTCTGAGCAAACCATCACAAGGACAGAAAACCAAACACCGCATGTTCTCACTCACAGGTGGGAAATGAACAATGAGAACACTTGGACACAGGAAATGGAACATCACACACTGGGGCCTGTCGTGGGGTGGGGGAAGGGGGGAGGGATAGCATTAGGAGATACACCTAATGTAAATGATGAGTTAACAGGTGCAGCACACCAACATGGCACATATATATATATATGTAACAAACCTGCACGTTGTGCACAGGTACCCTAGAACTTAAAGTATAATTTAAAAAAAGAAGAAAAAAATATCACATTTCACAGTTTACAGTCTAGCAGAGGAGAAAAACATTAAACTAATAATTATATGACCACTTATTTGTGTATACCTGAGGTCTACTCATTATCTTTGACTATGCCATATAATTCCAATCTTAACTCATTTGTACACATTACTCAGCTTGGCAATGCTTGATGTTCTCCTTTCTTATTTCCTCATGTCCTATGTTTCATGTTTTTTTCAAGGCCCGGCTTAAGTTCAGCCTCTTCCCAGCAGTTCACAGAGATCTCTGCCTCCACTAAATATGTTTAGCACTTAATGATATTTTTTCAACAATGGCAGATGGGTTTTCTATTACATGAAACTTCCAACAATTGGTAATGGTTGTCTAAAGTATTGTCTTCAGAGGGACTCTAAGGTCAAGTTTTGGTGTAGAGACAGAGACAGCCATAACGGATTAGTGTTGTCTCATGGACAGTGAAGGAGAGACAGGGGATGCTGAATTTAGAACATTGACTTCACAACTAGACTGCCTAACTTTAAAAAAAAAATGTTTGTAGCATTCATTTTACAACAAATCCAGGTCTCGAGCATGCAATTTGACACTGAGAGCACCTTATTTTATTTTTTTAAAAACCTGTATCATATCTCCTCAAATATCATAAGATTCTTGCAGTCAGTACCATAGATACTTCTCTGTGCTCACAGCATGTAGTCATGCCTTGCAACACAGGCACCTGCTGATGACAATAAATTACCATTTTAGAATTCACTCTTATTACCATTATTCGTGAACTCCATTTACGCCATAGTTTCTCTCAAAATATTATCAATATTAAACCCATTTTATAAAAGCTTTGCAACATAAGCTATAAAATGTAAGTAAATATGTTGTCTTTATTATGACTAGATTCAAATTAAACATTAGGATATTGATAACACTTAACGATTAAATATATGCCTGCCAAATAATAAAATGAAACAAAGAGAAGATAAACAACTACTTTTTAAATGAGTTTAAACATTTTTTAAAAATCCAGTCAGATGTGGTGGCTCACGCCTGTAATCCTAGCATTTTGGGAGACCCAGGCGGGTGGACTGCCTGAGCTCAGGAGTTTGAGACCAGCCTGGGCAACACGGTGAAACCCTATCTCTACTAACATACAAAAAATTAGCCGGGTGTGGTGGCATGTGCCTGTAGTCCCAGCTATTCAGGAGGCTGAGGCCAGAGAATTGTTTGAAGCCAGGAAGTGGAGGTTGCAGTGAGCTGAGATTGCACCACTGCACTCCAGCCTGGGCGACAGAGCGAGACTCCATCTCCAAAAAAAAATCCAAGTCTGTGTATTTCAAAATATATTTTACATACTTATTATGTCCAAAAATTTTTATCTTTTTAGTATACTTCATTTTCCTGCACATAGTAAGTGCTGAAGAAATCCATGGCGGTTAGTTTAGACTTTGTATTAGAGAGATAGCTCCATTTTACATTCCCTCTCGCTAAGGAAGTGTATTCATCATATTCCATAACAGCTCACAGTTTGTTATACATTAACTGCTTATTCTCTATGCCAATAAGACTGTGCTGGAACAGCAAATGAATTTGGTGCATTCATTTAAATGATTCTGCAAACCACAGGCTACCCAGTTGTCTAACGATAAGAGAGCCCCAAAGCCACCTGATCACCATTATACTCCCTTATTTTTTGGGATTTGCATGGTCAGTACTGTCAGGATCTGAATACAGAGAAGAATGAGAAGCAAAAGTATACCTCAGACCTAATCATGAAAAGGGATTTTATTAATTTCGGCACCAGTGATGATGTGGCTAGGTTGGAAGGGGAATGGGATATAAGATCTGGAGTGCTTTATCTGCTCCAAGACCAATGCTGGTTTTGGCACTTCTCTCACTCTAGTGAGTTGCAAAAAAACAAGCAGGTGCTAGCAATCTGAGAGACCACATGCCAGCTACAGCTGCTTCAGACTGATTCAATTACATCTGCCTGAATAGTCCCAGGACATCAAACCAGTTGAAGAGATCCATAGGTTGCAAGGAGACTTTGTCTATCCTGATGTACAACTGTCTCTGAGATAATCACCTGCAAATTTCCAGGTTGTGATATAAAGTGATCATTCCATCACCAGGCATGAGAGAAAAGATGGGGGAATGCGATGTTTTATTCACTGTAAAATTAAAAATTGGTTGTAGAAAGCACAAAAGGCCCCTTTGAATTTAAATCTGAAAGTCACTGAGGCCTTATGGATACCTTGAAACAGCCCAATTTTGTGAGAACATTTCCCAAATCATTGGGTACAGCACATTTACAGAACATGCTCTTGGGATCCGGACTTCGCTCCAAACCTTGTTTGTACAAAAAGGGGCCAAGCAGCTGGGAAATTCTGGAGTGGAGTGTGTCCTCATTAGTTCCCATCTGCCACCAGAACTCAGCTCATGGCAAGTTTGGCTAAGTCCTGGTGTACTCAGGTCCAAATGTGGGTCAGTTTTAATTACACTATACAGAATTCAGTGTGCAGTTTTAAAATCCTTATTATACAGCACAGAGGAATGGGCAGCTCTCCAGCTAATCAATTTTTTAAAAGTACATATATAAAAATTTTAAACCAGGCTAGACAGACAGTGGGTGGAAAAAAAATCTTTAAATGAGTACAAGGGTTACTTCAGAGAATTATTAGTGAAATTGGGTCATGAACAAGTTCTGCTTTAAAACTTCAAAGCGAGAAACAAACTGTTTTCATTGGTAAGATGGAAAACTTATATAAGGTACACAATGTGCCTGGCTCTTTAGCGTGAATAACAATAAGCCTGCGGCCAGGGTGTAGTACACACCTACAAGTGAGCTGGCTTTCATGTAAGCAGAAATGTTGCCCATTTTGTGACTCTTCACTCCATCTCCTTTCAGTGTTTATCACTTATGGCAAAGATTGGATAAAAGAAAAAAAATCACAAGCTACCTGGTAAATAGTGAAAAAACAAAGATGAGGAAGGGGAGTGAGAGAGAGAAAAGGACAGTAGAAAGCACATGTGCTGAGTAGCCGACTCTGGGCATGACTTGTCTCTCAGTGTCATCCATACAAATGGGGGCCAGAATCAACCCTTGTAGTCTATGCTCAGATTCCACCCTGTCCAAAAGCTTTATCAGGTTCAGGAGTGCTAAAACACTAAGCCTTCAAAGATAATTGTCAGTAAAACACTCAAGAGTAAACCCGTCGGCAGTCAATGATTAGGCATTTATGTGCCATTTTTGATAGATAAAATGTCCCTTGGCACAAGTTCTAATGACAACAACAACAACAACAAAAAAAACCTCAAATGTTCAAAGTATCTTTGGGCTTTTGACTGAGTTGTTATCAGGTTTATCCATCTAAAAAGCAGCATGGGATGCTAGGTTCAAATACCAGCATTGAATATTTACACACTATATGACTTTGGACAGATTGCTTATCCTCTCTGACATTTTGTTTTCTCACCTGCAAAATGGGGGAAATAACATCTTCCTCATAGGGCTGTTGCAAGGATCATAAAACATATATACACACACATATATTGGATATGTACATATCTATATATACATACATGCATATATATATACACTCACATAAACGTGCATATATATATATAAAATCTGGAACATGAAAGTCACTCAATAAATGTTAACTATTATTAACCCAATTATGATGAACTAAATTTTGTTACCCAACCCCTCCAAAACAAAACATGTGTTGGAGTTCTAACCCCGAGTACTTCCAAAAATGATACAAGTCAGTAACTTGGATGTATATCAAGAAAGGAAGAGCACCGGAATAAGAATAAGTTAAGATAAAATGAAAACTTTTATTTTTCTTATTCTTAATTTATCTAATAGATCAATTCAGATCAAACTGAAAAAAAAAAAAAAAAGGTGATCTGACTTGGACATAGGGTCTCTAAAGAGGTAACTGAGTTAAAATAAGGCCATTAGGGTGGGCCTGAATTCAATATGACTGATGTCCTTATAAAAGGAGAGAAACCTGGGGACAGAGACAGACACTTATAGAGGGAAGACAACATGGAGAGACATAGGAAGGAGATGGCCATCTATACGTCAAGGAGAAAGGCTGGAACAGATCCTTCCCTCACAGCCTTCGCAAGAACGAACCTGGCTAATAAACCTTGATTTCAGACTTCTAACTGTGAGAAAACAAATTTCTGTTTAAGCCACCACCTTTGTGGTCCTTTGTAATATGCTCAACTAAATAAAAATTCCATTAATCATCAATATTTACCTTGATTCATCATGGTCAAAACTATACATTTGATGTTAGGCAGGTCTGTATTACCTGTGGTGAGTAATACTCAATTCTATACGTTATCTAGTGATTTTTCCATTATTTTAAAAGAATCCTTTCCTGATTGCTGTTCAAGAAGATATTGCTGCAATATAAACAGCCTGGCAGAGGAAAATGGTTTACCATAATTAAGATCATCTAGTTTTTATTAAAGATAATTAAGGGAACATCATACATATAAATTCACAAATCCGCTTTTCTACTGTTGAGTTTGCATAGAAAGAAATCAGAAAATCTTACCACACTAATTTCCTTCTCAAGAAAAAATAAAACCTTACACAGCCATTTATACACTGACAACTATGCTCACTAAACCTGAGACTGCTTAGATTACCAACAGGACCACTTTTAAGTCACTTTGATGCATGTGAAAGTAACTCATCAAGCATAGGTTCTTCATCGTTTGCAAGAGACTGCTTTTAAGGGTATCTGACTTTCAGAAGAGGGATGAGAGTTGTCTGGGTTGTGTCAACGGGCTTTCTATTGCAAGACACACCTCTATAATCAACAGACATTGAAGTGAATGTGAGCATCCCCATCTTGGTTTTCTTTAAACAGCCTTAGCCTTCTACAGAAATGCAGCATGTATAAGTAGAAATTATGAGTCTAATTATGTTGAACTGAGACAATCAACAGATATCACCAGAGCCATAACTTGACCAAAGTTAACTTTCTTAATGTAAGTGTCCCACACTTTCTTGAAATTCCTATACTACTCATTATAACACTTTATATTTTGACAGGAGGAAAGAAGAAAAAATAATATATAGAGACTACTATGCAATAATATGTAGGTGGTAGTGGCGCACAAAATAAAGTATTTTGTATCCCTGACTTACTTTAATCCACATATTCACCATTAAAAAGGTAGGTGTTGTTACCACCATACTGTACATGGGAAAGCTTGAGGCTTAGTAAGCTTAGCCGACCTCGATGAGGTCGCACAGCTGCTGAATAATGGAGCTAGACTTTTGGTAAAGGTCAGTGGGAAGGAATTCAAAGCTCCTAAATTCAAACTCAAGCATGAGATTTACAATCCAGATATCCTAAGTGCATCATTGGGTTCCAAGATGCTGATTTATTTAAAGTAGTCACAGGCTTGTTGAAAGCATCTGAACTCACATAAGCAGTAGATGTGTTCTCGATAAACCTAACTCAACTTATTCTCCTTATGAGGAAATCAACGCTATTTACAAACACAACCTAAAAGGCTTTATTCAATTTAAATGAAATTAATCTTATTATAAAAACACATGAAAATGGAATTACAATACAATCTAGCAATTCCACTTCTGGGTATATACTCAAAAGCACTGAAAGCAGGTTCTCAAAGAGATAGTTGTACACCTATATTCATAGCAGGATTGTTCATAATAATGAAAACATGTAAGCAACCCAAGGGTCCACTGACGAATGAATGGACAGGCAAAATGTGGTATATAAATGCTATTAATTATTATTCAGCCATAAAAAAGAAAGAAATCCTGACATGTACTACCACATGGATGAATGCTGAGGACATTATGCTAAGTGAAATAAGCCAAACATGAGAACAGAAATACTGTATGATTCCACTTATATGACTACATAGAGAAGTCAAAATGATAGAGACAGACACTAGAATGGTGGCTGCCAGGGGCTGGGGGTGAGAGTGCAGAAGGAAATGGGAAGTTATATTTTAATGGGTATAGTATTTTAGTTTTACAATATGAAAGTGTCATATAGAGATGTATTGTGGTGATGGCTGTGCAAGCATTATAAATGTATTTAATACCATTGAACTGTACTCCAAAAAACAGTTAAGATAGTTAAACTTCATGTTATGTGTATTTTTCCCCAATACAAAAATTGGGGAAAAATAATAAAAATATCACATGAAAGTCTTTTAGATTCAGTACACTGCTTCATGATGTTTATAATATCTTCTAAAGCCAGGGAAGCAGAGGTAACTTTGTATAGAACCTTTGAGTACAATCTATGTGATAATGCCCAGACAAGGATTCCTGCTCTCAGGCAATTAGGTGTTCTTTTTTCACAGTCTGAATTCCAGTAGTGGTGATGGTGGTGGAACTGGGAGTTATAGAAATGACAGTAGTATAGCTAAGATTTCTTCAGTACTTGATATGTGCCAACCAGTGTACTAAGAATCTTACATGTAGTGTGTTATTAACTCTCAGACAACAGATACTATTATTTTCCCAGTTTTACAAATGAGGAAACAAAGGAACAGAAAGATTAGGTATCTTGATTGAGACCATACTAATAATAAGTGGTGAAGTCAAAAAGAACTCTATTGATATATCTTTGTCTCTCACTAGCCTGTATGCTCTTGAGAACAAAGATTTTGTTGTATTCATCTAGCCTAGCACAATTTCTAGCAAACAGCAGACATCCATTCACCATGCAGAATAAAATGAAATGAGGAAAGGAGAGAAGGAAAGAAGGGAGAAAAAAAGAAAATTATATCTAGGCATGCTGTGTTCTCAATAAATGTGGATTTTCTTTCTTTATTTCCTTAACCCTGAAATCACAGGGGAACCTGCAATAATGCTCAGGAATCCTAGGGATTTCTCCCTCTTTGAGATTCCAGGCTAATTCCTGACACAGGACCCTCAAAAAGCTGCTACTATCTGTCTAGTTTAATGATTAATATTCTAGCAAATATATATTCTTGGCTCATCTCTTCATTTCTAATATTGAGACTAACAGAGAGATAGAGTTCAATCTACCACACTAAGGTTCACTGGAAAAAAATGATGTCCTTGATATTGGACTCTTGCCCACTGGTGTGAACTGAGGTAAAAGAAAAACTGTTCCCAGAGGAAAGGTAGTTCCAAGCCTAAAAGTCCATATGTCATAAACCAGTGGTACTAAAATTTGAGAAGCCTAAACAAAAGGTTTTAATGCAATAGATACTGGCGTATTATGTAAACTGTGCCAATCTTATGTGACGGGCTTATGCCACACAAAATGGAACACTAGAATGATCTATCTAAAGCAAGTCTTAACTGCTCTGTTTTGACTCTACTCTTGCTTGGCTTTACCTCTATTTACAGTTAAAATTTAGTGAGTCATAGAGACCATAATTATAAATATGTATACAGTAAACACAGGGTCCATTACTTTTGCTTAGAAAAATAATTATAGATTTTTAATATTCTGATCTTAACTGACCCAAAGGAATTAAACACACATTTTATTTTTGTGTTTTAGTGAGATAGAGATAGGGAGGGAGAGAGAGAGCACAAGCCAGTGCTCAGGAAAGACGAGGCATTAACCATATAACATAGATGATTTGTTTATTTATGTGCTGCAAAGTATTTCCAAGGTGACAAGTAACTTAGCCATGAATGCCCCAGCCTTATATGTATAATGGGAATAATATACAGACTTCTTGTAGTAAGTAAAACTTAGTTTAAAGCATATTGCAAATAGTGTTATTTCAATTCTTCATTAAAATAGTCAAAGAGGATCAATTCTTACACATTAATTTCTCATTTTAAGGACAGAATTTATCAGTATTCTCATCTCTGTATAACTGGCTGTATGAGAACTAAAGTAAGTCCATTAAGACTCATCCAAACTGTATAACAAGTAATAAGATTTTAGGACACAATCCCTCTATTTCTAGCTCCAGAAATGTTTTATTCATAAATACATTCATTCAACATTTACTGATCAATTACTATGTACAAGGCATTGTATAAGAGGCTGTGGCAATCCTCTACTTACCTTTGTACTGTGTTTCCTACTTCCAAAGAGGATACTTAAATTCATACCAAACTGATTTGTTAAAAATACAAAAAAGGATTCCAAATGGGCCAATACAAGGAAAAGATACACCAACTCTAAGACTTCAGATTTATGTTACTAAATACCGACAGACACTCCTCGGCATTTAAAAGAATACATTAAGGAGAGTAATGCAAGTCATTTGAATGTTTTCAATATTAGAAATTTCAGCCTACTGAATAAATTAAATATCTTTAATATTGAGTTGCGGCTTCCTATTGCATTTATAGAACTTTACCTACTAGTAAAACATACAATCTATAATAGCCTATCTATAACAAAAATATAGATATCTGTCAGAAAACATACAAAGCCATAACTATAATAAATTTAATACCATTATCAGTAACATTTATGAAAAATACCAAGCATCTAGCATTTGTTAAATTAAAGAATAATATTCCATAAAATGTACATCTGGATTTTAGCCCCTCTTTTAGAATTACTATTTAATCTTCACTTTTTTTCTCTCTCACTTCTACCCCAACAGAAACAGAAACACATGCACGAATTAAGAAATTATCTTACAATATACCCTTAAATTTTCTGAATATGCCCCATGTGTCCACTAATAGCCAAATGCTTTCAAATCTGTTCAGCTAAATGGATCAATAACTACATCCAGCCTCACACAGTGGGGCTGCCAACACGGTGAAATTGAGCCAAACACAAAATGTCTCTACCAGGACAAAAATTATTGTCAACCCAGTTATCTGAAGAGATATACTCTCCCAGGTATTCTTTTGAGAAGTTGGCATACACATTATCTAGGGCAGTCAACAGCTACTAAAAAAATATACTTTGAGTCATAAAACAGAGGATTTAAAGAAAATATTTAGAAGCTAAAACCAGTGAGTTTTAGAATAAACCAATGTAACAGTTCAAGGTCTACATCAAGTAAGAATCTTTCAGAGTCAGAGTACACAAAATACGTAAGAGCACAAGCACACTGCTAACAAGCTTCTCTGTGCGCTCACTCATATGACACAGCTGCAAGCAACAATTGAGCAGGTGCAACCAAGCTTTTGAGAATTCCTGCCTGTTGCCCAGGAATCACAACACCGCATGGTTGAGATTTTAAACAGGTGCAAACATTTTTTTTCCCATTTGTCTAGTGCTTGAGACAGTGCAGCAGACAGTACATCTGCAACCACTCCATACCTAAAGCAACCATCACAGAAAATAAACTTGCAAAAAAAAAAAGTTTGAATAAAACAATAATGACAAAAGTGTGGTTTTGCAATGGTCTGACTCCACATCACCGTTCACTTTAATAGTATAATTCCATAAAATAATCTCTTCAGCAGATGAATGCTTTGTAATTAAAATTATTCTGCCTCATCAAATCTTAGAAATGTTTACCTGATTCTCACAATAGAATAAAATAAAATATATGTATAAAATGTACTATCCTTTGAAGCTGTCATTATCTGTAAGTAATCAAGAATTAACATGTTTACATTATGAAATCTATAAGCAATTTTAATACATAAAAATATTATAACTTCTTAGTTAATATATATATTTACATAGTTATAGGTAATTCATATACATACCTGTGCAGCTGTGGGGCACAAACTTGCAATTTATCAGGTATTCTGAAATGTAAAAGAAATATATAAGTAAAAATTAATTTACTAAGTTGGAACCAGTATTTATGTTGCAACAATTCCTGCAGAGAAGTAGGAAAAGTTTCAGTGTATAAAGAGGCAAATTATTTTTTATCAATATTTTTCCCCATAGGATATTTCATATATGTGAATACACACACACACACACACACACACACACACAAACACACATGCAGAGTCCCTTAGCAGTGTATCATAAGCACCAGCAAGGGACTCTGACTCACCATGGCCTCTGAAACGCAAATGCTTTCTCTAGAGGACGAGGCAAACACTTTAAAATGATTTTTTTTTTTTTTTTGGTATTCTTCCAAGACTATTGCCTTCCTAATACAAATATGACTGCTGCTCTCTAAAATGAAACTACTCAGATTCATCTGCACTCAGTTTGGATAGAATGTTGGTGAGGAAGAAAGGTGCTTTTGTAGAGCAGTCCACAAAAAAATGCATGAATAAATAAAAGTAAACTCTGAATGTTCATTAACTTTAAGTTACAACAGCAAATAGAAATGAAATTGATTGCTACAAGAAGGAATGCTAACACCACATCAGATACAATGCAAAATGCCTCAACCCAACACACTTTGACAAAACTGCCAGTGAAGTAGGTATTGATACAGAAGACTATGTAAGTCCACATTAAACAAAAGTAGTAGTTTACAATTAGACCTGAAAAACATTTGGATTTAGGTGGAAACTGTATTGAAACGTGCAGCTTTGGAACTACTAGTACCCTTAAAAATATTTCCTAATTCTAGCCAGGTGCGGTGGCTCACTCCTGTAATCCCAGCACTATGGGAGGCTGAGGTGGGCTGATCACCTGAGGTCAGGAGTTTGAGACAAGCCTGGCCAGCATGGTGAAACCTCATCTCTAGTAAAAATGCAAAAATTAGCTGAGTGTGGTGGTGCGCTGTAACCCCAGCCTGTAATTCCAGCTGCTCAGGAGGCTGAGGCAGGAGAATCACTTGAACCCTGGGGGCAGAGGTTGCAGTGACAAGAGATTATGCTATTGCACTCAAGCCTGGGAGACAAGAGCAAGGCTCCATCTCAAAAAAAAATTCTTTTTGAAAGCAAACTGACATGTTTAATTTATATAGTTCTTCTGAGCACAGCTGATGACAGCAACACATTATAGTCAGTAAGTCTACTTTATAATACTTGCTTAAAAGTATATAGAGTTAATAATTTTGATGATGGCTCAATAAAATAGCATCTTCATATACTTCTGATGGAAATGTGGATTACAAAAGGGTTCCTAGAAACCCATTGACTACTATGTATCAAGAACTCAAAGTTCAATATTTTTACTCTGTACTTTTAGTTCCAGGAATCAAACATAACAGAAAACCAACAGAAATTTATGTAAAAAAGATAATTTTTATGATAGTAAAAAACTATAAGCAACCTAAATATCTAATAGAAGAATAATTAAAGAAAGCATAGCACATCTATATAAAGGAATATTTGGCAAAATTTAACAAAGTACTTTAAAAAATATTTTAAATTTTATGGAAAAATGCAAATTTATAGTATTACGATGCTAAAATATTATATAAACGTGGTGCCAATTACATGAATAGTATGAAATTACATGAATAAGAAAAAGCAAAGAACAAAACACTGTATTAAGAGTGATCATATCTGGATAACAAGACTTTGGGTGATTTTTTCTTTTTACTTTCGTATATAGTTAAATTCTCTACAATAAGCATTACTTTTATAATAGGAAAAGATAACAGTAGGCAGGGTAGGGGTAAAAGGAAAAAGTTATAAAATGCTATGTGGAATTCATAAATGTAACCTTCCTAACAGAAATAAATTAATTCAGTCACAAATAAAACCCACTAACTGTGCCTACAGTGAGAAACACCCTCACTGCTTCCTCAAAGGGGCATAGCCAGAGTCTTTTATCCCACTGCTTTGGAATCTACACAAGTAATTCGATAACACATTTTTAATCATCTTAGTAAAACTTCTTATTATGCAGAGTGAAATGATGGCAAGAATAATTTAGGACTGCAAATCTCTTCAACCTAGTACAGCCTAACTTATTCACTAATTCAATAACATTCAGTGAGCATATACTACCTTCACGGTGCTGTGTTTGGCATTGCAACGTGCTAAAAGATAAACTAGGACACACCTTACCCTCACTGAGCTAACAATTTAAAAACACTAAAAAATATCTAGACAGAGCTCACGTAAAGATGTAAACACAATACACAAGGCATCTGCGACAGATTTGGTATACTTGAAAGCAAGAAAACATACACTAGGTTTATTCTTTTATATTTCTGAGCAAACACTTATCTTTAGGTAACAATAAAAAGTCATGTGTATTAGTGTCACTTATTAATGCACTAGCAAATTAAATATTTAAGTTTTTTCCTTGTGTGATCTATTTTTTGTTAATGGACAGTTACATAATAGGAGATTAAGTATGAAGGAATAGTGACCCAATCTGGAATGCAGATGTGTAAGATTGTCTCAGTTTATCTGAGGCCACATAAAACACATGCACAATTATTAACAGGCTGCAGTTATTTATTGGAAACCAAAGCAAATAAGTTAGTTACTGGTTAATCCTGCTAAAAGACACTGTTATGACAACACCACCAGGGAAAGAAAAGAAGACAGAGCAAACCACTTTTGTTATGCAGATAAAATGATTCAGCATAGAGATTCTCTCAATGGCAGTTCAGTTTCCTGGTGGCCTGTAAACATAATCAGCATTGCCCTTCTGAGACCAGTGCTGCAGGATGATTCCAACGTTGAGGTCAGTGGGGTCAGCCTGTGTGAAGTAGTGACAAACAGTAAGAGAAGCTAAGAAGCTATTTGTGTGATCAATGATCCATAGACTGGGGCTCAGAGTTCTGGGAACCAGTAGAGTTATGAGGTAGGGTGGTAGTTAAGTGCTTAGCTTTTGCCATCAGACAAACCTGGAATCAAATTCCAGCTCCCTGTCTTTAGTTTTGGGATCCTATGCAATTTAAATTTTCTGTCTGTAAAATGGTGATCGTGTTACTCACCCTATGAGGTCATCTATGCAGGTTATATGTTATAGCCATATAAAGGAACTAGCACAGTGCCAGCCACGGAGTAAGCATTTGATAAAAGGGAACTATTAGTGCTATCACAGTTGTATGAAAAGGGAAAGCATGTCTAAGCGAACGGACTAAGCTAGGCAGGGAGTAAGGAGATAAAGGAGGCTTGTTCAAGACATCACCCTACAGTCCAGCAGCTCATCCAAAAGTCAGTCATGTGCTCGATGTTCACAGAACATTTCTGAATCAGGAAACGCTGCAACAATAGTAATAGCCACAATAACAATTCTAACCAGCACTTTTAAGCCCCATTCCTATGACCGAAAAGGAAGGCAGTAGAGTCTAAATAATACATGCAGCAATACTGCTGAACTTCTCTGGGTGAAAAATGAAGGATCATATTTCCACATTTAACTGAAACAATCAGGAAAAGGAAAATAAGGACAAAATGAATGCAATTACTCAACTGGAATTGGACCAAGGTGCCGTGTGATGGTCTTAGCAATCACATGTACACACTTATTACCTTTTTATGTATTCTAAGAAGATCCTGCTGATGACCAGAGCCTTATATATGAGGTTTGCAACTCTAAGTTAAAAAAATGTTACAGTCAGTTTTTTCCTTATGGCTGGGAAGACAGAAATGGATGCATACTGACATTGTTCTAGTCCTTATTTGTGTTTTGATTTAAAGGACAGCATAGATCTTGAGTTGTTAAATGGTGTGTCTTCAGATTCCCACACAGATCATGTACTTGCTAGAGTTGTTTCAGTCACATTGGGTGAAGTTACTATTAGCACTATTCCAGATGCAGATATACTATAGAGTGTTTGGGTTTTTTTTCACTTTTTTTTTTATTTTAAAGTTCTTTTTACTTCGTGAATGGCACATCTGTGTTCTCCAGTGGGATAGGTCCAATTCTATGTTACAGAATACAGAAATATTTCATTTTCCCTTCATACTAGTTGGGACTGGCTGGAGATGCTCCTTAAGCCATTAATAAATCTACTAGCTAATTCACTTAAGAGTCCTAAAAAGGGTCTCACCTGGGCCTGGGGGTACAGTGACTCCATAAAAGAGCTCTAAACCTAAATTTAAACAAAAAGAATTTCACCCATGACTGAGGAAGCAGCCACAGGACTATTTTACACGCTTTACATTTAAATTTGATGTTTTGAGAGAAGACTACGTAATCCAAAATAATTTTATTTTATTTAATATGTATTTAGTTCTCCTCGACCCACTACAGAGCTGGATGTTGTATCATTATTATACAGTTATTATAAAATGTACACTTTTCTCCTCAATAAAGCCAATTTTACTTTTGAAAATTGAGGTGGCTGGCTTCTGTGGTTTCTCTCAACAGAAAGTCCTATGAAGAGTAAGAACTATAAATTGTCAAGTAAGAAATTGAAAAACTTATGCTTATTTTGTAAATTATTGAGCTAGGTCTGGCCCTTCATTTTGAAAAGCTATCTGCCTACAAGAAAGAGGAAGTATGAGGAGCACAGTTATCTATTTATCAACACTGTGAACTGGAAACAGATAAAGTGCAATAAGGAAGGAAAAGGAAATCATATGATAAACACCGTTAACCCAAGGGCACAGTTGATCTGTCTAGACCTTAGGTCAGATCAGCTGTAATAAAGCTACAAAATCCATGAAAAACGAAAGCTTATTTACAAAAACTGCCAAATTTGAATTTTCTAGTATTAATGGCTACCACTTAAAAATGAAACAATTTAATATCAAATTTCATGTACAAACATGATGAATTTGAACTCTCAAGTAGAAACCTGATCTACAATACACTAAGTGCTGATAATTCTATTTGTCCTATAATCCACACTTCACAGCATATTCTAGAGAAAACAGTTGTTGGGTTTTTATGACTTTATTTAAACTTAACTTTTAAAATAAAAGTTTAAGAGCTAATTAAAACATGTATTTAAGAACCTAAAATTTAGAAAATATTAAAAATTATATTTTCAAAATATTCTCAACTTGAAGTTATGGCTATTGAAATCAATGATTTATTCTCAGAAAATATGAAAAATTTACTGGCCTGCTTGTATACATCCTTGGGGTCTTAGTTTAGATATTATCTCTTCCAGAATCTGATATCCTGTGTCTAATCCTGTCATAATAATCATTTTATTGCACCGTAATTGTCTTTTACATAAGGCTGTAAACTTGGGGACAAGCATTTGTGTCTTATTCACCATTACATCTGTAGTTTTTACTTAGCACAGTACATGACATGTAGTAAATATGCCTTAAATATTGGCTAAAGGAATGTTGCATGAATTGTGTTAGCCTGCATTATTGATTATTAAGAAAATTCATACTGCATAAAAAATTAAGGAATCTCATTTGTAAACAAGTTATTTCCAATATTTAAAGGACTAATCTTCTAATCTATTTTCTTGTACTTTTTCTACCTAGTTTTCCTCTTAATCAGTACAAACTTAAAATATGAGAATTTGAGTCTCAAATGGTAACACCAGGTTAGAAAGCCTGGTTAGTTTGGCCCCACCGTGGACAAGAGTGAGTCATCCAAATCCTACCTGTTAACAGACACTCGGTATGGCAGAAGCTGATACACAGAGTTCGTTGAAAGAGTTCTGCAGTTCCTAACCAATTATGTGGTTCTTATACTTTCTCTAAAAAACTTCCTCTAACTATAGTTCCTGAGACAGATACCTCCACTATTTTATTCTTTCATGGCATATATGACAGTTTAAATTATTGGTGTGATTATTGGCTTATGTGTTTATTATCTCTTTCTTTCCCACTAGATTGTACACTCCATAGAGGCCACACTACTTTATTCACTACTCTCTACCCAGGGTCTAGTTTAGTGCCTGACACACAGTCAATACTTAATAGTATTTGTCTGATGTATAAGACAAATATGAGTTCAAAAATATAAGCAGTAAATTTAGAGCAGGGGCTTTCAATCAAAAGAGACTATAAAAGTAGGCAGCTAACAGCTACCCCTAAATTAAGGTGTTTTCATTTCAACTCTGTGGAAGCCTTGATGATGTAGAAAATCTTGTAGTGTAAATTCCATTCAATCAAAGGCAAGGTAGAGAAACTTCAAAAGCAATTCTAGGTAGGATGAAGGTATAATATCTAGAAAAAGCAATGGAATCACAACAACAGCAACCACTTTCAATTGGAAGTTTTGGGTTTGAAGTAAACCTTACTAGGTGTGTGTCCTAGGTAAACTTACATACCATCTCTAATATTCAGCTTAATCATATTTAAAATAAGGGGATTTTACATAATATAATATTTTTATATTACATAAAAATATAAAAATATAAATTATATTTTTATATTACATAAAATTTTATGTTTTTATGATGACTTAACAGGATTATATGCATACAAGTAGCAATTAGCATTATTTATGGCATTTAGGAGAAGGGGCTCAATATCAATTAGTTCCTTTACCTTGGCCAGTCAGTGTCTGCACCAAGATTGAGTTATAACTTCATCAAGTAACCAGGATAGTACATTTTAGGTAGGAAAACATAGATGAAATAAGGGATTAAATGCGGAAGAAAAGAAAGTAGGTATTAGGGTTAATAAATTAAAAAATAAATGTGTAAGACAGAGTAGCGAGAATTTCACAGCAGTTAGAAATGGAAAAAGATTTCAACATGATACAAAAACTGCCAAGAAATCTATTAGCTTTTCCCTTAGGTGACGTAGTCTTCCCCTCATATAAATAAAATAATTGCTACTATTATAGTTGGAGAAAAATCAACTGAAATGTACATTAAACACATATTAGAGATTTAACATTCTTCACATCATTTCACATGCTGAAAACTCAACCTTTGTAAATATAGCCATGAACCTTATTATTTACTATAATAAAGTAACAGCATATCCTTTTCTATGTACTACTTGCAGAAGTATAAAATGCAAATCTGTTCTTGCTTTTTAGGTACAATTACAAGGCAGCAGAATGTAGAGTTAGGCCAATTCTTTGCATTTTGTGCTCATCAGACAGGGGCTACCAACTCTGGAAGAAAAACCTGGTACCAAAAATACTTCACTGGAAATTCTATTTTCATACTTAGTTGCTTTCAGTATTCTTACTAATTTGGTCAAACTTACATCAGCTCCCTCATTAAAATTGTTTTCTGTCTAAATCATTATCTTTTCTGTGTGCGTATATGTGTGTATGTGTATTATTTGGTCAATATTCAGATAGAACAAGTATGAGATGCACTGCATATCAAAAGTAATCACCCTATCCCCATACTTCTCAGGGAATATCTACCTGGTACCAATAAGCTCATCAAGAGTTCATTTGAATTCATACCCTTTGTCAATCACAGGTGATAAACGGTGATTTTAATAGTCTATGTTCCCTACAAGACCATTGTCTTCATGAGGGCTAGAATCTGGTTTATTTTCTTTCTTTTGTGTCATCACCACCAAGTTCAGGACAAGGCACACAATATACAACCATTGGATACTTCATTCATTTATTCTAAAATGTTTATTGAGTACTTACTGTGACAGGCATTGTCCCAAGTGGTGGTGATTTAGAAATGAACAAAATAGATGGATATTTCTGATCTCATGGGGATTGTATTTGTTGTGGATCCCTGATAATCAATATATAGAATGACAGACAATTATCTGTGCTAAGGAATTAAAATAAAGCAGGGAAAGGGGAAAGTAAATGATGGGATTGGGAGTTGAGGTTGAAATTTTAGGTAGGGGGAACAGCAAGGAAATTATGGAAAGATCACATTCAAGTGAAGATCCAAAAGAAATGAAGGAGGGAGTTAGCCAGAAATGCCTTGGAGAAAAGGCATTCAAGTCAAAGGAATAGGAATGAGTTTCCTTTAAAATGCCAGGCTATATTCACATAGAAATGTTTTGATTAAAATATAAAGGTATAGGAAAGGCATTCAAGTCAAAGAAATAGGAAAGAGTTTTCTTTAAAATGTCAGGCTATATTCACACAGAAATGTTTCTATTAAAATATAAAGGTCCTATAGAAACATTTCTGTGTGAATACATAAACACCATATACATAAAAGTTTTAAAATGTTTTATAGGAAAGGAATTTAGAAATCAAGAAGATAGAGCTAGGGTATTTGGCATTACTATGATTCTACCACAAGCCCCCACGGGAATTATCCAACTCAGTAATAACTTGAGAAATTTAGGGGTACAAATAAAGTTTGCAATAACTGTAATCACTGAGAATGGTAACCTACTAACATGTCTGGAATACTTAGAAGAAACAAATCCACTTTAGCAGGACACCTTCAACAACTCAGGTCATGTGGGAGTCTCACAGAGAAAGCAAAGACCAGTGAAAAAGAGTTCATATATCAAAAATAACAAACCCAAAGAAAGGTTCATCCATAAATGAGTCAGCAGATGAAAATCTGTAAATGAAATATAAGCATTAAGTTTAAAATAGGGCCTAGCATCAGGGAACTAATCTAAGGGCCAAAATTTAAAAAAAAAAGAAACTATGAAAAAGGCAGATTTGATAAAAATACAGAGATTTATAGAAATAAAATTGTCATTAAAATTAATATCTGAAGTGAGAATGCATCATATTAAATGGAGCTAAAGGACAGATTACTGAACTGAAAGATAATTCCAAGGAATTTACCCAACACAAAACAGAGATAGAAAATATTTTTAAAAAAAGATTAGGAAATATAAAGGACAAAATAAAAAACTCTCACACATTGCTAATAAGTATTTGAAAATGAAAAAATAAAGACAAAAAGGCAATATCTGAAATGATGATGAATCTTTTCCAGAACTGATAAAACCTGAGATAACTGTAAAACAGCATCAAGTAGGTCCTTCAGGGAATATTCCAGAAGAAGGCATTGTTATAGGAGATGACAGCTCCATGCATGTTATTATGCCAGAAGACCTTCCAGTGGGACAAGATGTAGAGGTGGAGGACAGTGATATTGATGATCCTGACCCTGTGCAGACCTTAGCTAATGTGCACATTTTTGTTAGTTTTTAGCAAAGTTTAAAAAGTAAAAAAAACAAAAAAAATTAAATAGAAAAAATATAGAATACAGATGTATGGAAAAAATATTTTGTACAGCTATACAATGTATGTGAGCTTCAGGCTAACTGTTATTACAAAAAATTCAAAAAGTTAAAAAATATGTTTATAAAGTAAAACACTTGACAGTAAGCTAGGGTTAATTTATTATTGAAAAAATATAAAACTTTTATAAATTTAGTGTAGCCTAAGTGTACAGTGTTTATAAAGTCTACAGTAGCATACAGTAATGTCCTAGGCCTTCACATTCATTAACCACTCACTCACTAACTTGCTCAGAGCAACTTCCAGTCTTGCAAGCTCCATTCACTGTATTAATTATAACTTAGGAGCAAAAGACTATACCATACAGCATAGGTGTATAATAGGCCATACCATCCACGTTTATCTAAGTACACTCTGTGAGGCCCACACAATGATGAAATCACCTAACAATGTATTTCTCAGAACATATCCCTGTCATTATGAGATGCATGACTACATACCAAAACTCATGCGATGCAGTTAAACAGTTTCAGGGAGCAAAATACAACTTTAAGTTAATATGCTAAAAAGAAAAGACAAGACTAAAACAATCAAGAATTTAGAAAAGTTACAAAAAAGTAAAACCAAAAAATGTGAAAGCTGAAACATAACAATAACACTGAGCATAAGGGAAATGAAAAACAAAAATGTAAAGACAGTCAACAAAATTAAATGTTGCTTTTTTTTTAATGACTAATAAAGTTGAAAAATCTCTGGGAATTTTTGTTATAAAAAGAAGATATAAATAAACACAATGAAAAAGAAAAAACAAATCTATTTGGACATTTAAAGTGATTACTGAATACTATGAAATACTTTATGCTAATTTGACTTAAATATTCAAGTTATTTTACAAGTGAAATAATATCAACAATTTTGTAGAAAAATATAACTTGCCTGAGAAGAACCAGAAACTCTGATTCGACAATTATAAATAAAGATACCAGATATATGGTTAGAAATTTATATAAACACACACACACACACACACGTACACACACACACACATTACCAGGCCCAAATACATTTAAATATAAAATGTAATAAACCTTTACAACTCTGTTGAGGTCTATGTTATAAAAATTGGACCACAGAAAACAGGAAAGCACCTCAACTCTTGTAGAAGGCCCTTGAACACTGATATCAAACCCAGATAAAGGCATTATGAGAAAGAAAAATTATTTACAATGGTTAGGATTTAGAAGAGGTACAAGCTAGCCAAAAGACACTCAGAAAAAGAAAAGTAACAATAGCTATTACTTATTTAGCTACTACTAAGTGTTTGGTAAGGGTTTTGCATATATTCTTTAATTTGTATATCAGCCATATAAGTAGTTTTATTTTCTTTATTATCACAATTGTACAAAGAAATAAAAGGATGCTCAAAGAAAATAAATGGACTCAAACTCATAAAATTAACAAGCAGCAGTGGTTGATAGAGGGAGACTGAAGCCCATGTACTTAAACACTACCTTCCACTACTGACTCATCTTTCTTAATTATGTTCATATAGGACATTATGCTGTCTCCCTAACACTTCACCCAATTTTAAATAAAGTATAATTTTTGGTTTTTAGCAGCTTTGCTATGATGTTTCCAAGTATTGTTTCCTTCAAATTTATTGTATTTAGAGTTCACTAAGCTTCATGTCTTTCACAAAATTTGGGAATTTTTAATCTTTCTTCTTAAAGTCTTTAAATATTTTCTCTTGTTCTATTCTTGTTATATTGTCCTATTCTTGTTCTTCAATACCCTACATGAGAGAATAGGCAGTCCCCCAGACATATACCTCCACAGCAATAATAATTTTCTAGCTATCCAAGAAAAAAAAGTGCCATAGTTGAAACTTTGGGACTCAAGTAGGGGGTTGTGAACACTAGTGACACCCAAGACCTAAGAAGGCCATTTTGAGAGGGCAGAATCAAGCCCACATGACAGACTTGCCAATGATGGTCCCAGCTCCAGACTTGGAAATGGCTCCATCCTCCTGCTATCAAAAACATCTACAAAGGGGCCTGGAAGAAGTCATGCACACTAATGCCTCAGGTGACAGTCACTTGTCTTGGCGGAGGATCCTAAAAGGGAGCTGCCACTTAGTTCCAGTTCCTCCTGGGTGCTCTCTTAGAGCAGTCCTGCCAGCACAGGGAAAAATAATTCAAAATAATCATTTTCAATAAGTCCAATGAGATGTAGAAAACACAAATAAACCACAAAATATAATTAGGAAAACAATTCATTAAAAAATTAGTTTAGTTTAAATATTATATTCCATAATAAAAAAAGGGCCAAACAGATATCCTATAGCTGAAAAGTACGAAGACAGAAGTGAAAAATTCAATACAGGGCTTCAACAGCAGACTCAATCATACAGAAAAAGAATTGGTGAACATGATGACAGGTAATTTAAAATTACCGACCTAGAGGAACAAAAACAAGAAAAAGACTGAAAAAGAGTGATGAAAGTACGAGGAACCAATGGGACAATAACACGTGTACAAACATATGAATTAGGAATTCCCAGAGAAGAAAGACAGAGGAAGAGGACAAAAACTAATATAAAGAAATAATAGCAGAAAAGTTTCCAAATTCTGGGAGGCATATGGACATTCAGATTCGAACAGCATAAAGGCTTCCAACAATGCTCTAAGACATACTATAACCAAATTGTTAAAAGTGAAAGACAAAGCGATCTTGAAAGTAGTGAAAGAAAAGAGCCTTGTCCCATGTAAGTGAACATCCAAAAGACAATAAGTGGATTTCTCAACAAAAACCTTGTAAGCCAGGAGGGAATGGAATAATAGATTCAAAATGCTAAAAGAAAAACACCTGAGAAATAAAAACAGTATATCCACAAAAGCTGTCTTTCAAAAATGAAGGAGGGATAATGACATAACTAGACAAAGGAAAACTGAGGGAGGTCATCATCACAAGACTTAGAAGAAATGCTAAAGAAAGCTCTTGGAGTGGAAATAAAAGGATACTAGATGATAAAATAAAATTATATGAAACAATAAAACTTACTGGTAAAAATAAATATATAGTCAAATTCAGAATATTCTAATACTGAAATGGTGGTATGCACATCACTTTTTAATTGGGTTATTTATCTCTTTATTATTTGTTATTAGGTATATTTTTAAACTTTTTATTTTAATATTTTTGGATACATAGTAAGTATATATATTTACGGGGTACATGAGATATTTTGATATAGGCATATAATGCTTAATAATCACATACAGGCAAACGGAGTATCCATCACCTCAAGCATTTATGCTTTGTGTTACAAACAATCCAACTACACTCTTTTAGTTATTTTAAAATATGCAATTAAATTATTTTTGACTAGTCACGCTGTTGGGTGATCAAGTACTAGATCTTATTCATGCTTTCTAGCTATCATTTTGTACTCTTTAACCATCCCCACTTCTCCAGCTCCTACTTCCCAATTACCCTTCCCAACCTCTGGTAACTGTCATTCTACTCTCTATCTATGTGGGCTCAATTGTTTTAATTTTTAGCTCCCAGAAATATGTGACAAGTTTGTCTTTATGTGCCTGGTCTGTTGTTACAAATGACAGAACCTCATTCTTTTTTATGGCTGAATGGTACTCCATTGCATATATGGGCCATATTTTCTTTATCCATTCTTCTGTTAATGGACACTTAGGTTGCTACCAAATCTTAGCTACTGTAACTTGTGCTGCAATAAACATGAAGTGTATTTATATCTTCAATAAACTGATTTCCTTTGTTTTGGGTATGTATCTAGCAGTCAGATTGCTGAACCATATGGTAGATCTGTTTTTAGTTTTCTGAAGAACCTCCTGGCTGTTCTCCATAGTACCTATACTCATTTACATTTCCACCAACAGTGTACCAAGATTCTCTTTTCTCCATATCCTTAACATCATCCATTATTGCTTGTCTTTTGGATGCAAGTCATTTTAATGGGGGTTAGATGATATCTCAATGTAATTTTGATTTGCATTTCTCTGATGATCAATGATATCGAGCACTTTTTCATATACCAGTTTATGATTTGTATGTCTTCTTGTGAGAAAAGTCTATTCAAATATTTTTCCTATTTTATATTTGCATTATTGGATTATTTTGTATATAGTTGTCTGAACTCCTTATATATTCTGGTTGTTAATCATTGTCAGATGGATAGTTCGCAAACACTTTATTTCATTCTGTGGGTTATCTCTTCACTTTGTTGATGGTTTCCTTTGCTGTGCAGAAGCTTTTTAGTTTAATGTGATCCCATATGTCCATTTTTGCTTTGGCTGTTTGCGCTTATGGAGTATTAATCAAGAAATATTTGCCCAGTCAAATGTCTTGAAAGTTTCCTTGGTGCTTTTTTTTTTCCCCCCAGCAGTTTCATAGTTTTAGGTATTAGACTTAAGTCTTTAATTCACGTTGACTTGATTTTTGTGTATAATGAGAGAGAAGGGTCTAGTTTCAGTCTTCTGCATACGGAAACTCAGTTTTCCCAGCACCATTTTTTGATGAGACTGCCCTTTCTCCAGTGTATGTTCTTGCCACCTGTGTTGAAAATGAGTTCACTGTAAATGTATGAATTTGCTTCTGGGTTCTCTATTCTGTTCCATTGCTATATGCACTGTTTGTATGCCAGTACCATGCTCTTTTGGTTACTACAGCCCTGTGGTATAATTTGAACTCAGGTGATATTCCTAGTTTTGTTCTTTTTTCTCAGGATAGCTTTGGCTATTGTGGGTCTTTTGTGGTTTCCCATAAATTTTATAATTGTGTTTTCTATTTCTGTGAAGAATGTAATTGGTATTTTGATAGAGATTACATTGAATCTGTAGACTGCTTTGGGTAGTATGGGCATTTTAACAATATTGATTCTTCCAATCCATGAACATGGAATATCTTTCCATTTTTTTGTGTGTCCCTTTCAATGTCTTGCAACAATCTTTTATAGTTTTTATTGTAGAGATCTTTCTCTTCTTCAGTTATTTCCTAGGTATTTAATTTTATCTGTAACTACTATAAATTGAATTACTTTTTAAATTTCTTTTTCAGATTTTCACTATTGGCACATAAAAATGTTACTGATTTTTGTATGTTGATTTTGTATCCTGCAAATTTACTGAATTTATTGATCAGTTCTAATAGTTTTCTGGTGAAGTCTTCAAATATAAGATCATTTCGTCTGCCAACAAGGAAAATTGGACTTATTGCTTTCCAATTTGGATGAACATTATTTCTTTCTCTTCTCTAATTGTACTAGCTACGACTTCTAGTACTATGTTGAATAACAGTGATGAAAGTGAGCATCCTTGTCATGTTCCAGATCTTAGGGTAAAGACATTCAGTTTTTCCCCACTCAGCACAATACTACCGGTGGGTCTGTTGTATGTGGCATTTATTATGTTGAGATACGTTACTTTTATACCCAGTTTTTTGAGGGTTTTTTTTTTTATCATGAGGGGATATTGAATCTTAACAAATGTTTTTTTCTAGCATCATTTGAAACAATCATATGGTTCTTGTCCTTCATTCTGTTGATATGTGGTATTATATTGATTGATTTGCATGTGCTGAATGATCCTTGAGGTCTGGGATAAATCCCACTTGGTCATGATGATCTCTTTAATGTGTTGTTGAATATGGGTTACTAGCATTTTGTTGTGGATTTTTACATCAATGTTCATCAAAGATATGGGCCTGTGTTTTTTTTTTCTCTTTTTTTGTTTGTTTTTGTTTTTTTAATGTGTCTTTGGTTTTGCTACCAGGATGATACTGGCCTCACAGAAGGTGGACACATTCCTTCCTCTTCTATTTTTCAGAATAGATTGAGTAGAATTGGCATTAGTTCTTTAAATGTTTGGTAAAATTCAGCAGTAAAGCCATCAGGTCCCAGGGTTTCCTTTGCTGAAGGACTTTTTATTACAACTACCATCTCATTACTTGTTACTGGTCTGTGCTGGTATTGGAATCATGGTTCAATCGTGGTAGGTTGTATATGTCTAGGAATTTATTCATTTTTTTCTAGGTTTTCCAATTTACTTACATGTATTAATAGCTGCTTATAGTAGCTTCTAAAGGTCTCTTGAATTTCTGCAGTATTAATTGTAAGGTAACCTTTTTCAATTTTGATTTTATTTATTTGGGTTTTCTATCTTTTTTTCTTAGTCTTGCTAAATGTCTGTCGAGTTTATCTTTTCAAAAAACCAATTTTTTATTTCATTGTTCTTTTGTATTATTTTCTTCATCTCCATTGCATTTATTTCGGCACTGATCTTTATTATTTCTTTTCTTCTACTGATTTTGGGTTTGGTTTGCTCTTGCTTCTCTAGTTCTCTAAGATGAATTGTTGGATTTTTTATTGAAAGTTTTTCTAGTTTCTTGATGTAGGCACTTACCACTACAAACTTCCCTCTTAGTTTTGATATGTTCTGCTTCCATTATCATTTATTTCAAAAAACTTTTAAAATTTTCTTCATAATTTCTTAATTGACCAACTGATCATTCAGGAGTATACTGTTTAATCTCCATGCATCTGTATAGTTTCCTCAATTCTTCATTTTTAATTTCTAGTTTTATTTCATGGTGACCAGAGAAGATATCTGATATTATTTCAAATTTTTGAATATTTTAAGGCTTATTTTGTAGTCTTAGGTATGATCTATCCTTGAGAATGATCCATGTGCTAAGGAGAAAAATGTGTGTTTTGCAGCCGTTGGATGAAATGTTCTGTAAATATATATTAGGTTCATTCAGTCTATAGTGTGGATTAAATCCAATGTTTCTTTGCTGATTCTCTGTATGGATGATCTATTCATTGCTGAAAGTGGGATGTTGAAGTTTTCAGCTATTATTGTACTGGGGTCTATCTCTCTATTTAGCTCTGATAATATTTGCTTTATATATCTGGGTGCTTCAGTGTTGGGTGTATATTTACTTACAGTTGTTATATCCTTTTGCTAAATTGACCCCTTTATAATTATATAGTGACCTTCTTTATCTCTTCTTATAGTTTTAGTCTTGAAATTTGTATTGTATGATATCAGTATATTTCAAGTATACTTACAAATATGATTACATTATTATAATATTCTGTTTTTCTATGTACATATTACATACATAGTGCTAGTACTATTATGCAATAATATTATTACCTTTACTGCGAGTTTTGTACCTTCAGATGATTTCTTTTTGTTCATTAACATCCCTTCCTTTCTAATTGAAGTACTCCCTTTAGCATTTCTTGTAGAACAGGACTGATATTGATGAAATCCCTCAGCTTTTATTTGTCTGGGTAAGTCTTTATTTCTCCCTCATGTCTGAAGGATATTTTCACCAGGTATACTATTATAGGGTAAGAGTTTACTCCTTCAGCACTTTAAATAAGTAATGCTACTTTTTCCTGGGCTGTAAGGTTTCCACTGAAAAGTCTGATGCCAAATGCTCTGTTGTATGTTATTTGTTTCTTTTCTCTTTCTGGTTTTAGGGTTCTTTCCTTATATTTGCTTTTGGGAATTTGACTGTTAAATGCTTTTTAGATAGTCTTCTTTAGATTAAATGTGCTTGGTGTTCTTTAACCTTCTTTGTGCTTGAATAATTATATCTTTCTCTAGGTTTGTGAAGTTCTCCGATATTGTCCTCAGAACAAACTGTCTACCTCTATCTCTCTCTTTGCCTCAATTTTAAGACAAATAACTGTTGCCCTTTTGAGTATCTTGTAGGCATGCTTCATTCTTTTTTATTCTGTCCTTCTGTCTCCTAAATATGTTTTCAAACAGCCCATCTTCAAACTCACTAATTCTTTCTTCTGTTTGATCAATTCTCCTATTAAGAGGCTGCTGCATTCTTCAGTGTGTCAACTGCATTTTTCACCTTCAGAATTTCTGCTTGATTCTTAAAAATTGTGTCAATATATTTGTTAAATTCATCTGATAGGATTCAAATTCCTTCTCTATGTTATCTTGAATTTTACTGAGTTTCCTCAATAATTCTGTCTAAAAGGTCACATTATCTCTGTCTCTCTCAGATTGATCCTTGATGCCTTATTTAGATTGCTTGATGAGGTCATGTTTCCTTGGTGGTCTTAATGCTTGTGGATGTCCATTAATGTCTAGACATTGAAGAAGTAGGTATTTATTGTATTCTTGGTGGTCTGGGCTTGTTTGTACTCATCCTTCTTGGGAAGGTGTTCTAGGTATTCTAAGGGACTTGTTTATTGTGACTAAATTTTTGGTCAATGCAGCTATGTCTACAATGGGGGCACTCCAGGGTCAGTTACACTGAGGATCTTACAGACTCATAGAATTACCACATTGGTGGCCTTGTACAAGATCTGGAAGAATTTTCTGGATTAATAGGCAGAGACTTTTGTTCTCTTCCATTACTTTCTCCCAAACAGAGTCTCTGTGTGTGTGTGTGTGTGCTTAGCTGCCTGGTGCTGGGCTAGGGGGGACATAATACAAGTTCCCCTGTGGCCATCACCACTGAGACTTTGCTGGGTCTGACCTGAGGCTAGCACAGCACTGGGTCTTGCAGAAGGCCCGCTATAACCACTATTTGGCTGCTACCTACATTCACTCAAGGCCCTGGGGTTCTACAGTTATCAGTTACCAACACCAGCCAGGCCTGTGTCCTTTTTTTCATGGTACCGAATTCCCCCAGCCCCAGATGGTTCCAGAGGTGCCCTCTAAGATTCAGGGCCTGGAGTAAGAACCTTTAAGAATCTACTTGGTGCTCTATTCTACTGCAGCTGAGCTGGCACCCAAGCCACAAGACAAGTCTTTTCCACAAGCATAGAAGTCTCTTCCCTTGGACACCACTGCCACAGGCCCATGGGGAGTACTAACAGGCTATTGTCAATGTTCCTTCAAGACCCAAAGATTCTTCAGTCAGCTTGTGGTGAATGCTGCCAGGCCTGGGACCCATTCAGGTGGTGAGCTCCCCTCTAGCCTAGGGAAAGTCCCAAAATGCCATTCAAGAATCAATTCCTGGATTCGGGGACCCCAAGGGCCCACTTCCTGCTCTACAACACTATGGCCAAGCTAGTATCTAAGCTGCAAGACAAAGTCCCCTTTTCTCTCCCATCTGTTTTTCTCAAGCAGAAGTAGTATCTCCCTGTAGCCACCACAGCTGGGAATGTGCTGGATCACACCTGAAGCCAGCATGTTTCAGAGTCTCACTCAATGCCCATGACAGGTACTGCCTGGATATTGCTGCTGATTAGGCAAGGCCCAGAGGCTCTTTAGTCAGCAGGTGATGAATCCTGCCAGGGCTAAGTCCTTCTCTTCAAGGCAGCACATTCCATTCTAGCCCAGGGTATGTCTAGAAATGTTATCTGGGAGCTAGTGCCTAAAATGGGTGCTTCAAGACTCCACTTTGTGCCCTATCCTACTGCGGCTGAATGGGATCCAAGAGTGGCAAGACAAAGTCCTGTTTACTCTTCACTCCTCTCCTCAAGTAGAAGAAAGGAGTCTCTTTCAGAGCTACCAGTTGCATTGCTTGGGGTCAGAGGAGGGGTGGCAGAAGCCCTCCCTTGGCTACCATGTCTGGTGTCTCACTAGGTCATATGACCCTCACATCCACTGGCTCCAAGCCTAGCAGAGCACTAGGACTTGCCTAGGAGTTGCAGTCCTTGTGGCTCAGACTGCCTTAAGGTTTATTTAGGACCCCAGAGAATTTTAGCCCATAGTGGTGAAGTTTGTGGATTCCTGAGTTCCAACCACTGGGATGGACAATTTCTCTCCTATAAACCACCTTTAAGTCTAGTATAAAAGATAAAATACAAAAAGTATCAAAAACAACTACAGCTAGCATATTTATTAATGGATACACAATATAAAAATGTATAAAATGTTATATAAATAAAGTGGGGGAGGCTGGGGGGAAAGCAAAGTATAGAGGTTTTGTATGCAATGGAAATTAAGTTATCAGTTTAAATTTGATGGTTGTCACTATAAGATGTGTTATATATGCCTCAAGGTAACCACAAGGAAAAAACTTCTAGTAGACACATAAAACATGAATGAAAGCAAAAATTCAATAAAATACAAAAGAAGACAGCAAGATTGGAAGAAAGAAACAAAAGAACTACAAAACAGGCCAGGCATGGTGGCGCACGCCTGTAATCCCAGCACTTTGGGAGGCCAAGGTGAGTGCAATATGAGGTCAAGAGTTCGAGATCATCCTGGCCAAGTTGGTGAAATCCCATCTCTACTAAAAATACAAAATTAGCCGGGCGTGGTGGCAGGCGCCTATAATCCCAGCTACTTGGGAGGCTGAGGCAGGAGAATCGCTTGAACTCGGAAGGTGGAGGTTGCAGTGAGCCAAGATCGTGCCATTGCACTCCAGCCTGGGTAACAGAGTAAGACTCCATCTCAAAAAAAAAAGAACTACAAAACCATCAGTATTTGTCAGTAATTATTTTAAATGTTAATGGATTAAATTCTCCAATCAAAATACAAAGATTGGTTCAACAGAAAAAAAATACGTAAAATCCAACAATATGCTGTCTATAAGAGGCTCACTTTAGCCAAAAGGATACATACCCAAAAAGTGAAGACATGAGAAAAGATAATCCATTCAAATGATAACCAAAAGAGAACAAGAGTGGCTATGGTTACATCAGACAAAATAGACTCCATCAAAATCTATCAGAAGACATAGAGAAGGTCATTAAATGATAATAAAGTGGTCAATTCATTAAGAGGATATAAAAAACTGCACATAATACATGCACTCAACATTAGAGAATCTAAATATACAAATTAAATGTTAACAGAACAGAAGGGAAAAATAGACAGCAGTACAATAATATTAAAAGACTTCAATATCCCACTTTCAAAAATGGATAGATCATATAGACAGCAAATCACTAGGGAAACAGTGGTCTTTAAAAGTAGTACAGACCAAATAGACCTAACAGACATATATAGAACACTCCATCTAACAGCAGTAGAATATACATTTTTCTCAAGTGCACATGGAACAGTCTCCAAATAGATCAGATGTTGGGCCACAGAACAAATCTTAACAAATTTAGAAAAAACTAAAATTATCTCAAGTATCTTTTCTGACTACAATATAAAATTAGAAATCAATGAAAGAAGAAATTAAAAATGAAAAAATAAAAGTGAAAAAAACCACAAATATGTGGCAATTAAATAATACACTCCTTAATAGCCAATGTGTAAAAGAAGAAATCAAAACCAAAATCTTGAATTTCTTTAAACAAATGAAAATGGGCACACAACAAGAGGGAAGTACATAACAATGAATACCTACGTTAATAAAAGAAGAAAAATTTCAAACAAGTTAACTTCACACCTCAAAAATTAAAAAAAGAACAAACTCAGTGCACAAAGTCATCAGCAATAAGGCTATATTAAAAATTAGACCAAAAATAAATGAAATAGAAAATAGAAAAATAATAGAAAAGATCAGTAAACCTAAGAGTTCGTTTTTTTTGAAGATAGATAAATCTTTAGCTAGATTACTCAAGAAAAAAAAGAAAGAAGACTCAAATTTAAAATTTTGTAATGGAAAATGGACACATTAAAATGATAGAACAGAAACACATGGAATTATAGAAAGACTATATTGAACAATTATATTCCAACAGATTAGATAGCTTAGTAAAAAAATAAGTTCCTAGAAACATACAAGATGCCAAGACTGCATCATAAAAAATAAAATTCTGAATAGATCAATAGCAAGTAAGGAGATTGAATCAGTAATAAAATGTGCTCCCATCAAAGAAAGGCCCAGGACTAAATGTCTTATTTTTTGAGACAAAGTCTTGCTCTGTCACCCAGGCTGCAGTGCCATAGTGTCCTTGGCTCACGGCAACCTCCATCTCCCGAGTTCAAGTGATTCTCCTGCCTCAGCTTCCCAAGTAGCTGGGATTACAGGCACTCACCACTACACCCGGTTAGTTTTTGTATTTTTAGTAGAAACGGGGTTTCACTGTGTTGGCCAGGCTGGTCTTGACCTCCAGAATTCAAGTGATCTCCTTATCTAGGCCTCCCAGATTGCTAGGCTTACAGGCGTGAGCCACCGTGCCTGGCAAAAGAACTAGATGTCTTGATGAACAGATTCTACCAAGCTTTAAAAAATTAATGCCCATCCCTCTCAAACAGTTCCAAAATGTTTACAAGAATGACACACTCTCTAACTCATGTCAAGGCCGGCATTGCCCTCATACCAAAGCTGGACAAGAGTGCCACGAGAAAAGAAAATTACAGAGCAATATCTCAGATGAATATAGATACAAAAGTCTTCAACAAAATACCACCAAATCAAATTCAATAGCACATTAAAAGGATCATACACCATGATCAGGTGGGATTTATCCCTGGGATGCAAAGATGATTCAACATACACAAATCAATAAATGTGATACATCATATTAACAAAACGAAGGATAAAAATCATATGATGATCATCTCAACAGTGTGGGAAAAGCGCTTGACAAAAATCAATGCTTTCTTGATAAAAAGCCTCAACAAATTTGGTACAGAAGGAACGTACCTCAACATATTAAAGATCATATATGACAATCCCATAGATAACATCATACTCAGTGCTGAAAAGCTGAAAGCATTTCCTCTAAGATTGGGAATGAGAAAGCGTACTCACTCTCACTATTTCTATTAAACATAGTATTGGAACTCTTAGCCAGAGCAATTAGGCAAGAAAAAAATGGGAAAGGAAGAAGTTAAATTGTCTCTGTTTATAGATGACATAATCTTATATGTAGAAAAACCCTAAAGACTCCAGGAAAAAAAAAAAAAAATTTAAAACTGATATATGAACCCAATAGTTTCAGGATAGAATGTAAACATACAAAAACCAGTTGCAGTTCCATGTATTAACAAAGAACTCTCTAAGAAATTAAGAAAACTATCCATCTTAGTCTGTGGGCATTGCTATAAAAGAATACCTAAGGCTAGGAAATTTATAAGAGAAAAAATTTATTTGGCTCATAGCTTTTCTGGCTGTACAAGAAGCATGGCACCAGCTCCTGGTGAGAGCTCAGGCTGCTTCCACTCATGGCAGAAGGTAAAGTGAAGCCAGTGTGTAGAGATTACAAGGCAAGAGAGAAAGAAGAGGGAGCTGACAGGCTCTTTTTAACAATCAGCTCTCATGGGAACCAATAGAGCAAGAAATCACTCAATACATCAAGGAGGACACCAAATCACTTATGAGGAAATTACTCCCACGATCAAACACCTCCCATTAGGCCTGCCCACTAACACTGGGATCAAATTTCAACATGAGGTTTGTGGGGACAGATATCCAAATTATAAAACAATTCCACTTACAATAGTATCAAATAGAATAAAATACTAAGAAATAAATTTAACTAAGTTGATGAAAGATTTATACACCGAAAACTCTAAGACATTGATGAAAGAAACTGAAGACAAAAACAAGTGTAAAAATATTGCATGTTCGTGAACTGAAAGAACTGCTGTTTTTACAATGCCCATGCTACCTAAAGCATTTTCAGATTCAATGCAATCTATCAATATTAAAATGATATTTTTTACAGAAATAGACAAAATTCTGAAATTTGGTAGCCACAAGAGATCACAGATAGACGTAGCAATCTTGAAAAGGAACAAAGCTGGAGGTATCACACTCCGTGATTTCAATTTGTCTTATGAACTATAGTAATCAAAATAGTTTGGTACTGGCATAAAAACAGACACCTAGGTCAATGGAATAGAATAGAAAGCCCAGAAATAAATGCACACATCTACGGTTAACTAATCTTTGGCAAGGGCTCCAACTATACACCATAAGGAAAGGAAGTTCTCTTCAATAAGTGGTTTTTGGGAAACTGGATACTCAAATACAAAAGAATAAAACTGGATCCTTGTCTTGCACTGTACACAAAAATTAACTCAAATGAATTAAAGATTTAAATGTAAGATCCAAAACTGTAAAACAAAGCTTCTTGACATTGGTTTTGGCAAAGAGGTTTTGGATATTGACACGAAAAGCACAGGTAACAAAAGCAAAAATTAAAAAAGTAGTAACTACAACAAACTAAAAACCTTTTGCACAGCAAAGGAAACAAAAACTGAGAAGGCAACCTACTGAATGGGAGAAAATATTTGCAACTATATATCTGATGAAGGGTTGATATTCAAAATGTATGTAGAACTCACACAACTCAATGGCAAAAAAATAATAACAATAACTCAATTTAAAAATGGGAAAAAGGCCTGAACAGACATTTTCCCAAAGAAGGCATACAAACAAATGGGCAAGAAGTATATTAAAAAGTGCTCAACATCAATAATCATCAGGGAAATGCACATCAAAACTACAGTGAGATATCACGTCATGCGTGTCAGAAGGGCTAAGAGATAAATATCCGCAAGAATGTGGAGCCATTGTGGAGAATAGTATGGAGTTTCCTAAAAAAATTCAAAATAGAATAATCATATGATCCAGCAAGCCCACTTCTGGGTTTATATCCAAAGGAAATGAAATCAGTATCTTTAAGAGATATCTGTACCCTCATACTTATTGCAGCATTATTTATAATATCCAAAAGATGGAAACTACCTAAGTATCCATCAATGGGTAAATTGGATAAATGAATAAAGAAAATGTGGTACATATACACAATGAAATATTATTCTGCCATAAAAAAACAAACAAACCTGTCATTTTCAACAACATGGATTAACCTGTAAGACATTATACTAAGTAAAATAAGCAAGATATAGAAAGGCAGATAGTCTGTGATCTCGCTTATATAAAATCATATACAAAGGTGAATCTCATTGCAACAGAAAGAGTGATGATTGCCAGGGGATGGTGGTGGAGAAAATAAGGAGACATTGATTCAAGGGTGCAATCTTTCAGTTATAAGTTGAACAAGTTCCAGGGATCTAATGTACAGAATGGGTGGTGAAGAATGTGTGAATTAATTTGATTGTGATAATCACTAAGAAATGTATGCATAAAAAATCACAATGCACACTTTCACTATATACAACCTTTGTCAATTAAAAATTTTTAAGTAAAAACTAAATAAAATTGTACTTCTGGTTTCTGAGATTCTGCTTATTTTTATCCACTCTTTTTTCTCACTCCTTTTTAGATTAAACCCCTCCTCCATTATACTGTTAATCCTACTAATTTATTTATTTAATATAATACATTTCTCTGTTTTAAAATCCTTTTTTTTTTTGATACAGAGTCTCGTTCTGTCGCCAGACTAGAGTGCAGTGGCACCGTCTTGACTCACTGCAACCTCCGCCTCCTGGGTTCAAGCAATTCTCCTGCCTCAGCCTCCCCAGTAGCTGGGACTACAGGTGCCCGCCACCACGCCCGGCTAATTTTTGTGTTTTTAGTAGAGATGGGGTTTCACCATGTTAGCCAGGATGGTCTCAATCTCTTGACCTTGTGATCCGCCCCCTCGGCCTCCCAAAGTGCTGAAATTACAGGTGTGAGTCACTGTGCCTGGCCCATTTGGTTCTTTTAATAATTTCTTATTTCTCTGCTGAGATTTCCTGTCTTTTTGTTCATTTCAACCATATTCCCTTTCATCTCTTAAAGTGCAGTTTTAATACCTGCTTTAATTTTCTTGCCTAGTGATTCCAACATGTGGGTGATTTTAAGATTGCCATCTGTTGATTTTCTTTATCCTTAAGAAAGGGTAACATTTTACTGGGTTGAAGTAATTATGGGGTTTTTTCTTTGTTTGTTTTTGTTTTGTTTTAAGATGGAGTCTTGCTCTGTTGCCAGGCTGGAGTGCAGTGGCACAATCTTGGTTCACTGTAACCTCTGCCTCCTGGGTTCACACAATTCTCCTGCCTCAGTCTCCCGAGTAGCTGGAACTCAAGGTGCCCGCCACCACATCCGGCTAAATTTTTGTATTTTTAGTAGAGCCAGGGTTTCACCATGTTAGCCAGGATGATCTCGATCTCCTGACCTCGTGATCCACCCACCTTGGCCTCCCAAAGTGCTGGGATTACAGGCGTGAGCCAGCGCACCCAGCCAATTATGGGTTTTAACTTAGACATCGTCAATGTTAATTGTGGATACTCCAGATAGTGTCACACTGACCCAAAGAGTGCTACTATCTTTGTTTTCATGGGACATTAATTTGGCTAATCTCATATTGAAAAATTTGTGCTTTTTGGATCTCAGTTTGGATTGATTTCAGTCTGCCCTGTGCATGTGCAGTTCAGGGGTCAGCCAAAGACTTAAGCCAGAATTTATACACACAATTTCTCATCTCTGTCTCTTTACTTTCCTATGTTCTTCCTCATTCTCTGACATCCCTGTTCCTTCCCAGAGTTCCTATAGACTACAGAGAAAGCAATGGGCTTTCTCTTGGAGTTTAACTGTCCCATGTTGCCACTATAATTGGAGATGCCCTCAGAAAAAGCCTCAGAAATGTGAAACTCACTTCACCTCATGACATTTGCTTAATACAAAGTTTGAACCTATTTTGAACTATTTCTCTAGTCTCATCCATTCTCCAAAACCTTTAAATAGTTGTATTGTGTTTTCTTATGCTTTGCTTTTATTTTTTGTTTTTGTTCAGAGTTTATAGCTACTATTTGCAGGCTGGTTGTTTGATTGGATGTTTATTTCTCCACACAAGAAGCAAAATTCTTGTATCATTATTAATCCTAAGAACAGAAGGTTACAGAGAAACAGAAAACAGAAGGCTCTAAAAAAGTACCAAGAGATACAAATAAAACTTGAATAAAAAAAAAAAACCAAAAAAAAAAAACGAGAAACATGTCCCTGGCTTCTGGGAGAGGGCTGAACAAAGGCAGATAAAGAGGCAATAAAGTACGTAATGAGTACATTTACAGAAATATGTACCATCAAATAGGTAAGAATGCAAGCAAAATTTATATATAACAAAAAGTTTTAGAAGTAGAAAAAATGTTAGTACATAGTTCGTATTGTCTAACAATCAATCTGTCACCCAGGCTTTGTCACCCAGGCTGGAGTGCAGTGACATGATCATAGCTCATTGCAATTTCAAACGCTAGCCTCCTGAGTAGCTGGGACTACAGGCATATACCACCACACCTGGCTAATTTTCTATTTTGTTTTCTGTAGACACAGGGTTTCACTATGTTGCCCAGACTGGTCTTGAACTTCTGGGGGCTCAATCAATCCTCCCTGCTTGGCCTCCCAAAGTGCTGGGATTATAGTGTGAAAGGAAAATAAATCTTGGGGTCCAAAATCACTAAGCTAAAGGGAAAACTCAAGCTGGGAACTGCTTAGGGCAAACCTGCCTCCCATTCTATTCAAAGTCATCCCTCTGCTCACTAAGATAAATGCATATCTCATTGCCTCTTTGGCAAGGCTAATCAGAAACTCAAGAATGCAACCATTTGTCTCTAATCTACCAATGGCCTGGAAGCCCCCTCCCACTTGGAGTTGTCCTGCTTTTGCTTCGAGTTGTCCTGCCTTTACGAACCAAACCAATGTCCATCTTACATATGTTGATTGATGTCTCATGCCTGCCTAAAATGTGTAAAACCAAGTTATGCTCCGAACATCTTGGGCACATGTTATCAGGACCTCCTGAGACTGTGTCACGGGCAGGCGCCCTTAACTTTGACAAAATAAACTTCCTAAATTGACTGAGACCTGTCTCAGAGTTTTGCAACAGGCATAAGCCACCATGCCTGGCCTCAGAAGTTTCAAAACCAACACTCTTCATCAGATCCCAGAACCAAAGAAGGAAAAAACAATTGAAGAATTTATGTCCGCAGTTATGCCAAGATTTACACTAATGCATACCACATCTCAAAGATTGAAGAACTCTCTCAAAAACTGGCAATAATTAAGTTTCCAACCAAATTATATTTTCTAAATTAAAAATAAGCACACACCCAAATATAAAATTAAAAAAAAACCCTGAAGCTAAAGCACATTCACCTTATAGAAAAAGTAGAGTCCATATCTCTTTATTTTATAAATGCATTTTCAGACTTGATGCATAGGACATGGTAACCTCAAACAGCAAGGAAAAAGTCTTATTTAAAACTCAGTAAGAATATAATCTGTGCAAGAAATCTATCATTTTAAATAATTTCATTAAACTGTTTTTTCCTTTGGTATACCCCTGGATGTAACACTATTAGGTTATAGTGAAAAACACCCTCAATTAACTATCAAAAAGTATGGTTCCACTATTAAGCAACTATGAGACTTTGGACAGGTCCCTTCACCTATCTAGGCTTCAGTTTACTCATGTGAAATGTGAGGCTAGAACAGATGGTTTCTCCTTTCCAGATGCAAAATGCTAAAACTACATAACCTTATTTCTAGGCTCTTCAATAATTGAAAGATTCTTGTACTATTTCTAAAAAATAGATTTGGCAAATTCCTCAGATCTCAGGCCCAAAGAAAATATTTCAGGAGAGATATATTATGCCTTTCACACAAGTGCAAAAAAATTAAAAATGTAGACTCCCACATACAATCTCAAGCAAATCATTAACTGACATCTGATGCTGTCTTACCTACAGAGATAAGAAGCTTGTTTACATCTGTACTTCAGGTGAGTGTGATAATTTTGTGAATGGTATGTTAAAAATAATTTCAAATTTGAGGATTAAGCAATGAGAAATGTGCTGTAAATTTCAAGAAAAAGATGGTGCAATATTGTTTAGGATTCTGAGAACTTTAGATCTATCTTCTTATAAAAACTTCTGCTTAGAAACAAAGAAATAAACAAAAACCAGGATAAACAATACAATACTCTTTCCAACTTGCTGGAATTACATTCACTCAGAAAAACATTTACTAAGCACCTAATTTGTACAAGGTGTACTGTCCTCTATGAGACACATACACATAGAAAATAATTTTGTATCTGCTTTAGTGAGTTTGCAAGATGCCAGAATAAATACATGCTAAAAGGCATATATACATAAATAATATAATGCATTGCAGTAAGAGGTAAGTACTACGACAGAGGGACACAGAAAGTCCTGTGCCTCAGGTTTTACTCCCTGCAGGGCACTAAGCTATTTTGAATCACACTGCAGGAGGTGGCCAACCACACAGCATGCAGTGCATCAGTACTATCCAGGGAAGAAAAGACTACTACATGGTTAAGAAAGCCTGAAAAAACAGAAGCAGAGAGGTGGACCTAGAAAACTAGCAAGTCAGTTGAAGGTCAATATGTGCCTACCTGGAAAATAGGGTCCAATTACTGGGCAGAAGACTAGGACCCAAGGGTGATTCTGTGCAACTAGGGGAGATAAGAAAGGAGAGAAAGGAAGTGAGTATTCTGTTGTGGGAAGAAGGGTATTCCAAGATGACAACACACCAAGAGCATAACCATAGATGAAGGAATTCTGAATTTCTTCTAGTTTCCCATCTCATGATCATGACAAACCAAAAGGAAATTACCACAAAATGTAATAATTTCTACCAGTCTACAGATTCTGGCAGGCTAAATTAAACCTGAAGATAAGCAGAAAATTATATTCCAGTTCCTACTTACAACTTCTGTCACATAAAGGGGTACTTACATAGTTCATATGTGCAAACTGAGTTGCATCCTTTCTAAATCGTTTTATTTAAATGTGAAATGTTTGGAATTGGGTATCACTGGTCTTCATTTTGTTTTGAAAAGGCAATATGAATGAATTAATCTATAATCATGCTAATAACAAAATAAGAATTTTAACTCCTTCCTTTGAAATGAAAAGACACATCCTTTAGCCAAGAGCTTCCAAGTTTAATGTACGATTCACAAAAATCTACAAACATAAATTACATAGTAGAAGTTTCCCTTATTCTTACTTGAATATAACTCTAATCATTTGAATATCAGTTTTAACAAAATGAATAAGAGTACAACAGAGTTCAGATGAAGCTCGTTTCTTGCCAAAATCCGTATGAATGCCAAATACCTTCCAAGCACAAATAAATCCTGCCCTCCATTTAAACAAACAAATAAACAAACAACAAACAAAACACCACATTTCCTAAGATTGGGCAATCACTACTAAGTGACTACTAAGTAGTGAGTAAGAGCTAAGGGAAACGGAGTGAACTTTAGGTCACCAGGACACCGTACACTGAAAAACATGTGCTGCGCTTCTTCAGAAACAAGCTACAACAGCAGAAAGACAAGGTACCTTATATCTTGTTTATAAATCTTACTTTATAAAGGAGAAAAAAGAATGGAAGAAAGGGAAATCATAGTCCGTTATATCCTATTTTGTGCCAGGCACTTAGACAACGTTTTATCATTTAATTGAAACGAGTTGAATCGTTAGCAGGAGCAGAGAGCGGAACCCAGAGAGCCCTGAGCAGCTCCATCACCGCCCCCGGCCTAGTTACCCTCACCCCAGAAGGAGTCACAACCCTGTGCCAACAGGTCACCATTACAGCAACCACAGCCCTGAGCAAAGATGCCCAGGCAGCCAACCCCAAGCCGGCACCACCTGCAGAGGCGCAGGGAGCAGTGGCAAGGGCGACCTCACAGGCGGCGCCTGCTGGTGGGGTAAGATCATCGCAAGGAAGATTTGGGGAACAGTAAAATGGTTCAATGTAAGAAACAAATGGTTTCATCTATGGGAATGGCACCAAGGAAGATGCAGTTGTACAGCAGAATGCCATACAGAAGAATAACACCAGAAAGTACCTTAGCAGTGTAGGACACGGAGAGACTGTGGAGTTTGATGATGTTGCAGCAGAAAAGGGTGCAGAGGCAGCAAATGTTACAGGCTCCTGTGGAGTCCAGTTCATAGCAGCATATAATGCAGCTGACCGTAACCATCATAGACGCTATCCATGTGGTCCTCAAGCAATTACCAGCAGAATTACCAGAATAGTGAGAGTGGAGAAAAGAATGAGGGATGGGAGAGCGCTCCCTTAGGCTCGGCCCAACAATGACGGCCCTGCTGCAGGCGAAGGTTCCCGCCTTACTACACGCGGAGACCCTACAGAAATCGACCACCGTATTCTAACCCTCCCTTGCAGGGAGCAGCGACGGAGGGTGCTATCAACCGGGGTGCAAGAGCACAAGGTAGGCCAGTGAGGCAGGATATGTGTATGGTTTATAGACCATGATTCTTCAGGGAACCTCCTCGCCAAAGCCAGCCTAGAGAGGAGGGCAGTGAAGAGGGTAAAGAAAATCAAGATGAGACCCAGTATCAGCAGCAACCTCAACATTGGTGCTGCTAAAACCCCAGTTATCTATGTAGACGCCCAGAAAACCCTAAACCCACAACATGGCAAAGAGACAAGAGCAGCCGGTCCAACAGTCAAGAATTCTGTGCCTGAGGCAGAAGAAGGTTGAGTAAATGCCGGTCTACCATCTCCACCATCATCCAGTTTAGTCATCCAACAAGAAGAAATGAATATGAAATTACAGCAATAAGGAATGCAGGAAAGATTGGGGGCTGAAGACCTTAAGTGCTTGCGTGCTTGCTTTTTGCCCACTGATCAGATAACCAGAACTACCTGCATTATCTATCAAGTATGGGGTTTTTAAAATTATTTTTACCTAAAGAAATGTCTTTTTGGTAATAACAAAAGTTGTTGTTGTTGTTGTTGTTGTTTGGTTGGTTGGTTTTTCTTAACATGCCTTTAAAAGCTCTGAAATTGGTTCATACGTTCTCAAGTTGAGATTTTTAAGCACTACATTTTTAATTTGTAATAAAAGTTTACAACTTGATTTTTCAAAAATGTCAACCAACTGCAAGCATTAATTAATCAAAGTCTTAAATAATAATAAAAAATTTAAATTAAATCAAATGGGATGTTAACACCATATAATACAAAAAAGAAGTGAGGTTCGAAAATTCCAGGTTCCTTTTGTGATGCCACGTGTCACCTAACTGGTAGCACAACTTGATTGCAATCTGACTCTGAAGCTTTTCTTCATTCCCAGACATCTTATTGTTGTTGAAGTCCTAGATTTTTAAAGTATAAATGTTTTTAGGAATAAAGCTTTGGTAGGCAGGAAATTCTGCTGAAGCTGTTTCTGGGCAACTTGACTTTGCCAGGGCCTTTGCACTGATTGTGTTAATGGCCGCCTCCTCTCCAGATTTAGGGTTATGGATCACCTGTAACCACCTGTAACCTGTACAACAAGCTAAAGGAGTATTTGCCTAATATCCAATCCACAGAATTTATTTCAAAAATGGTGAGCTTCACTAAGGTGATAGCAGCAGCCAGTCCACAGGCTGATCAACAAAATTTTGTCTTTGATCCATGGTTTCTGCTCCTTGGAGTCTCACAAGGTACATTCTGCCACTGCTGGACCTAGAATCATAGTCTCCTTTCCTGCCAGCCTTCTCACCCTGCCAAACTTATCATATCTAATTATTTGACATCATAGATATTATCAATCCCTAGGCCTCTCTAGTTTTCTGCTCTTGCAACTCCTTTTACATTGTTTTTGTCACCCAGCACAGAACCCATACAGAAGCCATCACTCTATTCTCTTGGAAATACTTTCAGTTTACTTCTTGGTTTTCCTATCTCACCTACCAAGCTCTCTTAGTACAGATCTAAGATGAGAATTTTAGTACAAATAATTTATTTGGGGAACAACCCCATGGAACACTGGTAAGGAAGAAAGGACGCAGGTGGAAAAGGGAAATAAGATAGAATGTTTGCAAAGATAACCATCAATAGTTCCTCAAAGCCTTGCTTTAGCATGCTGCTCTTCCCATCAAGAGGCAGAGTTTGTTTCCTGCACTCTTGAATCTGCACTGACCATGCGCCCTTTTTTGAACAATAGATTGCAGCAGAAGTGATGTTACGCTAGTTCTAAGCCAAGGCTATAAGAGTCCTGGTAGCCTCTTCTTTTGCTTTCCTTGGATGCAGATCCATGTAAAGAAGCTCAGGCTAGATTAGTGGATGATGAGAACCAATGGGAAGAGAGAGGCCCAGACAGACCCCAGACATTCTACACATTGCACTGAGGCCCAAAACCCATAAGTAAAGCCATCATAGTCATTCCTGATCCAGACAGGCAGGCTTCCAGTCAAGTGCAACTACATGAGTGACCCAAGCTATTACTCATCTAAGCCTGGGCACACCAAATATTGGTAAAAAAATAACATATCTTTGTTGTTTTAAGCCCCTTTGTTTCAGGGTAGTTTGTTACATTGCCATAAATGAAATGGGGACAAAGTCAATAAAGGGTGCAATTACTAAGCAAGTTACTGCTATGGGAAATGAGTTTAGTCCTACTGGGATACTTTGGAAAACAGTATAGAACATGCTTCACAGTTATTCCATGTGAAGGGTAAGGATGCTAGTGTAATCCACTAACTTGCTAACAGTTACTTGCTTAAGTCTTCTTCTAGTGACAGTTACTATTTGGTACTTAAAGCCTGTCCAACACTGTGAGCCAAACCTGCTCAGCAGCCACACACAAAAAATGCCTTCAGGCAGAAGTCACAGTATCAGCAATAAGCAGTCTTCTGTGACAAGAGGTGAGTGGTGGAAGGAAACAGGAAGAGCATCAACATAGGTGAAAACCCAGGCCTAGAACAGTCCAGCTATCTGCTTTCTCCACTCCTAGAACTGCAACAGCTAAAGTGGGTCACAAACACTCACAGATTATAACCACTACACATCTATAGCTTCTAAGCTTAGCTGGGCCCCAAATGTTGCTTAATAATCCTTCCATGTTTCCCTAATTATCTGTTTACTTTAGTATATTTTACATTTATTTCAAATTTTCCCACTTTTATTAAATCTCCTATTCCACCTACCCCGTCCCCTTCAGTATCAGCAAAGCAATCTGCTCTCTATCCCAATGAGAAAATAAAGGTCATCAGATCAATTTTTTGCTACCCCACTTGCACTGCATTCATAACCATCCTTCCTCCCTTCCCTACTAATAGCACAGGAAAGGGTCAAGGTAAATGCAGCATTAATCTGGCACCTCTCCTGGAACACCCCACCTTAGAATACAAGAACCCCTTATATGCTTGCCTTTTTTGTCTCTCTTATGTCCCTAATGCATGAATCTCATCGAGTTATTGATCTGTTGAAACCCTACACCTATGGGTCTTTGCACCAAGCACTGTTCCTACTGCCTAAAATGTACTCTTCCCTAACTTTCCCGTTTCTAGACTCTTCCCTGGCAGAGTCCTCTTCATCTTTTAGATCTCAACTTAGCTGCGACCTCTTCAGGAAAGCCTTCTTTACTTTGCTGCCCACCATTCCTCAAATCTATGCTTACCTCTGCCACAGCACTTTGCTCTTTTCTGAAATTGCTCATTCCTTTTTCTGATATCCTTTTCCTCCTCCTTTACCTCCCACTGAAAATAAGCTCCTCCAAATCAGGTATTTACCTTATATATTTTTTAACCATAGTATCTATGCCTAGAACATACTTGGGGATTAACAAATAGCACCACATTTGAATAAATCAATCAATCATCTCTTTTCCTTAAGTTACTTTCCAGAGTAACTTTAGTGGAAGCTGCAGGCAAGATTTATGTGTACTGTGGCCCTTCCTCTTTCTATCCTCTTTTTTCTTTTTAACATTCTAAGAGGTATCATACAGGTCATGATAAACTGAGTCTCTTCTAAATTTGCATGTAGTGAAAAATAACAGGTCAAAATGCATTTGCTTAGAAGCTCAGAAATCCATTGTTCAGTTAAAACTTGTTGCCTTGTTACAATGTTATGACAAAATAGGCTTCCATATTGGCTTTTAACATATAATTGTTAATTATCATCACCAAAGTTTCAAAATTTCTTCAGTTTTAAAAAGATTTTCATAGGCAAAAATGCATATAGTACTTGTATACTCACAGTGAGCTTATTTAATAATATGCATGTAGAAATGTAAAACAGCTTTCTGTTTTATGGTCAGATTTGATATGCCTATAAAAATTAGTTTTTATAGATATGGTTTCTACTTTCATCAAAAAATGAGCCATCAACTTTAAGAGAAATGAAAAAATCAATTTGGGTCATGGTAATTTCTAAGCCCTACTACATAGTCCTAGAATTTGTTCTTAAAGACCAGACTCTCTGCGAAAGACTTTGAAACAAAGAACGTATACTTTGTCTCCTCCCTACCATGTTCTTGGCAACTAGGGAATGTGGGACATTTTAAGTCTTTAAGATAAAATTAATCACACTGATTTAGAATAACTAAAATCTTGTCAAAGTAATTCCTACCTTCTCCCTTCCCCACCACGTTACCTTTAGGAAGAGGAGACACACTTGAGGAAGCTCTTAAAGGCTGGTCTTCAGGGAAATAAAGACATTGAAATTCCACTCCAATTATTTTTTATTTCCTGCCACCTTGAATCCAGAATACATGTTACATTATGAAGTGTTATATTCTTGACTCAAAACATCCTTCCAATTAAAATTTTCTTTTTTAAAAAAATTATGTTAAAGCAAAAATGCAGAAAAGAAGGGTAAATAAGATTAGTAAACCATCTGAAAATTATTGCCTTTTGTAAACTTTGGTAAAATGTATGAAGCAGCATGTTTTCCAGTCTGCTTTCTCGGACTGTAGATACCTGGGACATAATTCAGTTTGCCATCCCCTGTTCCCAGATCAGCTCAGTCTTTGTTCAGCTCCATCTTCAATCTGGCATATAATTACTTCTTCAGCTCCTGTGCTATTTGGTTTTAAGCACCTCTTACCCCCAAGGCCTCATGGCTCTAAGGGCTTGTTGAATTTAAACAAGCACATTTAAATCTTTGTCTTTAAATGAGTAAAATAAAAGTCTTAACACCTAACGCAGAGTACTCTTCTATCCACCTACACTCTGAATGTGCATGTTATAATTGTCTACCAGATCATAATGAGCATCTATCCATCCTCAAAATCAGAGAAAGGAGGGCTCATTCTAGAGGCAAATTTACAATAAATGACTTTATTCTTGATTAGCTATGTGTGTTTGGGGACACAGAGATTGGCCCCGGCATAATTTAACTACCTGATAGGAATCAGATGATCAGGGACACCTTGGAAATAAAGGTGGAAAAACAACAGTGGAGGAAAAACAAAAGAAAAAAACAAAATTGTTAAAAGAAATTAATAAAATACAACTTAAGGAATTTTAAGCTTTACCTCTCATCCGAAAAACACTTCAAACTCATACACAAACTCATACACACTCACACTGATGCATGCACACATGCATGTGCACACACACATATGCAATATAATTAAAACTATTTGTCTTTCCGGAGAGTCAAGAGATGGTGGATTCTACCACTACTGCTGCTGGCAAATCATAAATACCATCTATGATTTTAGTTTAGCCTGAGTAAATGAGCAATCATTATATTTCTTCCACATACATACTTAACTCAAAGAACTGGTAGATAAGTATTGAATGAGCCCCTCATCGAAATACACTGTCAAAAATGCCACAAAAAAAGTATTATAACTATTAATTATAAGTAAAGTTTTTTAATGAATGAATAAATTAGTAAAATGAATAAATTTTAATAGATAGGAGAATGGCACGAACCTGGGAAGCGGAGCTTGCAGTGAGCCGAGAATGTGCCACTGCACTCCAGCCTGGGCACAGAGTGAGACTCCGTCTCAAAAAAAAAAAAAAAAATTAAAATTAAAATTAAAAATTAAATAAAATAAAAAATTTGTTTAAAGTTCTGTATAGATTCTGGATATTGGCCCTTTGTCAGATGGATAGATTGCAAAATTTTTTTCCATTCTGTAGGTTGTCTGTTCACTCTGATGACAGTTTCTTTTAATGTGCAGAAACCCTTTAGTTTAATTAGATCCCATTTGTCATTTTGGCTTTTGTTGCCATTGCTTTTGGTGTTTTAGTCATGAAGTCTTTGCCCATACTTATGTACTGAATGGTGTTGCCTAGGTTTTCTTCTAGGGTTTTTATGGTTTTAGGTCTTACGTTTAAGTCTTTAACGTCCATCAATGATAGACTGGATAAACAAAATGTGGCACATATACACCATGGAATACTATGCAGCCATAAAAAGGATGAGTTCATCTCCTTTGCAGGGACATGGATGAAGCTGGAAACCATCATTCTCAGTGGACTAACACAGGAACAGAAAACCAAACAACGCATGTTCTCACTTATAAGTGGGAGTTGAACAATGAGGACACATGGACACAGGGAGGGGAACATCACACCCTGGGGCCTGTCTGGTGGTGGTGGGGGTATGGGAGGGATAGCATTAGGAGAAATACCTAATGTAGATGACAGGTTGATGCGTGCGGCAAACCACCATGGCACGTGTATGCCTATGTAACAAACTTGCATGTTCTGCACATATATCCCAGAACTTAAAGTATAATAAAAAAATATATTCTAGAAAAAAAAGTTGCATCTGTATTGAATATGTACAGACTTTTTTTCTTCTCATTATTCCTTAAACAATACAAAAAAGAAAGTTTCAGCTAGGTTGGTAGGGAGTCCCTGAACCAGAGTTACCCATTAGAAGAATCTAGTGTTGGGCAGAAATGTCCTGGATCTGGTATTCCTGACACGTTCAGTCACTGGGTGGAAGCAGCTCCAAAGAAGGATGGTTTCGGTGTGAATGTTGTGGTGGATCCACAGGTATAGCAGCTGGAGGCTGTCAATTATGCTCTCTACAAAAGCTCCTCTTGAAAACAGAGCTGAGAAAGACACCTGTATGACCACTACATATGACTTTATTCCAGTTCTAGGAATCTATCTCAAGGAAGCAATCTAAATACCAAAATAATAATGATAAAAAGCTTTATGAAAAAGATGCTCATCACAGTCTTTTAAAAAATAATTGAAAGGTAGAAACAATTTAAATGTCCAAGCATAAGGATTGGTTAAGTAGCTATAGTATGTCTACTTTACCAAAAATGCTGTGGTTATTACAATGGAAAAATACTTATATTTTAAGTAAAATTGAAAATAGAGATAAAATATGGTATAACTTTTAAAATTCAAGGCTTTGAAAAGATACATATTTTAAGACTGGCAGAAAGTAAACCAATATGGTAGTAATAGGAAGTTTTTTTTGCATTTTTGAATTTTCCAAATTTTCTTTATTACAATGTATGACCATTAGCTGAGGGAAGGAAGCATTCAAAATAAAAAGGTGAAAAAGCAAAATAGTTAAAATGATTTAGAGTCGAAGTAAGCAGGGAAATACGAAGCTATAGAAGAGAAAACAAAGAACTTAAAGTATAATAATAATAATAAAAAATCTGAAGAATACTGTCTTAATAATTATGGGACTAGGTGTGGTGGCTCACTCTTACAATACCATCACTTTGGGAGGCCCAGGCAGGAGGATTACTTGATGAGCCCAGGAGTTCAAGGGCATAGTGAGTGATTATCATGCCACTGCACTCCAGACTGGGTGAAACACCAAGACCCAGTCTCTAAAAACAAATTCTGGAAAACAGCTTCATGGCTCCAACATAACACTGAACAAAGCGAAAGATGGGAAAGGAAAAAGGAATGGTTTTATTTTAATTGTTGTATTGGGTTTCTAAATGAAAACTGATGTTTCATATGCTCTTCTACGACTATTCAGTATAGGTGTTTCACCGTCATTGTAAGGAGTATCTTCTGTATATTTAGGTATGTGTGTTCATTAGTGTATTCATTTTTCAACAGGTGATTGAACAGTTTGAGAGTAACCATTTGCCAGGTACTGTGCAAGCAAATCAAAGGTTACAGTGTAAAATGAGAAAGGGTATGTTTTCGCCCTCTATTCTAGAATTGTTTATAGAAAGTGCATAATTTAAGCCCATATGTCCCATATCCTAAAGATACCTCTCCATTAAATACAGTGCATTTCATTGCCTTTCCAGACTCTCTTCACTATGCACATTAGTGACAATGTAATTGCAATTTGATTAATTCATATAAACTAAGAAAGGAGGAATTATTCATTCATTTCTGATTTTCTTTTTTGGACCATGGAAAGTATCCTGAGTCCTACTATAGTCTGCCAAACCCTCTCGGGGTAGACCTCTATTTGCTTAAAAGTACTAGTTTCATAGACTGCTGTCATGCACCCTAATTAGACAAATGTGTTTTTCAGGTCTATTTGAAGGACATTCTGATGTAATGCATACCTATCTTCTTAATCTTCTTATTCAGCTTATGCATATTTATTTTCCTTTAAAATCCATCAATAAATGATCTGTGATCTTTAAGTAATTAATTTAATGATTACATGAATTAAAATAATGCACATTGCTTTAAAGGAGTTAGTATTTTCTGTTTATGTTACGATATTGGCCTTGGGTAAATATCATCCATTGCCTGAATTTCATAATGGTTCAAGGATAAACCATTTCCTCTTTGTAATTCAGTAAGTTTGTTCCAAAGGAGCCTATTGCTCCTTTACTCAACAATGAATGAAATGCATTCAGGGACCTTAGGGGACCTATTCTTAATAAGATGGAATCCTTTCCCAGTTTGCTAAATTCACTGAATTTATAGCTCATTGTTATTGATGAAGGAATTAATCCAAGTCTATTACCAAATTGATCTCCTAAAATCCATAGAGTGAATTTGGTGTCATTTTTAAAAAGAAGTAAAATAACAAAAATAAAAATACAAAGGATGTCAGTAAGTTACAGATAGGAGGGCATACCTCATATTTATCACCTGGCAAACTAGAGAAAAGTTTCATCGAAACTGTTTTATGCATCTGTGCAGTGCTGAAGTCATTTGCTATCATTAGCACTAATAATAACAGGGATAACAATAATAATCTGCTACATTTACATAACAGTTTTTACTTTGGGAAAAGATTTTCACATACATCTCTTCATTTGGTTCTTATAATGACTTTGAGTAACTAACAAATGTTTTACAAGTCTCATTTTGTGAAAGAGAAAATTAGAGTACAAAGAAGAGACTGACCTGACGATAACATTTAACTGGAGTTAGACTCCAACTTCAGGATTTTAAAATGCTTTCAAATCAATAGAATTCATGATTTGCAATGTTTTCCCAAATTCTGTAAAAACACACTTAGAACCATACATTTTCATCAACCATAACAGGCAACTGGTAAGCAGGCATGTGATAAACAACTGAGATGTCAGAAAGAAAGATATGTCTCTGATGAGCAGGGCAAAGTGAATGTAAGTCAAAAGGTACCTAAAGACTATAGCTTCTGGAATAATAAATTGGTAGTTTTATTTTTCATTTGTTGTTTCAGAAAGTGTTTAACTTTTGATACTATCACCACTGTAAAATATAATAGATTATTAGTAACAATAAATAAATCTCCACGTTGTCCAAATAGGTGTGCTTATCCAGGTCCACACTGTTCAAGTTTTATTAAAACTGTTTCATTTTAACCAGGTTCCCAGTATTGCATCTCCTAAGACAAACACTGATATTTATCTGCTGATGATTGTTTTACTAACCAAATATTACATTATGCACGGTTTATCACATTACCCAGGGAGGTGACAATATTTCAGGAAAAAAATTAACAAATCAAAATAACTTTGAAAACTGTTTATATCCCATGTACAAAAGTACCATCTCTGCCTAGTTATTCACTACTATCACAAGATATACATAAATCAGTTTTTAAATGATACTGACTTTCCCTTATAAATTCCTTTACCTATTGTGAAAGGAACCTAGCACCATTATGACACAGTTAAGCATTAGTCACAGTTTAATAAATAATTTAGTTATAGCTTCCTAGTCTATCATTATTATTTGGATTCTCAGAATGCATGTAATTACCTAAATTAGAAAATTTCCTTTGTACCAGGGATAACCAACTTTCTTTTATAAATAATGTTATTTTTGGTGATTTTTCAATATCAGAACAGTATAGTTTTAGCTAGGGAAATTACTATAAGCATTCAAATAGAGATTAATCAATTTATATAAGGCAAATAAACTTCTTTTTGTACACTTAAATACTGAAAGAATAATATATACATTCAAATATTTGTAAGAAATTCATATAGAGGGGAATATAAAATACATATGGAAAAAGAGGTATGTCTGCAGAAGTTACTTTGTAAAGAAACATAGTGGTTAACTACCACCCTCCCTCAAATATCATGTCAATCAAATTAGCATCATAAGAGGAACTCCAGTTCTATTATGATAGAGTAGCTTATATCAAATCACCCCTCTCGTTGAGAAAAACTATTAAAGCTGAATAAAATGAAATTATTTTAAAAACTGTTTGAAGGCACCAGGCACCAACCAAAGTAATTTCAACTTAAAACTCAGTAGTCCATAAAGGAAGTAAATGCATTAAAGTAAGCCCTATGTTGTTTACTACTTTTCAAATTCAAGGCATTTGCTGTTTTCTAAGTAGAACAGGATGCGAGATGGTGTACAAAGCTCCAGATTAGAACATTAAGAAGTCTTGTAAAGAGAGGAGGGCACAAATTACACTTTGGAGCTGTCAACACAGCCAAGACATAAGGAATCGAGATCCTGAAAAAAATGTAAATGCAATGAGGTGAGGCCTGTATTCTTTTTCCACTTTTAACCCCTAAAATATTTCCAGTTCCTCTTTCTTGGAGTGAGAAAATCAAAAGACAAACAAGCAGAAAACAGCAACCTGAATACTAGGACATTAAAAAGAATATTCAGTAGTCTTATACCAACGAAGCAAAAAACTGGATTTTAGTGACGACTTGAAAAGCACCCCAGAATTTTATTTGAACCTCTAAATGACTATTTATAAAACTAAGGGAAAACCATAACTAGAGTAGCCATCACAAAGATGGAAATCTAACTTCAAATTGTCTTAATCTTTGATTAAATTAAGGTAAATTACCTTTATTCTAATAATCTGTGAGGAGAAAATTAAATCTCCATGGAAACATACAATACCATACAAAACACTCTAAATTTTTAATATGTAAAAATCATCAAACACGCTAGGAATTAGGATCAAAGAACCAAACAGAGAAAAAATAATAGACAAAAACATAAATTCAAAAATGATACAGATTAAAGAATTATCAGACACAGTCTTTTAAAAGAAAACAGTGATAAATATGGTTTCAGTGGTAGAGGAAAAAGAGTGAGATTAATCAGAGAACTGGGATTTATATTAAAAACCCAAAGATTATTCTAGAACTAACAATAAAACAAAATTAATAACTCAATCACAGCCAGTTAGATACAACAGAAGATCTGACTTGTGAACTTGAAAATAGGTTAATAGAAAATATCCAGAACAAAACAAAGAGAGAAATAAGGATGATAACAAAAGAAGAAGTATTAGAGATATATAGGAACAGGTTAAAAATGTTTAACATACAAATATCTCTAGTCCCAGAAGGAAAGGGTAAGAAGAATAGGCAGAAACAAAATTCAAAGCAATAATGGCCAAGAATTTTCCAAAACTGGCAAAAGCATCAAGCCACAAATTCAAGGATGTCTACGAACCCCAAGCAGGATAAACACAAAGAAACCAACTACAAAAAAAAAAAAAGCCTGTTTGTAAAACTATTTAAAAATAAACAATAATCAAAAAGGCAATCTCAAAATAGCCAGAAAAATAAAAATGCATTACTTTGTAAGGATTAGTAAGTTGGATAACTGATTGCTCACGAAAAACAACTGAAGCCAGAGAACAAAGTCATGATATCTTTAAAATGCTTTCAAAAAGTAACTATCAACCTAAGAAAACCAAACAACAACAAAAAACTAAATAACCTGATTAAAAAATGAGTAAAAGATCTGAATAGACATTTCTCAGAAGAAGACATAAAAATGGCCAACAGATATGTGAAAAAATGCTCAACGTTACTAATCATTAAGGAAAAGCAAATTAGAACCACAATGAGATCACCTCGCACCTGTTAGGCTTCCTTCAAAAAGTTAAAAGATAGCAAGGGTTGGCAAGAATTTGGAGAAAATTAAACTCTCATACATTGTTGGTAGGAATACAAATTTGGTACAGCCATTATGAAAAACAATATGAAGACTCTTCAAACACTACAAATATAATTACCATATGATCCAATAATTTGACTTCAGGATATATATCCTAAGGAACTGGCATGAGTATGTTGAAGAGATATCTGCTCTCCCACATTCATCGTAGCATTATTCACAATATCTAAGATACGGAAGCAACCTAAGGGGCATCAACATACAAATAGATAAAGAAAATGTGTTAAATACACACAACAGAATAATATTCAGCCTTAGAAAATCAAGAAATCCTGTCATTTACAACAACATATGTGGACCTGAAAGATATTATGTTATGTGAAATAAGCCAGGCACAGAAAGACAAATACTGCATGATCTCACTTAAGTGTGAAATCCAAAAAGGCCACAGATACAGAGAGCAAAATTGTGGTTACTAGAGGCTGAGTGTTGGATGATGATGAAGAAAGGGGATATGTTATTCAAAAAGCACAAAGTTTCAGCTAGACAAGAGGAATAAGTTTTAGAGATCTATTGCACAGCATGATCACTATAATTTATAATAGTGTATTATATACTTTAAAACTGCTGAAAGTATACTTTAAATGTTCTTACCATAAAAACATGATAAGTATTTGAGGTGATGAATGTTAATTAGCTTGATTTATTAATTCTACAATGTAAACATATATTGAACATCACATTGTACCTCATAAATGTATATAATTACTTGTCAATCAAAAGTAAAATAAAAATAAAGCAAAACACATATATACACAAAAAAGTAAATACCAACCTAGAATTCTCTAACCAATGAAAGTATTCTTTTAAAAAATCAAAATAAAAATATTTTCAGAAAAACAAAACTGTGGAAATATTTCACTGAAAGATTCATACTACAAAAGAACACTAATAGGCATCTTTCAAGTAAAAGGAAAAGCATCTCAATGATATAGAAATGCAAAATAAAGTACACAGACAAGGTTAGTATGTGTACAAATATAGAAAAATAATAAAAATAATGTTTTAGGAATTAGAGCACTTGAAGAATTATAATTCAGGACAATGATAAGACAAAAAATGAGAGAGGGACAAATAAAATTCTTCATCGAAAAGAGATAAAAGGTGTAAGTTACAGAAGAGCTCATTAGATAACCACTAAGAAAAATTAAAAATCTATAATTAGCAAGTTAAAAGAGGAGGAAATGAAATAAAAAGGTTGATTAATAAAAAGAAGTTAAGAGAGAAGAAATGGGAAACATAAAACTGGTAGAAAAAATAGAAAGTACGGTAAGATGATAGAATTTAAAAAGCAAATATTAGCAAGTGCAGTTAATGTAAATTTAAAAGTTGCATTGAAAGACAATGTCGGACTTTGAATTAAAAATCACCATTAATAATATGCTATTTGCAGGACACATACCTTAAAAATAAGTATACAGAAAATGTGAAAGGAAAAGTACTAAAAAAAATTTACCAAACACCAACCAAAAGAAGGCTAATATCACTATACATTATAGTATCAGTCTAAATAGAATGAAAAGAAATAGTACAAGAAGAGCATTACATAACACTAGTTAATCTAGTAGGAAGACATCACAGTTCCAAATTTGTACAAACCAACATAAGCTTAAAATGTAAAAACTGACCAAACTAAAAGGTGAAATAAACAAATACACAATCATGTTAGAAATTTTTGACATATTTCTCTCAGTAAATGATAGAACTTGGTAAAAAGTTGGTAGATAAATAAAGGTTTTGAACACCAAGATTTAGCAAATTTGATCTAATTTATATGTACAGAATCGTGCATCCAACAGCTACAAAATACACATATTTGCACATGCACATAGAACGTGTAGCAAAAGTATCCTTAAACTGAGTCATATAGCAAGCCTCAATAAATTTCAAAGTATTTATATCATATAGAATATCTTATCTGACCATAATTGAATTAAGCTCAAAATTAATAACAAATGATTATAAAATACATCAAATACTTTCAAACAAAGCAATAGATCAACTTGATAAAAGTAAAAAAATGGTGTCTTTTTGTAAAGAAAGACAAATATAAGTAGTAGTCCTCTAGAAACACAAATTTTAAAGTTGGAAAAGGACAAATAACCTTAACAGGAATGAAGAATGGAGTATTCTTACAGATGCTACAGACATAGTACAAAGACAGTAAGATCTGGTGAACAAGTTTACATCAATAAACTTGAAAAATTTGATGAAACATATAAATCCCTTGAAAAACACATCTTACCAAAATGGACACAAGAAGAAATGGAAATCCCTCATAGTACTACATCTTTTAAAAGACATGAATATTTGATTTGGAAAACTCTTCTGGACACTGGTCTAGAGAAAGAATTCATTAGTAAGACCCCAAAAGCACAAGAAACCAAAACAAAAACAGACAAATGGTACTTAATTAAACTAAAAAGCTTCTTCCCAGAAATAGAAATAATCAAGAGTGAACAGACAACCTGCAGAATGGGAGAAAATATGTACAGACTACCAGTCAGACAGAGGACTAATATCTAGAACTTACAAGGAACTCAAACAACTCAACAACAACAACAAAACAAATAATCCTATCAAAATGTGGGGAAAAGACATGAATAGCCATTTTTCAAAAGAAGTCAGACAAATGGCCAAGAAACATGTGAAAAAAGGCTCAACATCATCACTAATCAAAGAAATGCAAATTAAAATCACGATGAAAGATCACCTTAGACTAGTCAGAACAGCTATTACTTAAAAAGAACAAAAATAGCAGATCTTGTCAAAGAACTGCAGAAAAGGAAATGCTTATACACTGTTGGTGGGAATGTAAATTACTACAATCACTATGGAAAACAATATGGAGATTTCTAAAAGAACTAAAAATAGATCTACTATTTAATCCAACAATCCCACCATTTGGTATCTACCCCCCAAAAGAAATTATTATACCAAAAATATACCTATACTCATATGTTTATCATAGCTCTAGTCACAATAGCAAAGATATGGAATCAACTTAAATGTCCATCAATGGATGATTGGATTAAAAATGTGAAATATGTATGCAATAGGATACTATCCAGCCATAAAAAGGAATGGAATCACGTCTTTTGCAGCAATAAGAATAGAAGTGGAGGCCATTATTATAAGTGAAATGACTCAAAAACAGAGAGACAAATGTCCTATGTTCTCACTTATAAGTGGGAGCTACCTAATGTGTACACATTGACATAGAGGGTGGAATGATAAACAGTGGAGACTGGGAAGGGTGAGGAGGAAGGGGTGGATATGAGAAATTATTTAATGGGTACTATGTGTGTTACTCAGATTATGAATACACTGAAAGCTCTGAATTCACCACTATGCTATATCTGTATGTAACAAAATTACAATTGTACACCATAACTTTACACAAATAAAAGATAAACTAAAAAAATCTTTCCACAAAACTTTCTGACTCAAATAGTTTCACAGGTAAATTATTTCAAAAATTTAATGAAAAAAAATTGCAACAATCATATACAACTCTTCCAAGGGTAGAAATAGAGGGAATACTTCCCAACTCATTTTGTGAGAATAATATAACTATGCAAAGAAAACCTGACAAGTACATTAAGAGAAGGCAAAATTACAGGCTAATCTCTCTTTTGAATGCAAATAGAAATATCTTAAAGAAAATATTAAGAAAATCAAATTCTGTATGAAAAGGATAATATAACATCAAGTAGGGTTTATTCTAAGAATGCAAGGGTGGATTAACATTCAAAAATTAATTTACTAAATTTACCAGGTAAACATATTAAGATAACAAAAATCCTATGATCTCAATAGATCCAGAAATGTATGTGAATATTCCTTGTGATTTAAAAAACAACACAAAACAAAATAGACAACACAGAAACACATATAAAACAACAAGATCAACTCAGCAAACTCACGAGTTGAAGAGAAGTTCTCTAGTGGATAAAGGAAATTTACAATTTTCAAAAAAGCAAAACCCAAATCTAGAAAAAATGTTATACTAGTGGTCCTAGCTGTGCACACAGTGGTCCTAGCTAGTGCAACAAGTCAAAAATATTTGTAAGTTAAAGTTATATGGAATGAAAAGGTAGAAATAAAACTGTAGTTATTCACAGAAAACATGACTGTGTTATAAAAAATTCAAAAGAACCCACAAAGTCTAATATAATTAATAAGTAAATTTAGCAAGTTTCCTGGCCAAGGTGAATAGGTGAATCTCTCTCTCTCTCTCTCTCTCTCCCCCCCACTGTGTGTGTGTGTGTGTGTGTGTGTTTGTGTGTGTCACAGAGAGATAGGTAGGTAGGTAGGTAGATAGATATGAATTGTTTTCCTATGTAGTAATAATATACATTTAGAAAATAAAACTTAAAATGATACCAATTGCAAAGCATTAAAAAATCTAATTGTAGAAATGAATGTAACAAAAAGTATGCAAGTCCACTGTGCAGAAAACTATAAAATATTACTAAAGAAATTAAAGAAGAATAAAATAAGTGGGAATTATAATGCATTTATAGATTAGATATCAGTATTCCCAAAATACCATCTCAATCAAAATCCCAGCAAATTACATTTTGTAGAGATTAACAAGCATATTCTAACATTTTTATCGAAATAAAAAGGAACAAGACTAACTAAAAGAATCTAAAAAGATGAGCATAGCTAAAAGATTTACACTACCAGATACTAAGATTTCTTCTAAATGTTCACTATTTACTCATGCATCATTGATGCAAGAGTAAATAAACAGATTCATGGAATAAGAGTCCAGAAATATATCCATGAATATGTAGGCACTACATTTATAATAAAGTTATTGCTGACGTACTCAGGGAAAGGACAACCTTTTCAACAAATGGCACTTGATCAATTTTTTAAAAGAAAAAATGAATCCTGTCCATCCTTGTCCCCATCTCACACTTAACACAAAAAAATGAATTTCAAGTAAAATGCAGACCTAAATTTTAATGGCAAACAATAAAGATTCTAGAATATAACAAAGGAAAATGTCTTTATGATATTGTAGGCAAAGGCTTTTCCATTTTTTTGTTTTGGTTTTAAACAGGATATAAAACACTAACTCCAAAAGAAGAAATTGATCATTGAAGTACATTAAAATAGAAAAGTTTTGTTACCAAAAGACAACTATAAGGCCAGGCGTGGTGGCTCATGCCTGTAATCCCAGCACTTTGAGAGGCCAAGGTGGCCAGATCACCTGAGGTCGGGAGTTTGAGACCAGCCTGGCCAACATGATAAAACCCCATCTCTACTAAAAATACAAAAATTAGCTGGGCATGGTAGTGTGCGCCTATAATCCCAGCTACTCGGGAAGCTGAGGCAGGAGAATCGCTCAAACCCAGGAGGCAAAGGTTTCAGTGAGCCAAGATCACACCACTGCACCCCAGCCTGGGCAACAGAGTAAAACTCTGTCTCAAAAAAGAAAAAAAGACAATTACAAGAGAGTAAAAATATAAGCCTCAAAATAAAAGTAGATATCTGTAATAAGTATATCTGACAAAGAAGTATGTATCAGAATATAAAATGAAATCCCAATAACTTAATAATAAAAACAGTAACAAACCCAGCTGGAGAATGGGCAATACCTTTCAACGTGCAAATCACAAAAGAGGATACCCAAGTGGAAAATAAACATATGAAAAGATGCTTAATTTCACTAATCATTAGAGAAATGCAAACCAAAGCCACCACGGGCTACCATGTCACACATGCCTGAAAAGCTAAAATGAATAAAGACAGATAATACTAAGTGTTTTCAACAAGTAGAATAGGACCTCTCTTATACAGTAGTCCCCCTTTATCCATGGGGAATACACTCCAAATCCCTTAGTGGATGCCTGAAACTACAAATAACACCCAATCCTACATAAACTATGTTGTTTTTCCTATACATAAATACTTATGCTAAGATTTAATGTATAAATTAGGAACAGTATGAGATTAACAACATAATCATAAAATAGAACAATTATAGCACTATACTCATTATACGAATGTGGTCTCCCTCCCTTCTCTTCTCTCTCTATTTCCTTCTCAAAATATCTTTTTGTACTTAAGGGTGAGCCCTTCTTGTGATGATATGGGATGATAAAATTTGGGCTGCAGTTGAATATAGATAACTGAAACTGTGGAAACTGAAATCATGAATCAAGTGGAGGGGAGGACATTACTGTGCTGCTACTGATAATGTAAATTGGTACAATAACACTGAAAATTATTTGGCACTATCTACTAAAGCTGAACATAAGCATACCAGCAATATCACTCCTCAGCATATACCCAATAAGAATGCTTAAATATGTAAAACAAGACGTGTAGTAGAATATGCATGTGGCCACCACAATTCATAATGGCTTCAAACTGGAAATAAGCCAAATGCCCATCTATAGTAGAAGAGCTGAAAATAATAATAATAAAATTGTGATTATATTAATACGTGGAAATATTATATAGCAATAAAATAGTTTTAAAATCTGCAAGCACATGTAAATGCAACATAATATAAATGAATCTCAGAAATGTGAGCATAAGAAGCCATATACAGAAGAATATATAATCACATGATTCTATTTCTGTATTTTTCAAAAATAAACTAATATTAGAAGTCATGATAGTGGTTATCCTGAGGAAGTAGAGACTGGAAAGATGGATAAAGGGATCTTTGTGGTCTGCTCATTTTTTTTTATCTGTCTGGTGCTGCTTATATGAATATGTTCACTTTGTGAAAATTCACTTATCTATATTTTTATAATTTCTGAATTTGTAACTATGTTTTCCTGCACTAAAATACTTTGTTTAAAAATTATCTTTAAAAACAGTTGCGGCCATAAGAATTTCCATTGCTTTTATTTTTTTCTCTGTTTTCCTGTGACTTAGCTTTAAATATGGGCATAGTCACAGAAATGTGCATATGAGGTAAATAAAGCCCCAGCTTGCTGGCTGGAGGACATAAAGGGGAGCTCCAGGAAAACTAAAAAATACTAGTGAAAGAGCACAGAGAAAAAGGGACTGCAGAAAGTGACCTTATAGGGTTATAAAATTCTGGGCTCATCTTTAGCTGTACATGCATGGATCTGATTTTTATCAGCATATGAATAAAATTGAGAATGAAATTAACAGACAGACCAATGCCTACATCCAAGATTGTTCACTGGTATACACACAAGACAGACCTGAAAAGCACTGTAAACAAAACTGACACTGAAACCACAGAAGGAATCTTGTATCTTACAACCTGAACCTAACAAGGTCAATTGCCTGTTAAAACAAAAATGTCAACCTTCCCCACAGAATTTAAATATGACTCAGAATCTCATGATATTAAGAATGTCTAAGAAATAATCCAAAATCACCAGGCACATGAAGAACTAGTAACATGTCAACTCACATGAGAAAACATAATCAATGGACATAAAACCTAAAATGACAAAGATGTTGGAACTGTTTGACAAAAATTTTAAATTTACTATTCTAAAAATGCTGAAACAAGCAATGAGAAACAGGCTTAAAACTGAAAAATAAAAATTTTTTAAAATACAACAAAATATTACTGGATGGTCTCCAACAAAATAAAGATAATACAGAAATTAGTCAATAAACTTTAAGATAGATCAACTGAAATTATCCAATGTGAGCAATAAAGAAAAAAAAAAAGTGGCTCAGAAACCTGTGGGGCAATAACAAGAAGTCTAGCATTCATGTCATTATATTAACAGAAGCAGAAAAGAAACAGTATGCTATGTGTTGAATGCCCTCTCCAAATCTCATGTTGAAATTTAATTGCCATTGTAACAGTGTTGAGGGTCAGGACCTTTAGAAGGTGAGTAAGACAGACTAATGTCATTAATGTGGGAGTTTATTAGTTATCACAGAAGTGAGTTGTTGATAAAAAGAATAAGTTTGGCCCAATTTCCTCTCTGTCATGTGCTTTCTTGCCATATGATGTCTTCCATCATGAGATCACCCTTGTCAGATGCTAGTGTCATGATCTGAGACTTCTCAGCTTTTAGAACTGTGAGCCAAATAATTATGTCTGTTCTGTATCAATTATCCAATTTGTGGTATTCTTTTATAGCAGCAGAAAATTAACTAAGATTATAACTCTGAAAAGGCATTTGAAAAAAGAATGGCTAGAAAATTCTCAAATTCTGGGAAATACATAAACCCACAGAGTCAAGAAGTATAGCAAACCCCAAACAGAAAGAAAAACAAAAACAATCAGTCTCTGGACACATTAAAACAGAACTGCTGGAGATTGAAGACAGGGAAAACTGTCTTGAAAGCATCCAGAGAAAATCACGTATTATCTATAGGGAAACAGGATTCAAATGACTGTGGAAGTCTAATCAGAAACCATGAAAACTTGAAGGAAATGGCACCCCTTTTTTAAAGCACTGAGACAGCACAGAGAATTCTATACGCTGTATAAAAATACTCTAAAACATTTGCTAAAAGGAAATTCTTCAGAAAGAAGGCAAATGATACAACATTGCCATTGATATAAACACTGAACATCAGGAATGAAGGAAGAGGAAAAAAAGTGATAAACCTATGAGTAAATATAAGAAATGATTATTATCTTGGGTTCTTTAAAACATGTTTGACAATTTAATGCAAAATTACAACATTATCTGATAGGGCTTCCAATGTATGTAGATATAATATATGATACAACAATAATGCAAAACTGAGAGAGTAAAAGGACTTACATGGTATTAATATTTCTACATTATATTTAAATCTATAAAATATTGATTCTAAGAAGAGTATAAAAAGATATGTATATTGAACAACTTTAGAACAACCTCTAAAAACAACTATACAAAGAAGTATCAGAAGAACAATAGATAAATTTGAATTGAATGCTAAAAAATGTTCAAATAACCCAAAACAAAACAGAAAATGAAAAACAAAGGAAAACAGAAGAAACAAACAGAAAGGAAAATATAAAATGAAAGACATTAATTGAAATGTAACAATAATTACATTAAATGTGAATGGCATAAATACACCAATTAAAGACAGAGATTATCAGAATGGATTTTTTTAAATGACCCAATTATACAGTTTTCAACAAATTTACTTCAAATATAATGAAAAAGGTAGGTTTGAAGAAAAGTATATGTGCTGCAAACTCTAATTATAATAAAGCTGGAATGGCTATATTAATATTGGACAAAGTAGATCTCAAAGTGAACAAAACTGCTAGTGATACAAGGTGCATCATATAATGTTAAAGAGCTAATCAGGCATAATATATAATAATTCTAAATCTGTATGCCCTAACAACAGAGTTTCAAAATACATGAAGACATAAAAACTGACAGAACTGAAAGGTGAAATGGAAAAATCTACAATTATATTTGGAGATATCAACACCCTTTTCTCAGTAATAGACTAGTAGATAATTAGTAAAAACAAAGAACTCAAAAAATTAGCTTCATAAGAAAGAGCACATGATCATTCAATAACTTAATAGCATTTAAGAAATTATATTCCTTACCCAATTTTTAGCTCAACATGAGTAAGGTTTTTTTATATAGCCAACTACAGTTTTGGTAAGAGTAATGGTTAGTTCTCTAGAGAGAAGTTGTATCAGCAGAGGCAGAAAGCTGAGAATGGGGGAGATCAAATCTTTGCAAGATGTAAATTGAAAATAAAGTTATACAGAAATGAATTTCTGCTAATCTCACTGTGAAAGTGCAGTTTTCATACTTTTATGAAACAGGCTTGCTACTTTGTTTAAATATTTGTGTAATCCAAATAGTTTTGACTTCAGTTAAGTTGAATATTTGCTTTAAATATTTGTTTTTAAACCCCATTAATCAATTCTTTAGAATGTTGTATAAAAGGTAGGTAGTTTCTGATTAGGAAAATAATCAAAAATCAGAAAGTGGCCATTTTAATAATGTGAAATGATTTAACAAACAGAAAAGCAATATTTTCTTGTAAAATCAGTAAGGTGGTTGGTAGGTAGCTATAAAAATATGTATATTTTTACTACATATTAATCCTTAAAAGAAATCAGGTAATGAGTCTGAAATAAGTTTAATGTGTCCTTCTTGTTTCTATTTTAATTACACACACACTTTAAGAAGGATTCGACTAAGCAGTGTGAGTTTAAGTGTCAGTGCCAGTGCCAGCATGCTTCAATGAGAACACTGAGAATAAGCGAAAGTTGAATTGTCACTGGTCTCTTCCAAGCTAAGATAAGGTTTGGGGCACCTAAAGTGCACTCAACTGCAAATACTGTTAGAGGCCACTCATCTTCCAAGGGAAGTATCAGAGGAACATAAAACTTCATTGAGTTCTGGCTAGAACAACATCTTATGAAGCTAGGTAGATACCATGTTGCCCTAGGTGATACCAAGGAACAAAGGTAAACAAAGGTGTCTTCACTTGCAGTTGCCATTGCTGCTGACAAAGCTCATCTACCCACAGAGTGGTGAATAGTAATTCTAAAGGAACCTTCTTGTCTGCCAAGTAGAAGTCTGAAGTTCTGTGTCATCCCATACAATTATCCCATAAAGAGCAGGTGAACCCTGAGGTGAAGGACACTACTGCCCCTACGGTTACCTGAAAGTTGGAGATCAGGCTTTGAGCCCTTCACCAACTCAGGGTAAACCAGCACAATTAGCCCTCCAATAACTACGAAAGAATTCTGATAACTCCAGCTCCAGAGACCCTTAGACAAGTTACTAAATGGTAGTAGACAGAGACAGGATAGCTGCACCTTCAGCTGTATACCTGAACACTCTAGCTGAAAGTCAGATATATCTATCCATGCACTAAGTGGTTGAGGATCAATATAAACAAAACACAGTTGCCTGAGTTCTGTTTACAGAGCACATACAAAATTATCTTTCTTTTTCTCTCCACATTGTTTTGCATCATTCCTAACGACTGATTTGAATTCACTTGTTAGTTGCACTACGGAAGACTATCGTGCAAGTCTTCTGATCTTGCTTTACTGACTTAATAACAACCACTCTCTAAAGACTGACAAAAATCACACTGTTTCTTTTCACACTGCCCAACACAAGTGGGCCAAGTTCTCATCATCTTAGCTCTAGTACTTAACCTTGAAACCATCCACAGAGATGTCTTCCATGCAAGATATTTCTCACTATAAGGGAAAGTTAGGGCACTGGTAAGTCATCGTCTTCAAATAGAAATGATAGCTCCAAAGAGGAAAAGGAAAAACAACTGTCACTCCATCACCTCTCTGACTCTGGCTTTCTAGGGAATCAGTTCTTCTGGGTAAAGTTAAACCAACAAACAAACAAAAAAAAAATGGAGGTGGGGGTATATTTTATTCTGTTTTGTTTTTAAAGAACTGACCTCTTTTCATAGATAGAGCAATGTAAGTGGAAAATAACCAGGAGAGGGTTTTAGTGAAAATGGACAAGGAAAAGGCAAATTTTGTGACATACTAGGTCTAATAATTGTTTAAATCTAAAGTTTGATGCCAAATAGTGTTGGTTTTAATTAACAGATAGATCTGAAACACCCATATATCATGCTACAGATTTAGTACTAAATGTGTTCTACTACTGAAAATAATACCAAGGTCTCTAACAACAAGATAAACACATGCTATATGGACAAAAGTATGTAAAAAATGCTAATCAAACTCAGCTCATAGAAGCAGGAGCTGAATGGAATGATCTTGTTCCCCCAAAATATACTTCCAATTCACTACTCAAGTTATTTTCCAAATGTCACTGGGACAACACAACAAAAGCTGGGGACAAACTTAAACCCTGGCCTTTTCAGTCAAACTAGTGGACAAATACTCAAGACAATAACCCATAAACAAGGAAGATGACAATAGAAAATCCCCCATATTCAGTTCACCCCTTTGTGACCAAACCCTGTTCTGCAGGTCTTCTGATGACTCAGACTAAGACAGCAAGGTAGACATCCTGGAAATAGGCCAATAATAATCTTCAACTAGGAAGATATACTGAAATCACTAGGGAAGCTTTTTTCAACATAACCTTTCCCTCCCTTAGCTGAGAATTATAGATTATATTTAATTTGTATAATCACTTCGGTTTGAAGTAAGTGGATGACCTGAAGAAAACTAAGGTATAATGGCAGGCTTCCCATCAGCAAGTATGCTTCTACAAACATTCTGATGAGCTATATCTGGAAATATCCTGAGGATCCAAGAATCTTGGTTAACTTTATACAACTATGATAAATTGGGCACTACACCAAAAGGCTACTTGACTCTGCATTTTCCTCAATCAACAACATGTAAGGGAGAGGCCTAATGTACCAAATCACCATCGAGCAGCTTAAGTATGACTCACTTTGACAGGAAGAGTGAAGTGTTTCACTGTCATCTCAGTGAATCCTGTTCATATTGACATAATGCCACACGGTTCCTAACATGCAACAATGTACACTGTTCCAGCAACATAGAGGCAGATTTGAGCTTTTGGATCCAAATTCTGTGAGTGAGCTGAGCTAGAGTTTTCTGTCTCACTTCCCTCATTATCATGGCAACAGAGGGCAAAGGTGGCAATTAGGCTTTATGCCTGGAGTGCTGGCATACAGGTCCACACCTCTTCCAAAACAAAATTGGGACAATAGTTACACATGAAAATTTTGGGCTCTGCTTAGGTTATAAGGAAACCAAATCATACTGCAGGCAACTCTTCAGTTATTTTCTCTTTTATCCTATCTTCACCAGGAAATTTAAAGAGCTCTAAAACAGTTTTTCTCAAACTGTAGGTCACAGTGTCAGTGCCCTTGAAATTAAGATAGTGGGCTGTAGACTTTAAAGAAAAGTTAGGATAAGATAAAATAGGATAGGATAAGCTAAGCTAGGATGGGATGGGATGAGATACTAGAGGACAGAATGGAAAATGCAACACATAGGAAAGGTAAATATTGCCTTATGAAATTTTGTTTTAATTATATGACTGCATGTAGACCGTGTCATGATTTAAATGCATTTATCTCCGTGGATTATCAGGAAAATGTATGAAAACCACTGCCATAAAGAACATCTATCTTATTGCCCTAATAGCATTTCTCTACAGAAATACTATTGGCTTTGTGACTGGGCAAATCTCTTTTCTAAGTAATTTCAGCTATTCATGGCAGGATTTAATGTCATCTCTTTCCCCTATCCACTGAATTCCAGTAGTGCTTCTTTTTCATCGTGACAACCACATGCTTTAAATGCTACCTAGGAGGAGTTATCACCGTCTAGAGATAAATATGAATCCATAGACAAAAGGGTGCCAGTTCAACTCATATCTGATGAGAAGCAAGTGTTTCCAAGTATCCTTTTGTATCTAGAGTTTGTCCTCCAAGATGAATGGAGGTCAGCTTTGATAGCTCTTATCTGGGATGTGTACACTGTTCCAGCTACTTATTCTGCAAATTAAGTCTTCCTTTCCTAGCACCCATCAATCTAATACTAAATTCATTAGCAAAATGAAATGAAAAGAACACAACATACATTGCTATTAATGGAATTCCATGCATGTCACTCCCCACACATTGTACTAAAAATGAACTCATCTCTATTTGAGTGTCTCTACACAAATATCTGTGTTTATTAATACATAGCATTTCAGAAGTGACATTTTCCTTAAAGCTGTAAAGACATTTGCTTTGTCAAGCTCCCTTTTCAGGGAAAAACTTCAGGAATTTTCACTATCAATTTATGTTGATTATTTACTCTTTGGCGGATCTGCTATTCTGCAGACAAAATCCAATAAGGAGAAATCATGATTTCCGTCTAAAGAATTTATTTTGTAATATTTTTTCTTACTTCCTGTAACTTACTTTGTGTGACAGTAATAAACAGTTCATAATGCTCCATCTACTATCCTCATCCATAAAATCTAGGAACAGTTCAACATTTAAAAATTTTTTAATGAAGACAAAAATCAGCTGGTGACTTTCTACTGGAGCACAAAATTAACACTTGCAGTGGAGTGGGTGAGTTTTTCTTACTCAGAGCAGAATACAATCTTTATCTTATGGATTTAAAAAACTTAGTTATCTTTCCCTAGCTTGAAATAATAGACATTTTGGGCTGGGCGCAGTGGCTCATGACTGTAATACTAGCACTTTGGGAGGCCAAGGTGGGCAGATCACTTGAGGTCTGGAGTTCAAGATCAGCCTGGCCAACATGGTGAAACCCCATCTCTACTAAAAATACAAAAAATTAGCCAGGGTGGTGGCACACACCTGTAATCCTAGTTACTCAGGAGGCTGAGGCAGGAGAATCACTTGAACCTAGGAGGCGGAAGTTGCCATGAGCCGAGATTGCACCACTGCACTCCAGCCTGGGCAACAGAGTGAGACTCTGTCTCAAAAAAAAAAAAAAAAAAAAAAAGAAAAGAAAAAGAAAGCTATAATAGGCATTTTGAAGACATCAGGAGAAAAAGAGAAATAGTTAGAATTCGTAAATTACCCAGAAGTGATAACACTGTACTTAGATTTTTCACATATAAATTTTCCTATTCCTGGATAGCATGTGACCAAACTATGCATAACCAAGTTTTAAGGTGACCAAAAATTAAAAGTCACAAATACTCTGAATATCTCAACTACTTTCCTTCCAGAAACACAAGAAAAACTGAAGTGATTTCTCACTTCTCCTAATGAGCAATAATGACAATTAGAGATGAACAGCTAACCTTAAACACACTTAAAATAGTGTTTTTAAAACAGAATACCACACAGGTTGCTTAAGGTTATCTTCAAACATTTCCCTCAATAAAACGTTAATAAACAAAAAAAAATTGACATAAGGGAAAAGAGAATCGGAATGAAGAATATCCTCCTTTACTTTTAAATGACAAAATGAACAAACATGAGAGAAAATACCATTTTTAAAATGAAAAGATCGCTCAAATGAGAGAAGGCAGATCACATAGTGGAATGTCTGAGGGGAAATCCAGGTGGATTGCCCACTGGAGTATTCAGTTAAAAAATATCCAAAGGAAGAAAGAAAAGACATTAGATATTGGGAAATGTAAGAAAGTAAGTAAATGAGAAAAATGATGACAAATTTGCAAGGGACACCAACACCAAATGTGGTTTTTGTTTTGGTTGTTTTTGTCTGTATACCAAAGAGAATCAGTCAGCTAGTAACAAGTAAGGAAATTCAAACAGTAGTTGTTGTAGGTCAAAAACAAAACATATATATCTACACACACACCACACACACACACACACACATATCTATATTTATATATACACACACACATACACACACACACTTGGAGACTCTCATGCCTCAAATATATTTTGAAGCATACAAATTTAGAGGGTCTATATTTAAAACAATGGCAAATACAAAAGTCTTTCTTAATTAAAAAGCTAGCTGCAAATAAGTAACTAGCAGCAAACAGGTACCAATCAAAATAAAACTGTGCTCAGAAAAACTAACCTGTTCTTAAAATGGCCATTTTCACAAAGTACTGAAAGATTGGCAATGTGGCCAAATCTCCCCCAAAAAGGGGGTTTAGAAGCAGCCTTTGTAACCAAAGGCAAACAGTGGGAATATGTATAAAACAGGAAGATCCACAAAAAGCTTTTGCCCACTTGGTGAATTGAGTCTCTCTATCTAGGCTTCTTGTGGCATTAAATAAGCATCTGCAAATGCAGTAACTAGAATGTATAATCTATTCAGATTTTCAAAAGGCTTTTCAGAAAGTTTCATAGCAAAAACTGTGCAAATAAATTTTGGGTAAACATGGAATTAGAAATATGTATTTTCACAAGCACAAAACTATGTTAGATATAGGAAGAAAATGTGAAGGGGAAATGATGAGAAAATGCTTTTATAAATTTTGACTGTGGAATTCAAAGTGTCAACTGTACATGTTTATATTTCACTATCCTTTTCAAATAGTAAAATATCAAACCACAGTATCATGGAATCCTAAAGAGCTGGGATGACTCCCTACATACTACAGATTAAGAAACTGAGACACAGAGGATTAATAATTGCCCCAGGTTAAAGCATACAGACATCAAGAAGATTTTGTAACATTTACAAATTTAAACAAAAAGTACCACATGAGCTCCTCTATGGGGATGTGTTGAATATTATATTTCACTAGTGATAAAGAATACAAAACTGTTCACATAAATATGGCCTTTAAAACATGATCCCTAAACAAGAACCTTAAAAGAATTATAATACATTCTCTGAAAACATTTCAATGTGTTCTGGTTAGAAAGATATCTAAAATTCTAGACATCGTCAGAAGAGCTTTGCAACCAGTCTTAGGGAGATCCAACATTTAATAGCTGGATATCAGAAAAAAATGCCTGCAAAGGACATAGTGAGGAAATGACAAGGAGCATAGTAAGAAAATCAAGAAAGCATGATGCCATGAAAAATAAGGGAAGAAAGCATTGCAATAAGGAAGGAGTGGTCAGCAAGGTCAAATGCTCACTGAGGTCCCAGTGAGAGCTAATTTGGAGAAGTGATGGAGGTCTCTGAAGCAGACAAGGTGAATTGCTGAATGGATTGGTGAAGAAATGGAAATAGTGAGTAGAAACATTTCTTTGAAGAAATGTGAGTGTCCTTCTGCAGGTAAAAAAACAATATATACATGATAACTGTCAATCTCTGAAAGTGTGTGCCCAGTGGTTTTAAGAGGAGATTCAGTAGTACCCACCATCATACTTTTTTTTTTAACCATAATTCCTAGTCAAATATGTCATAAGCCCAGGAAAAGGCTCTCAAAAGAACTTAGAACTATCCTCCTTTAGTACAAAAAATAAAAGGCATCTGGTTTGCAGTAGGGTTGTAGACCTTGCAAGACTTCTGCATTTTGGTTTAATCAGAGATTTTCCAGAAGTCTAAAAATAATTATTCATCTTTGAAAAAATAAGGGTACCATACAGCTAGCTAGCTCTGTAATCCAAGGAAAAATCAATTATCTTAAAAGATGCCTTATGAGGTCATTTTTTCACATGATAAAACAAGAACATTAGGAGGACAAGTCTCAGTTGGAAGTCTCAGATCACTCTAATTGTTCTAATTGATGAATCTTCTTCAAGGAAGAAAGTGGGCTCCATTTCTGTTTTTAAAAATCCAGAGTATCTGTAATAGTGCAACTAATGACAACCTTCCCGTTGTTCTTGCCTAAGAGGAAACCCTATAATAAGAGCTTCCCAAAATGTCAAATAATACTTGTCTCATAACAGGGTTTCTTTGTTCATTCACCATGTCTCTTTTGATATGCACAGATAATAAAAGTTCATGTAAAACTAAAGGTAATATAGAGCAGAAGCCAACACTAATTCTGTATAAATGCGTCTGATTAATAAGAATGCCATTGTTATGGTTATTTCGTAATATCACGATTGTTACAAGAACAGAGGATAGAAGTAATCTCACTCTTACTGTTTTCGTTCATCCTCTGTCATCCAACCAGTTTGCAAATTTCTGTTCAATGGGAAAATGAAGGATAGATTTTTGTCCATTAATTACTTCTGCTGCAGAAGTTAATCTCATAAATTGTGAAATGAGCATTAAGTTCAGGGAAAAATTAGGGGTTTTATTTTAAAACTGAACTCCACATCCACTACAAAAATGAATACATGCTCCAGGCTTACTTTCTATGCTCCCTTTTCCACATGCACAATTGCTATATTCCTCTGGTGCTCATGAGCACATGAAAGATAATATTTGGCATGATAGCACTAAAATCTAGGTAAAAGCCTAGTATATTATACCTAAACTGTGGTTTAATACAACAACCATACACAAGATTGTATATGGGATTTGGTCCCAAACATTAGAACCCCGCCCTGGTGAAGTAATAAGAAACCCCACCCAGATGTGAGTATCTGGTCCCTTATTGGAAAGGAAATAGAAAACAAGTAATAAGATAACAGTATATACTCACTGGAGACGGACAGCCTGATAGATTTTGAAGAAAATTCTAAGGCTGGTAGATAAGTTTGTATTGTCATTATTTTGCTTTTCTCTTTAAATTCTTATCTCCTAGATCCTGGTATTCCCCCTTGGGGCAGCAGTATAATATAAAAGTTTAACAGTCGATCTTAAATTTAGCTGACATTTTTATATCCTTCAAAACATACTTTTTAGATTCCACCCAAGAAGGAGATTATTAAATAGTAGCAGGAGACCAGTTAGTGGACCATTTTGACTGAACAAAAAACAGCACTGTGCCTTCTTTGTTGACAAGCCAAAAAACATTTATATAGTCATTATAATCAATTTCATAAATAAAAGGCTATTAATGACTGAGAAAAAAAGGGAAAAATTATATTTCTCCCAAGTCTCTTCATCCTCTCTTAAACTCCATATTAGTTTAAGAAAGTGGAGGAAGCTATGCATGAAAAAGAGTATACTTAGTTGAGCTGGAGTCTCTTGTGAAACAGGTTCTGTCAGTCAGAAGGCAAGGGTACATTTCTGTAATTATTTAAGCCTATTTTTTTGTAGTAATTAGCCAGAGCTCCATTTTGCTGGAGCTGGCATCACTCACAGCTCACTATTTTTTTTCAATTTAGACTTTTCGTTCCTTTTTATAAAATAAATTTACATATTTTCAGTCTCTCAATCCCTCCTATGTTTTATTTATGAATATAGCCCTTCTTGATGGTAACTCTAACGTGAAAGAGGTAGTAATTAATGTCCCAATCTGCTAGGTTAATCCCTTTCCACACTCTCTATAGAGAAGTTTAAGGTAAGTAACAGTTTACAGTCAATATTAGGTTTAATTATGCTTAATGAGAGTTGGTGTCTCTGTTTACTAACTGCATTTAGGTGTGTGGATCCTAGATGAATTTTCCCTTGGTCTTATTCTGATTTGTTAATAGTGCCACTGTGTACTGTATACTCAGTGCTTAAATCTATAAAGCTGCTTCTGGGGAACAAAGCAAGTAAGGCACCTGTTTCAGTAGAAACATTATTAAACAGATGAGTGCAGTTTTACCGCAACCACATCTTTCTTTGGGAAGGGTGCTATTATTTTATAATGCTTTCCAAACAGATTCATGTAAAAGGCTAATTGCTGCCTAAATTCAAGATCCTAGGTTAAGTCTATACATATTAAAAAAAATTTCAAACTAAGTACAATAATCAATGATGAGTATTTTAAAACTCTGGAGTATTAAACACTTCTAAGACTTTCTGTATTAATCCTTCAATGTTTTCATTCCAAGTACTATAATTGAAAACTACTTTGACAAGTAGTTTTTTTTTTGCCTTGAAAATGTCTTTTGTCTTAAAATTATATTTAATTTTCTTGCTGTGTATAAGACAAAACTTTTGTTTCCTTACTGAAACTATAGAAATAAGCATCAAACTCAAACACCCTGGCCTCAAGGAAATCAGATAGTAAGCCGAGGGAAATTTAGTAAACAAATTTTTAAAGAACCCCTTTTTGCTATATTTTTGTTATGGATAAATTCTGTATACAACTGACAATGCAGTTTCTTTAAGTCCATTCATAGGCTAATCAATTTAGTAAACATTTATTCAGTACATACTTTGAGTTAAACACAAAAATGAACATGACATACTCCCTTCTCTCAAGAAGTTTACCATCTAGAAAGGAGCCAGGCATGAGTTAAAAACTTTAATAGGCTGGGTGCAGTGGCTTACACCTGTAATCTCAGTACTTTGGGAGGCCAAGGTGGGTGGATCACCTGAGGTCAGGAGTTCAAAACCAGCCTAGTCAACATGGTGCAACCCCATCTCTACCAAAAATACAAAAATTAGCCAGGTGTGGTGGCACACGCCTGTAATTCCAGCTACTTGGGAACCTGAGGCAGAATTGCTTGAACCCAGGAGGCAGAAGTTGCAGGGAACCGAGATTAGGCCACTGCACTCCAGCCTGGGCAACAGAGTGCGACTCTGTCTCAAAAAGCAAACAAACAAACAAAACCCAAAAACACTATGCTACAATATGGTAAATCATACTCATGTATTAAGGAGACACAGAAAAGATCAGTTGATCTGTAGAGGATAAATAAGGCCTCTGCTGGTGAAATAGCAGTTTTTTCTGGGTCATGTGCAGACTATAGCAGGCTAAATGAACAGTAAGAGCAAAGGCAGAAAGCATGGCAGCCACAGTGTATTTAAAAGACAGCAAACAGTGAAGTGTGTATGGAAAGAACTATGTGCCTGGGTGGAGGAGGTGGGGGTGATGGGAAGAGAGATGGGAGTTTAGAAGTTAGGGGTTCAAAGAGTGGACTGAGACCGAATTAAGAATTTTCAGTGTCATCTTGTGTTAGCTTTTATGTAATATGAGGGATAGGAAAAGGTAAAGAGGTATCACTACTAAACAAGGATAAGGTCTGAATAAATTCTTTCAAATTAAACTGAATTCTTCTAAGCTTACTGATCTTTGAAAAACATTTTCAAATTTCAACCTCCCATAATGTAATTTGGAAGCCCTTGCATTTAGATCAAATAATTAGTTTGTGCCATGGGGAAAAAATTCCCAAAATGTGTCTATCTGAAAGATGGGATGATAACGTATTAATGGAAGCTAGTAGAAAGAGAAGCTGTTAGGTTTATACCCAAGGGAATCCTGAGAAATCTGCAAATAATAAAATGTACTTCGTGACATAAAAATCTGCTTATAATTAATTTCAGAAATTTTCTGCCTTTTGAAAATTCTCCCTTAGTTAATATATCATGACATTGTTTTTGCTATTTAAATTTTAATTGACAAGTAAAAGTTGTATATATTTATGATATACGACATGCTATTTTAACGCATGCATTACTCCACATATTTTTGTAATGAGAAGACTTAAGGTATACTCTCATAGCAATTTTTAAGTATAGAGTATATTTTTATTTACTTTATATACAATGTATTTCTTCAACTTATTCCTCCTAAGTGAAATTTTGTACCCCTTGACCAGCAGCTCCCTGGTCTTCCATCCCAATCTCTGGTAATCACCATTCTACTCTCCATTTCTATGAGCTTGACTTTTTTAGATTCCACATATAAGTGAGATCATGCAGCATTTGTCTTTCTGTACCTGGCTTATTTCACTTAACATCCTCCAGGTTTATCCATGTTGTCACAAACAACAGCATTTTCTTTTTTAAAGATGACTTACATTTCATCATGTTTATGTATATTATCCATTCCTCCATTGATGGTTACATGATAATATCCATTCTGACAGGTGTGAGGTGATACTCACTGTGGTTTTAATTTGCATTTCTCTGATGATTAGTTATGTTGAGCATTTTTTCATATACCCATTGACTACTTGTATATCTTCTTTTGAGATATGTCTATTCAGGCCCTTTGCCTATTTTTCAATTGGGTTATTTATTTCCTTACTATTGAGTTGTTTGAGTTCCTTATATATTTTGGATATTAACCCCTTATCAGGTATATATTTTGAAAACATACTCTTCCATTCCTTAGGTTGTGTCTTTACTCAGTTAATTGTTTGCTTTTACTTTTGCTTTTAAAAAATAAAAAAAAAAGAAGCAAACATTTCCTTAAAATCCATAATTTTAAAAGAAAAGCTTTAAATCCACAGTTTTAAAAGAAAAGAATGCCATCCAAACAACATAATCAGAAAAAGACTTTCTAAAGCTTAGATCCTGTTTTTATAGTATTTTAGAAATGTCTAAACACATGGCCTATGATAAATACTTGCCTCTTTTTTGGAACACCAATTACTTCTTTGTAACAGTATACTGATTTCCTTTTAAGGCATAATCTCTTTCCCTTCCAGATAGTATTGGTGAGATGGTAACTCCAGGTTCAAAGATAAACATGGGGAAATTAGGTAGATAAAAATAGAGAACATGCAAAAAAAAAATAAAGAAGCACACGAGGTGAATGAAGAAAAATAGCAAATTTATCAGAAAGATTGAAATTGTTTAAAAAAGTTTCAGTCTTTTCTAAATATGGTGAACATTTCTCCAGTTTAAATAATCATCAGTTATTTAACATTTCTATGTGCTAGGCATTGAATTCATCAATTTATTAATAATATGTCCAATCCTAATTATAATCCCAATAGATAGATGTTATTTTTTCCATTTTCTTTTATCGGTGTGTAGGCTTAAACCCAGAGAACTAAAGTAATTTGCCCAACTTTCAGTAAATAGTTCAGCCAAGACTGAATCTCAAATCCAATGGAACATAAAATGGTATTTCCAGTATAGGAAGTACAAAACACACAGGTTAAATAAGCAAAAGTTCACATATACCTATCAATAAGGAATTTCAAAATTACATCAGTCTGTTAAAAACATAAGCCACTCAAAGCTCTAGAGTTAACTAAGGTAGTAACATAATTCTGAAATTAGAATGAAAATATTTACATAAAGTTAAATATTTTTAAAAAATCTTTAAAAAGTACACTCAGACATACTGGAAAAATATTTTCATGGGAAACATTTTAGGATAATACTATCTATTCTGTAAGAAAAGAGACACTTTCCTGAAGAGTTCTTTGCTTTCAGTGCTGTTGCCTAAATTAACTTTCTGTTATGAAACACATCACGCTAGTTTTAACCTAGAGAATAATTTGAACAAAACCAAGTTAACCATTTCCAAAATACTTAAAATACAAAGAGGTGGTTGTGTACCTTTAAGATAATTATTCAGATGTTTATAAGCATTCATCTCTTCATAGTATTTTAGATTTAATTTTGTGAATTTAGCAACAGAGAACACAGTTTAGCACAAAATGAGAAAACCTGTTCAGAAGTGAAGAAATCATCAAAATATTAATAGATTTTATTAAATAGCAGCAGAAAACGATATACTTGGTGTTATTTTCAGCTATATAAATATCTTATTTTTATCCAATAAAAAACATACTAAATTCCTCCATTTCAAATACTGATGATATCAGCAAAGTGTTCACACATCTGGATATCTTTCTGTGTTTACCTAAACTGACCTTTCTGGTATGTACTGTACTTTCTATCTCAGTACCTTCAGTGTACATTTGCAAAAACTACTTGAACAGTTTACATTTTCCCACACCATGCTACTTCAAATGGTCTTCAAGACTTTCAAATTACTGTCAGACACTGGGCATTTTGTAGGCACATACTTTTGCATTCCTGCTCAAGGGGAAAAAAAGGGAAAAGCCTAGATTCAAATGGTCATAAAGTCTCTTTCACCCTGATAAATACATTTAAAAAGTTGATCTCGGCTGGGCACAGTGGCTCACGCCTGTAACCTCAGCACTTTGGGAGGCCGAAGCGGGCCGATCACCCAAGGTCAGGAGTTTAAGACCAGCCTGGCCAACATGGTGAAACTACATCTCTACTAAAAATACAAAAATTAGCCAGGCGTGGTGGCGGGCACCTATAATCCCAGTTACTCAGGAGGCTGAGGCACGAGAATTGTTTGAACCCAGGAGGCCGAGGTTGCAGTGAGCCAAGATCATGCCATTGCACTCCAGTCTTGGTGACAGAGTGAGACTCTGTCTCAAAAAGAAAAAAAAAAAAAAGTTGCTCTCATTCTGATGTGCTAGAGTTGTATAAAATAAGTAAGAGCTTATGGTAACTCACAAGATATTATATAAAAATCTTTATATGTATGTATACCAATGTGCTATGCATAAACACATTTGAATATAGCATGCATATACATGCTATCTATTTAGTATATTTGAATGTGTGTATTACAATAGATACATATGCATTTACATTTCCACATTTATTCTGAAAACTTACAGAGAAAATACTTAAACTGTTTTCAAAATACAAATTCTAAAAGAAATAAAATGTTCTTTAAAAACTGTAATTAACGGCCGTTATGTCAAACTGTGAACCAAAAGGTCAAACCTTATAATTTACAGTTTGAGAGGTCATAGCTCAAATTATAACTTTAAAAAACTGATTATTTGTAAGTAATTTGACAAATGCATCTAATATAAACTGAATGCATATAAAATATTTTTGAGAGTAAAAAGAATGTATGTCCAAGTGGACAGCTGACGGAGGAAATGGTCTTTTACTGAACAAGGCTGAAGTCCAGCATAATGACTTGGAATGCCTTTGAATGAGCATGCAGGCTGGAAGGCCAAACAGTACACACATCCAAAAGGGAGCATAATGAACAATCTGATCAGAAGACAAAAATACTCCACATACACTTCCAATGAGAAAAAAAAGAAACACACTTCCATCACCTTCTCTTTTTTCATCATTACTATACCCCAATTCACGAATGAACTCTAGGCTATTGATAAATAATCATCAAAAGAAATGATTTTTATAATTTAAAAATACTAGAAATTTCTATAATATTTCAATCTGGGATTTTCAAATGTCTATGGAGATCTTCTATATCATATAAAGTAATCCAGGTTTACAAAACTGTTTACAACTTATCTTGCATGCAAATATTACCACACCTAGCTTCACCTCAAAGCCACCTGCTCCTTAAAACATAATCTGAAATAGTTTGGCCTCTCCACAATTTTTAATCCACAAGTAATCCACTATTAGGAAGGCAGATCATTGAAGATAATTTTATCCACTGTAGACTCAGTTCCCTAACCCTTCCCTAACCCAAGCTAGAATTGAGAAGATTAGCAAAATAAGTCATTTTTTAACACATCTATGTCTCTAATATTTATTTATGTGCTTATTGTACCTCCCTATTAGACTATAAGCTCCACAAGGATATAGAGTAAGTCTCTTTTGTTCAAGTTATCTGTAACACCTACAAAGTTTCTGGCACAGAGCTGACATTCCATAAATATTTGCTGGAAAATGGAAAGAAGGGATTGACAGAAGAAAGGAGGGAGGCCTGAAGTTAGCTAATCTCCTCTAGTATTATTTGTGCAATTGTGGAGAGAAAAATCCCTAAAAATGTACAATGTATTTAATCAATGTACCCATCCAACAATTCACTGATACATCTATCCTTGAAACCAAAAAAATTTAAAATGGCTTCCAAAAGTATACAATTATATAATAAAATAAATTAAAACAGATGAAAAATGAAAGGGATACAAAGTATAGTGGGGAACAGGGATACAAAGTATAGTGGGGAACAGGACATTTCTATATGCATACCGGTAAAGTCAGCTAAATCACCGGAAAGAGAAGGAATTTGCTTTTTAATTTCTCCAATTTAACCTTATTATAACTACTATTATAATAGTGTTATAAACACTAAGTAAATATTTACTAGTTCCTTGTCTAACCATTACTATGGCAAATACTCTATAACCAGGTACCTTATATCATGATCCAGGCAATCTGTTGGATGAGACAAATATTCAGTTACAAGAAAGTGTAATATGTATGTTACAGTAACAGTAAAATTATAGATTTTTGTAGGAGAGAAAAGTAGCATTCTCTGAACCAGCAGAAATGTTTACATGGTAACTGCTGAACTATGATCCCAATACTTCATGTACCAAGAGATTTTTCTGATACATGTAAATATGTATAGTTCTTGATACACAGGGAAATATATGGTCTCAAATGTTACCAGTACAAATGAGACTTGCACATGTAAATCACAATATGATAAGAAAACACATTTGAAAAGCATTTTCTTGTAAGCAAAAGCTTAACTCTGATTCCACTTAGCCTGGTAAGTGTTTCTGTCATTCCGTTGGGCCAGCCCACACATACTGGGCTCTTGATAGGTCCTGGGCTCGACCATCTGGCCCTTTGTGTACTTAATTCTTTTTTAATACTGACGAGTGTATTAGTAACACTTCCTTGATCACTGGTAAATATACAGCCACCATACAACTAAGATTTTCCTTAATTCTGAAATTCACTAATTAGTTGTGGGTACGGGTTAGTATTACAAAGGTATGTTGAGTGGTACTACAATGAGTAATCTAATTCCCAAAAAGAAGTGTGTTAATTTACTTCCCACTTCATTAGAGGAATAAAAAACATCTTATCATCACTAAAGGATACAAAAAGAGACTTGGGTATTTTAGGGAATGGTAGACAGAGAGAAAGCATGAATGCAGCATTGAGGCAAGAAACACAAATCACCTATATATCTTGGACAACGTTCATGCTTTTTCTTAATACCTTCTGATTGCTTCATTTATTAGTGTGTTTCATGAAAACATTTTATTCAACTTAAAACAGGTTTCCAAAGAAAGCAAATAAGGTAAATGATTCCTATTTTCAAAAACTTATCATTCTACTGGTACTCAAGTTATGCATTAGCCAACTCTGGAAGCTGCATTAATCTTTTCAAGCCAATAAGGTCCCAATCAATTACTTGAGATAGCAGAATAAAATACAGGCTTAAAAGAGATAATGCAGCTGGGCGTGGTGGCTCAAGCCTGTAATCCCAGTGCTTTGGGAGGCCAAGGCGGGCAGATCACAAGGTCAGGAGTTCGAGACCATCCTGGCTAACACGGTGAAACCCTGTCTCTACTAAAAATACAAAAAACTAGCCGGATGTGGTGGCAGGCACCTGTAGTCCCAGCTACTTGGGAGGCTGAGGCAGGAGAATGGCATGAACCCGGGAGGCGAAGCTTGCAGTGAGCCAAGATCATGCCACCGCACTCCAACCTGAGCGACAGAGCAAGACTCCGTCTCAAAAAAACAAAGATAATGCAATTTCCAAAGGTGCTACCAAGTCATTTAGAGAGAATATATGGTACAATTATGAGTATCAAAACTGGGAATTTATATATTTTAAGCCTTCCATAAAATATATTTACTTTTTTTTCTTTTGTTGGATGAGAGATATTCTAATGCTGTTTATTTTTCCAGAAGATTCAGATTATTCAAAGTGTATCAGCTGATTGTCATGTGTGTTAATTCAAGCATTGAGTTTAAATAATCTTAACTCCCTAAAACTAAAGATTCTGTGTAAGGTTGGGCCAGTTGCCCTCATTCTAGAATCAAACCATGTAAGACCAGACAAAGGTCTCTTAGAGATTTTGGGGGGGGGGGTCCAGTCTTTCTCCTTTGTCCATAGACATGTTAGGGAAAGGACAATATTTTCTTATAGTACTTACCCCAAATAACTAAAATCTCAACTGAAAATGTATAAAAGTGGGGACCGTAAAATAGGTGTTAATAATTCCTTAATCAAACCTTGTAACTAATGAAAAAACACTAGTTTATATGCAGAAGTAAGCTGATGAAAGGATGAACAGAATAAACAAGGAGGAAAAGACACATTTTTAAATATGTAATTTAGAAACTGTCAAAAAAAAGTGGGACATGTCTTATTTAACTGGTGTATGAGAAGAATGCATGCTTTTACAGCCACATACATGCAGGTACAGAAAGGAAATAGGAGCTTTGTGTTAACAGTGGAACTTAAACTCCTCTGGGCAGCGATCAGCTAAGATGGAACAGAGACAGTTACAATGCAATGATTAACTAGTGGACAAAGCTATTATTCATGGCAGGTATGTAAGCAATTGGAGCAGCAATGTTGGAGGCCTCTCCTCATCAAGCAGCTTTGCCAGTACAGACTGGATGCCTGGAACCAGGAAAGACACAAAAATGATAAAACCTAGAGCCAGCTAAGGGAGATTCAATGCAATCCATCTCCAAATTTTAAATATTACTGGAAATCTACACTGAAGAATGTTTTCCCTTGGGATTGGCATACATTGTAGTTATAGAATGTTGACCAACACTTACCTCTATTTATCTTACTATGCAAAGCAATATGCTTAAAATACCTACTTGGAAATTCTCATTATATTACAGAAAAAGGAGATTCTAACATTAATTGGCAAAACTTTTTGTTGATAGGTATGACCATCAGGTCATTACATGAACAGATGGTTAAAGTGAGTCCATTTCATTGACAGTACATATTGTGGGTCTTTTTATTCTGAACAACCAAACAAAACAAACACACAAGAGGTCATTTTGCCCTCCCTCATTTGGTTGGCAGCTTTATCTGTAAAATACGAAAATAAAAAACTAACATGGACTACAATCCTGCATGTACCATTGGTACCTGCATAGCACCATTTCTGCATAAGATTTAATCAAATATTTTATTCATATTCAGAAATTCTGATATTTGTGAAGATGGAAAAACACATGAGATATTTTTAACTTTCAACTTCATGATCTTCAGTAAAAGCAGAAAAATAATCGTATTTCATATTATTTGTTTTTTTGAGTTAGCCAAAAAACTAATAGTATACAAGAAAAAAAGGAAGTTACCACTCTTTATTTGTCTTCAGGTCTTTTAATGTAATCTCAGGAAAAAAACATATTGAACAAAAAAGGAAATTATCATGTTAAAATCTATTTCACTTTGAAAGGCTATATTCTCTCTCCCTCTCAGATAATTTTAAATATAAAAGCTGAAATGTTCATAACCAAATAAATCATCTAGCAGATATCCAATCGCCAAATATTAATTTTGCACCATGAGGTTTCTTTAATCTCTCTCTCTCTCATAGACACACACACACACACACACACACACATTCACACACACAGGTTGCTAACTTGATTCTTAATATGGTAACTTAATCTCTATAACCACTCCAAAATATAGTTTACTTTGATTTTGTGAATAAAAATAAATAATCTTATGGGGCAAGGCAGGGATAAAAATTAGAAGTATATTTCTAACTATAAGAGCTAATAATAAAAAGAACAGCAGAAAATTACTGAAAATTATATTGCTAAAATGTATCTGTATATGTGGCTGTGAAAACTTAGGCAAAGAGAATTCTAGTTAAGTACCTTCAGAAAGAGCTAATGAAACATGAGGTTTAAGAGTACATCTTTAGTACTTCTGTACCTTAAAATATTGCCGAGTATTAATTTTTCATCAAGTTGTCATTTTCTCTGACATTTGGTTTTATTAATCAAGGCATTTATCATTAATTTGTAGAAAATATCGTAATTAAGCCAAATAAAATAAAATCCTTAAAAGGTTAAAATTAGAAAGCAGGTGAATTAGAACTTTGACATTACCCTATTGACATACAGGAGCTTTTTGGAAGTATGAGAATGAAGTTTTTTTCAGTGAGTTTGGTGCCTTGATCTTGGGGTTGGCTGGTTTTTAAAAAATGTTATAAAGATTTGATTTAAAGCTCTCTGACAGTTTTGACATTCAGGTGAAAGTACTGCTGCTGCATTTGGAACAATTTGCATATCCCACTGCTAAACGGAATGTTTGAGGTGTGCACTGGTGTAAAGAAATTAAAAACAAGCTATCACACATGCTTAAGTGTATGTATTCACAGAACTGATGGTTGGATCGCACTACCCCATCCCCCTCCAATGTAATCTGTGATTTACTCTTCTATAATAAATTACCCTACCATGTTAGTCTCTCTGGAAAATCTAACCATGCATGTAAGAAGCAAAGTAATTACAGCCCCCTCTTGTCTAAGAAGCCTCCTTCAATCCCTATGAGCTCTTTATACACAATGCAGCCACACGAGTCTATTGTAAACTTCTTGCCTGAAATTCTGGACTTCTGACTATCAGCAGCCACTAAACATCATCTAAACAGTTTCGTTGTCCCCAACAAATACAATTTTATTTCTTATAGTTAGTTGTAAAGCTCTTCCTCAGGAGAAATTGTTACTGACATTTTGACTTTAAGCCATTTGTCTATTTAACGAAAGAACACAGTTTAAAATTTGAGTTCCAAATCAGTAAAAAAAAAAAAAAAAAAAAAGGAGGACAGAGGGACATAATACATAATGAAATAGAATGAAGAAGAGTTATAGAGTTATAGTAACACTTAATTAGACTGAAATATTCAGAAAGAGTATAAAATTTCTATATCTTTTACTTACAATTTCATATTATTTTTAGGTATACATAGAAAAAGATATTTAATGTGCTTAAGGACAATAAAAGAAAAACAATAAAATAAAAGAAAATTTGAGGTAGCAAATCCAAGACCTTAAATATCATAAGACAATTAAAGAAGTTAAAGTCCATTCAGGAAAATATTATTGGACATTACCTTCAGCCTTCAGAGTCCCAAAGGCAATTCTTGACACTTCTTTTTATTTGTCTGTAAAAAAAAGAATAGTTAAAATTAGAAATCTTCCAAGGAAAACATCTGCATTTCTATAATATCTTTATGACTCACGTAGCTGAATTTGTGTATGCCAACTAATATCTAGTTTTAAAAAGAAAACTGAAAGCTAACACATTCATATGTGTACAAGTACTCAGTAAAACATGGCCCAAATATACACTGCATATACATTTTTGAGAAGGGATAGCATGGTGTCTGCTATAGTATCGTAAGAATTTATCTTAACTCATAAGGATATTTGCATTTTTATTTTCATATTTTCTTTTAAGAAAAGCAAATCCCAAATTGCTTTTAACCTATTTACTTGCTCATTCTTATTAACAGAGAGTTTGCCAAGATCCATGATGTATAATGTACTGGTCATCACTGGTGAGTTTAAAAGTATGCAAAGATAAAACACAAGCCCTATTCTCAAAATAGTAGGTAAGGTTAGAGACATTTGCATAAACACAGATAACCCAAAGAAAATAAAAAGAAAATGGGTGGAAAGAAATAAAGATGCAAAGGGTAACACGTTCAGTACAGTTTAGCACCCAAGGCATTGACATTAAAACATGGCTTAATATTTCCTGTCTTAGCAGAAAGGCTAATAGTAGGGTCCTACCCATATTTAGATGCAAGGATGCCAAACAAATGGATGGGTTGCTTTTAAATTTCTTTAGTATAGAATTGAAGCTGGACAGGGAACAGGCAGGTTGAGGTTATTTTAAAGCCAATTTGGTGACTTTGACTATCGAGAGACTAAAAACAGCTCCCCTATTAAAAACTGAATTTGATGTTGTGTTCCCATTAGAAAATGATCTCTCTCAATTTGCTATGAAATCTCAATGATGACCTTGATGCCATATTTACTAATAATCTCCACAGAGATTTGGTGATTCAAAGTTTCAAAAGCAGTTGTAATAATGGAAATGCAATACATAAACATATGATGATTCTATAATCTAGTACATCTACAGTAAAATGTCCATTCGAATTTTTAAAATCTGAGGATTTTAATTGACTATATCATTAATATGCATGCACAATATTTTTGCAAACAACAAACCACACTAGTAAACCAAAACACATAAGGTTTGGCTGCACTAATAGACAAATACGTTCCAGAAAAGGAATCTGACAGTCTCGTTATATTTGGGGTACATCAGCATTATTACAGTTATTCTGCATCTGCAAACTAGGAGAGATGCTAAAAGTTAGTAACTGCTAGGAGGAGTGAGACCAGAAGAATTAATGATGAAGACATAGGATGATTAGGAACAGAAAAGAAAAAATGTTCTGATCATAGAGATAAGGTGGAGGACACCTTTGAGAAAATTAATTTGGCCACTACATGATATATTACCAAAGTTATTTTTGTTAATTGATTATCTGTCTCTTCCTCTAGAATGGAAGTAATATAAGGGCAGGCACTTTGTCTTTTTCACTGTAACATCATTTTCTTGAATAGTGCCTGCCATATACTAGGAAATCAATGAGTATGTACTCAATGAATGAATGAACAGCCTAACCAATAAAACAGGCACTAACTCCGTATCTATTCACAGATGAAAAAATCAGGCTTAAAGAAATTACATCACATATACCAAATTAAACTATAAACTCCTACAATGCATTGTTTATTCCTCCATTCAATATTCATTCTAGCAATAGGAGAAACAGGCAATAAGCAAATAAATTGTTAGATTTATAATGTCATATAATTAGTACCATGAAATCAGATAAAACAAGATAATGGCACTGAGAGTTACATGACCTGATATTTTAGTTAGATTTGGACAGGGAAGCTTCTCAAAGGAGGTAAGAATACAAGTAACCTGAATCAAATAAAGAAAACAGTCAAAACAAAAAAATCTGAAGGACTGGCCAGGTGCGGTGGCTCACACCTGTAATCCGAGCACTTCGGGAGGCCAAGGCGGGTGGATCACCTGAGGTCAGGAGTTCGAGACCAGCCTGCTCAGCATGGCAAAACCACATCTTTACTAAAATACAAAAAATTAGCCAGGCGTGGTGGCGGGTGCCTGTAATCCCAGCTAGTCGGGAGGCTGAGGCAGGAGAATCGCTTGATTCCCAAGAGGTGGAGGTTGCAATGAGCCAAGATTGGACCACTGCACCTCAGCCTGGGTGAAAAGAGCAAAACTCCATCTCAAAAAAAAAAAAAAAAAAAAAAAGAAGGACCCTCTGAATTGTTTTAGGATTAAATAACACGTATTTCCTTGCCTAGTATAATAGCCAGCATATACCAAACAGAGCACTCAATATTTTTTATTATATTGCTAGTATTTTTATAAATTGTGAATTTCCCCACTAGATTACTTTGTCAAAGGCATTTACTGTTATTTCCCTTAAAGTTCCTTAAATAGTGCCTAGCAAGAGCTCAATAAACATTTAGAGAACAAAAATAGAAAGATACAATTTTCAGTTCATTAATTAGAAAATAAACAGACTACATGAATATGAAAAAGTCACCATCTTTCATATGCCTGAGTCAATCTAACTCTGTTAAATCATTTTCACAAAATATTTCATCTTTCCTAAATTAAAACAAAAAAGAAAAAGGGGAAAATGTATAAAATGGCTAGGCCCAAGAAGTCATAGATAACAAAAGAGTAAGAAAGAATCAGAAGAAAATTAAGCTATTAACATGAGGTCACTCTCTTTACCATTTCCATGCTGTCTGACTCCATCAGATTAACACATTTTTCCAGTGCAGGGACATTGCCACACAGATATCTGATTCATTTATGTATTCCTAATGCAGGCACAAGTCTTGTTATATAACAAACATTCAAAAAAATCTTCGTTGTACTGAAATGAACTAAAATAATTTCTAGTAGTTGTGATGCTTTAAAGCTAGCTCAAAACAATAACAACAAACCAGGGGACTGAAAAACTTAAAAAACAAATTTACACAGAGAAAACATCAAGCATTAGGTTTGAGTCCTGTAGCAAAGGAGCAGAGAACAAGGTAGGTTCTTTCCAAACAGTGAAATATAAGTGACAGTGTGATATTGGCATTGGAAGAAACAGATCAGTAGAAGATGACAGGGGGACTCAGGTATGAGGTAAATATTACAAGTAACATTTCCATGAACAATGTTAAGATAGCTGACTGATTACATGTGGAAAAATAAATTCTGTTCTCTAATTCTTATCAGCACTAAAATATAAATCAGGTCAATAAAACTCAATATAATATATAAAACAATCAAGGACCTCTAAGAAAATACATATGGATAATTTTCTGAACTTCAACATGGGAAGGACTTTTTAAGTACATACACAGTGGTATATAATATAAGCATAAAGATTTATGATTTTTACTACTTAAAATTAAAAATTTTAGCCTGGGCAACATGGTGAAACCCTATCTCCACAAAAAGTACAAAAATTAGTTGGGCGTGGTGGTGCACAACTGTAGTCCCAGCTACTCAGGAGGCTGAGGTAGGAGGATCACCTGAGCCTGGAGAGGTCAAGGCTACAGTGAGCCATGATCCTGCCACTGTACTCTGGTTTGGGCAAGAGAACAAGACCCAGTCTCAAAAAAAAAAAGAAAAAAAATGTGTAAGGCAAAAAATATCTTCAACAAAATTCAAAATTAAGAGGCCAACAAAAAATAAATATTTTTAAAGTGTATAATGTTCACTGGGCTAAGAGTCTTTATAAATAAATAAACATATTATTCTACTTTTTAAAATGAGCAAAATACATGAATAGGCAATTCACAATAGAATTGTGAATTCTCTTCTAAACTATGGAATGCATTTATAAATATATTTTAACATATATAAAATATATTTTGAACTATATATAAAATAGTAATACTTATTACTATTTATTAATACTGAATAATACTATTAATTCTAATACCTATAAGTAATAAGGTGAAATAAGAAGCTAAAATACATATGTAATAATATTAATCTGCAATAGCAATGAAAGAAATGCAAATTAAAAACTAAAATATTCCAGCATAGTGAACTGGTTAGATAAATTATATGTAATAGGATATTAAGTGTTCATTAGGCAAGTGAAAATATATAATACATCATTAAGCTTAGAAAACAGGTTATAAAATGGTAATTATGATAACATACCAATATTTAATAATTTTTCTCTATATAATATAAATACAGACTATGCACAACTTTTGGTCATATGTATATACAAGTATAGATCTGTATGTACCAGGTGTGTGTGTGTTTGTGTGTGTGTGTTTGTATGTGTATTAGAAAAAGCATGTATGTGACCGTAAAAAACTTAAACTACATTATTCTTTGAATTTATCTTAAGATTATGACAGATTTTTTTCTTCTTAAAATTTATTTCCAAATTTTCTATAATAAAAACAAATTATTTTTATAAACATTAAAAGCACTAAAAGAAGGCACCTAGTTTATGTTTCAGGAAAGAAAAATTTAATGTTATATTATTAGAATTCTTGAATGTTAAGAAAGACATTTGAAAATGTCATTTTTGGTGAAACCTTTTTAACTGCATAGATTTTTTAAAAGAAAAAAATGTAAGGAAGGAAAGGAGAAAGGGCAGGTGTTGTGAGGAAGGGAAGAAAGAGAACAACAAAGAAAGAAAAAGAAGATTTATAAAGATAACAGCAACAACCCATAATGGTATCTATTAGGTTCCTAGCAACCAAATTTTAACTGGTAACATCTCTAATTAAATTTTCAAAGAAAAGCACAGACTGGAATGTAGAAAACTTAAGTTGGAGGTTACATTTATACTGTAAACATACTTTTACAAGAGAAAATAGATAAAATGTTCATTGATTTCAATGATAGGACTACTGTATAAAGAGAGGCAAAATATGCCATGAGAACATAAGATGCTCCAAATCAGTTTTGGAAGTAGGAGTAGTATAAATTTCAATTAAGTAAAAGTTTAAAGTAAGCAAATTTTAAGTAACTATAAAATCATGTTCATTCCCATATAAGTAATGCTTTTCAATCTATAGTCCTTAATATGTCATTCAAAACATATGACCCTACAATATATGAACTATGACTTCTGGTTAGTTGTTTCAATGGACATTATTTTGTATAAGGCCCTCTCAATGAGTACAAAATGAATAGAAACTGTTAAAGACCATTCTCTATCAATAATTATAGCAAACAAGTCTTCATTAAATAGAAATTTAAACATGAGGTTTAGTTGTATTTTATTTTAAAAGGCAAATGAAAGCAAATTGATGATCCTGAAAGATCATAAAGAACCTGTACAGTTCCATTGTCAAGAAGACAAGATACATTCCTTCAAAGACTGGAAAAGCCTTAATTTCAGTTCATCCATAATCATGCATCCTAAGGTGGAGGTATTCATTTTGGATTTGGATGTCTTATTAGAGTTTTTAAAACACCAGGGAAATCTGGTAAGTTCTATGGTATATTCTCAAAGAACCCTTCATAAGATTGGTCTGGCTAAACCCCATACTAAAACCATCTGAAATAAAGTCAAATTCCATGGAGCTGGAGCTCGAGAGCAACAACAAAAAACCATTCACTGACTCAGTTATACTTGCTCTTAGGTATTTCAGGTTCCCTTCTAAATAGAGGGAAAAAGTACAGAAAGATTAGGTACTAAATACTGTTTTTAACTCTAAAATACAATCAATTTTTTTCTTTACTTTCTATTTAAAAGTAACCCAAGCCTTTCCTTTTATTATGTGAAGCTTCACTCTGTTTATTTTTATTTCCCAAGAGAAGAATGCCTTAAATAAATTCTAAAAACCAACACACCAACAAATAAATAAATTAAAACTCAATGACTATAAAAAGTACACAATCTAACCTGCTTAATTATTAACAGGTAAATAGAATGCACTTCTAAATTATTTACTTAATACCCTTCAACTAAAAACTTTAAAGTTTTTGGGCTTGAAATGTATATCCTTTCTAAGGATCCATAAAACAATTATTTAAAAATCTTCTATTAAACCATTTTAGTAAAAGCAATTTTAAAATACCAAATATGGATCCTTTCTAAGGATCCATAAAACAATTATTTAAAAATCTTCTATTAAACCATTTTAGTAAAAGCAATTTTAAAATACCAAAGTAAATATGTACTTAAACATTTACATAAGTTCATAAAACACAGAAGACTTTTTAAAAATTTCACAGCTCAATAAAATTATTTTTCTTCCGGCTTTCCCTAGTCTTCTGTCAAATATTTTACTCCACCATGAGCAGACATATTCAGTACTAAATTATATTAGATTGATATGATAATAGTTTTGAAGTAAGCATTTATAGAATACTCTTATTGGTGAGCATACCATAAGAAATGTATAATTATGAAACTATAAAAATATTAATAATTTTGAAACTTCAAGATAAGATGAATGAAAAAATTCAAAATCATCATTTTCTAGATAAGACTGGACTATTTTCACCAGCATAGCTAATCACTGAAGAATGATTGCTGCTTGATGCAAGTAATCATTGATTATCTGAAATATTGGTTAGTTAAATGTTCTGGTTAGCTAAGGGTTCACCGGGGGGAAAGTGTTTTTGTTTTTAGGTAGTTTTAACAAAACATTTAAGATGTTCTAGTAGATTTCTCTGCCTTAGTAAATAGGGAATTATAATTTTATCTTTCACTTCAAACGAAAAAATTGTATTGCCTTAGAGGATGGTTCTTGAACTTTTGGGAAGTCAGAAGGGGCTCTGGGATGATGATTAAAAAAAACAAGAATCTTTTTTCTCTATAAAAGTGCATATGATCACGAAATTTTGTATAAAATTTCCAGGGGTCCAGCGACCCACATAAAAACCCCTTGCCTTCTAATTTTAAAGAATTCTAAGTACTAAAACATATGAGATTGCACCCAAACAGTAACCCCCAGGACAAAAGGAAGAATGGTTGAAGTTCCTTCTGAAGACATGTTTAACAATGAGCTATTCTGTTATGATTTGTATCCTTTCTTCTAAAAGGGGTGTGTGAAAACAATTCTGGATAATTCAGTCTTGGTTAAAGGTTAAATACGTTTCCTTTAAGGACAATTGCATTACAAGGTATTTGAGCTTTGAAACAAAATAGTGCTGCTTTAAAATCATTCCACATTTTAGAAGTGACAAAAATTTTCTTCCTATATTTTTGTAAAAATAGAAGGCAGAGTGGAAGAGAAAGCTATTTAATTTTCATCTTTACTTCTAAAGATTAACAGATAATAGCAAATATATGAGCAGTCACCATATTCAAGTTCTGTTCAAAGCACTTTTATTTGTATTTACTTATTTAAACCTCACAAAAACTCTAGGAGGTAGGTAATATCATTATATCCACTTTATCGATGTGTAAACTAAGGAACAGAGGGAGTAAGTAATTTGCCAAAGGACACCTTTTTACTGAGTGGCAGAACCAGGATTTATGCCCCCGTCAATCTGGCTGCAGAGTTTTGATTGCTACAGACCATGTTCCACTCCTACAGACCATGTTCCGTTTCCAGCTTCAATCTTTCATGAGTTCTTCAATCTTTCATTAGTTGATAGTTTTTCTCGTGTGTTATTATATTTAACACAAGTCTACCTCTTCACTACCATGCAAGGAACTTTCATAATGGTTTTCCCAGAAAAACTCATTTGGTGACTTGTTCATAAGATGCTGACAAAACTGGCCCCACCTCTGTGCAGCTGGCAGTTTTATACCATAGTCAATTTCCCAGAGTCAATGCCCAAAATTTAAAAAATAAGATACCACCAGTTCAATAAATGTGGAATTATACAATGAAAGCTGACCTCTCATTTTCTTTTTGGAAACAGTTTTCATGGGATAAATACGTGAATGATTATATATTCTAAAGGCAACCAAGACAACAGTATAAATGGGCAATATTATCATAATAACTTCTCAAAGGTAGGATTGTCTGCTATTCCTAATTCGTCTGATGAGAGGTACACCAGTCGATACAATTTTTACTTTCTAGTCCTAAATTGTTTCTATGAAATAGCCTGTCAAAGTAAAATGCATACTTAGTGAGGGCCAGCAAGTGGCCAAAATTGCAGTATGAACATTTTCTTGAAATATCCTCTTGGCAGATTGTTACCGAAGACAGCAACCAATTTGTAATGCAGGATTTGCTTTCAGTGTACCAATCTTTATACATTGAGTAATTCCACGAAGAGCAAAGGCTTTAGATATAAATTCATTCAATTTAATTTTTATTGAATTACTCCCTAAAAATAAATGCAAACAGGCAGGTCCAGTGAGACACAAGTATAAAAGGGTGAAATAAAGCAGAATGCTCAAAGTCCTAAAATATGGTTAAAGAGCAGGTATACAGAAAAGAAGATACAATTCAAGGCAAATGGAAATACAAAGACAAGATAACATAAGGAAGAAGCTTGATAATTAAGGCAGTTTTTTTTTTTTTTAACATTAGACCTATAAACTTTTATGAAGAAACTCATTTCAATGCAGCCAAGCTAGGCTGGGAATGAGAACCCGGTTAATATAAAAGTATGCCTGGAATAAAATATCATCCTTTGCCTCTATCTATCTCTATAGCATCCTATACACCATAATAGAACAAATACTTGAAAATCATCTAGTTATTTCCTGTAATAGTTCCTAATCATTTACAGTATCAAGTCTTATATACTTGGTTTTCAAATTCCTCCATAACCTGGTTCCATTATATAACCTCACTTCCAAATAATGCAGAAACTATACTGTCTCACTCAATGAGATAAGATTTTAAATAAATATACATTGTTTCAGCAAACAATTATTGGGTCTACAATGTGTCATGCAATGTTCATGTAGCTGAAATATTTTCACATATATATCAGGCTTTTCCTATGCCCTCAACATGTCCTTCATGATGTCCTTCCTATATAGTTCAGCATGAGGTACACATCTCTACTCTGTCAATTTCTGTTAAATTCATAGTGAACCCAAATTAATTTTAACTCGAGAAATGCCAGTTAGAGAAATTAACGTATGATAAATAATTGCACTAAGGAACCAGAAATAGAACCTGAGCAGCATTGTTTCTCAAGGCCGTTCTTGTCTTCATATTTCATGGTCAAAGGTCAACGTTGAAAAAGTTGATGAAAGCTAATAGTAAAACTCACAAGTGTGTTACCCAAGCAAAGCACCTGATCACTATCTGATCCAAGCAAGTCAAAAAAGGAAAGAAGTTTGTGTATAACTTTTGGCTTCAGACTGATATGAAAGGCTTCATCCTTTCGATTAAAGCATAGACTTTTACCTATCTGTGATATAAAATATATTAGCAGCTATATTAGGAATTTTTACATTTAAGCCAAAATACAGCCAACAGAGTTTAAATTTTAAGTATTTTGTTAAACTAAATTAACTGAATTTTCAATTATAGATTTTAAATGCTTACAAATTTTCCACACTTTTGTTATAGATCTCTTATTTTCTAGTTTCAAAACTGTCTCTTCGCATAAACTCATGGTTTTCAGGTTTTTCACAATTGCTTCAATAAGCATTACAGTAATACTTTTTAAAACGAAACTATTTCTTTATATTACTGCCCACTTGACTTTCTTATCCAAAGACAGTTTTGCTCTCTGAATTTACTTTTTTCTTTCTTCTCCCCAAAGGTGTATTGATATGGTACATACTCCTTCCATTTCCTGGTGCAATTCGAACATGCCATCCTCCCAATCATAATCCAATCCATCTACCAACAACCTATTTTTCTTCTGTAAGGCTGGCATTGATGATGGAGATCATGGGGTTTAGGATGTCTCTTTTCAGTCATTCAGCCTGGTCCATTCGCAGTCCTAATCTTTTTCTTGTTAAAAATCAATTATATTTTTGAAAGCTTTGTCCTTTTCTCAAATCCTCCCTCCAACAACAGGAGGCAGCTTTCTTTAAATGTCCCTGCTCAGTTACCATTTTCTGTGAACAAGTCTCTGCTCCATCAGGATGCACAAGAACTACCCAGATCCATGTACTGACGTTCCAAATAAGCTTCTTTTTGGTCTTAGAGCCAAAGAACCAAGTACTAATTCCCAGTTTCTCCCAAACTTTCACTATCTCAGTGTATTCTCTCTTCTCACTCTTATTCCTATCAAGACACCTATGAATGGTCTTCTCTTTCATTGAACAACGGTTGATTCAAATGCAATCAATTCAATAACTCTCATTTTAGATATGAAACATACATTTATGTTTAGAAAATACTAATCAATTGAGTACCTTAGAAAACAAACAGGGAGCTAATTTTATGTCCTGTTCCCAAGCGCACTCTCACACAGACACAAAAGCACACACTCATATTTCCCTACACCCAAACTGTTTTCCTAAAATCCAGCCACACTACCTTTTTTGTCTTCCTTCATCAGGCCACACTTGTTTGGGGCTTTTGAACATGCTCTTCTACAAGGCTCTTCTCCCAGATCATTTCATGATGGCTTCCCCTTCTCATCATTCAGTCCTCAACTCAAATGGCACCTTGTTACTGTTCATCCCACCCTATCTGACCCAAGTCACCTTGATCCCACTACCCAGATTTCTTTTCTTCACAGGATATCACTATCTGCAACTATTTGACTTATTTATAAGCTGATTCATTGTCGATTTTCCTACATTAGGGAGGCTATCTGTCTTATTCTCTGCCAAATCACTTGCCCCTAGGTGTCATGCCTGGCACATAGTAAGCATTGAGAGATCTGAATAACAAATTAATGAATTTACAAAAATCATTAGCCATAAATATTTTTCAAGTGCTTACAATGTGCAAGGTAATTTTTTTTTCAGTTGAATCTTAGGCTGAAAAATGCTCTGTCCCTCAGCATTAATGGAGCACAGTAAGTCCATTTGAAAGATGGGTCCAAGATCAAGTGGATGACACTTATTTGGAAAAAGTTCTAAATAAAATATATTGCTACCCCATTAGGCCTAAAATGTCTTAATACATAAGACTAACAACATTGTTCTTCTCAGCTATTGTTCCATTCACACTTCCCCATTAAAGTTTTGATATATCATTATGTCCTTTTATGATGTCAAGAACAATTGAATGGAACTGAATGAAAGTAGTTACCATGACACATATCCAATTTGGGACCTTTACTGCCAAAATAGATGGGTCATTCCTGACGAAACATGGGAATATTCAGGGTGAGACCAAACCCTGAATCTTTACATGTTCACTCCCTCGCACATTCATGCAATGTACAAATATTCAGACTATACCTAGCCTTGACAACAATTCTAATGTCTCTACAGGTGAAAACATTCATTTATTTAAACGAGGACCTTTATCTATAAAGTGCCAAATAATAAATATTTTAGCCTTTGCAGGTCATACAGTTTCTGTCTCAACTACTCAACTCTGCTGCTATAGTCTAAAAGCAGTCATAGGCAATAAACACATAAACAAATGACCATGGCTGTACTCCAGTAAAACTTTGTTTACAGAAGGGGGTGGGATGCATTTGGCAAACCCTGATCTAACCCATCAGTGAAGCCTCCAAAATTTATATATGCGGAGATTTAGCAAGAAAATTTGATCAGAAAGTGTGCTGGGAGCACTTGTGTTAGAATCTACTTTTCCGTAATACACATTTTGCTTTTATATGAAATATATGTGTATGGGGTGGGTTGGAAAAGGTTACAGGAAACCTGAACCCCTCAGGTCACTCTTGTCACTGCCACCTAATCCTGCAATCCATTTGAGGGTGTTCTTGGCATTACATTTTGGCCTTCTACAGATTCATCAGCTTTCTCTGCCTACTTTATCCATCAGATTATTTATATCGTAATTTTACAATTATTTTTGAAAAGCTACAACAAACACTTGGTTGAAGTTCAAAATATACATTCCCTTTAACCATGCTAATTCTGCATTCTATTTTAAACATTATTAATTTTGTCAGGCATGATTTGTTTATAATAAACTCATCTTTTTCATCACTCATGATTCCTTTGTCTTCAAGATGTTTACCGATTTCTCTTACAGTGTTTTATGAGAATGTTGTCAGATACCCTGCAGGCCATTTAACATTACATTTACATCTACTGTAACAATTCTTTCTCCCTCACAATCTTTTAGGTCTTCTAAATTTCCCAATTGGAATATACCTTTATCCAAAGTATAATAAACACACTTTTACCTGTTTCTGGTTGACAGCTATTTTCAAAAGGTATTTTAAACACATTATATGGTTTTTAAAATTGTGTTTTAACACTAAAACAGCCACACAATTAAACTAAAATTTAGTAAAGATTCTAAATGATAACACATTGATTTACACAGTCACAAGATACATATTAATTAGTAATGTTATCATTTTCTACTCTCTATCTTATAGTTTCTGTAATAAATTCTACTGCCAATCAGCTTTCATTAAGATATCAGCCCCTCTAATCATGATAACCAATAAATTGTACTCTATGCTTCTGACGTCCAATTCTGCATTATCTATTCTGGCTACATAAATCTCTAATGTCTATAGTGTCAAAATATTTTTGTAGCTTCAACTAGGGTTTGACAAAAATGCTAAAACTATAAAATCTAAATGTAAAGTTTACCAGTAAATTATATCAGCATGTCATACAACCATGATTTTTAAAATAAAATGAAAAAATACAAAAAGTAAGATTTTAGATAACACGATAAAGTCTGCTTCAATTTGATTCAGTATTCAATAAATAAAACCACTTGAGAATCCTAGTAAAAGTAAACCTTGAGATGGTTGAAATATCCATTTTAAATAATGGGAACTTTTAGGTAATTGTCTGTATAAAACAAGAATCAGGCTTTTGAGGTCATAAAATGCTTGACCTTCCCAGGTACAATGAATGCAGAAAGCTTACTACTAAGTTACACAATAGGGGTAAGATTGTTGAATCTATCTGAAAAATAACATTTTCAAAAGCTCCACAAAGTAACTGATTCATTAAAGAAATAATTGGAAAGATTATTTCTCTTTCCTCATATGAAGGAGAAATCACAAAACATTGCAATATTTTCAAAAGAGGATGAAGTGCTCACATTTCACTTGTGAGGTTTCAATAGCTTTATTACCTATGCTCTTGTTATGTGTTCAGCATGCTGAAGAAAAGTATTTCCAAAATAACATAGGTTTGCTAATCTTTGGTTCCTGATAATATCACATGATAGGATAGGAGCTTTCAAACACAAGCAAGCTGACAGTCACTTGCTCTGTATTCAGAGGGACCAATTTTTCCCTATAGACATGAATACAGCACAAGTAATAAAGTGCCAAAAGTTGAGTGTAAGTGCAAACCCTTCAACATCACTCAGGTATCAGCAAAATTACCTGTTTAGCTACATGTAAAAGAAGTCAGGTACAACATGTTGAAGGGGAGGGAAGATTGGAATTGAAATAATATATCTGCCTCTGCTAATTAATCTGCATCACTGAAAAGAATTAAACCAATCTTGCCAAAGATAAGTCTTGTCTAGGTACAAACTGTCTTATCAATGCCATCTCACCTACTCCTTGTGGTCTTCTTATCTCTCTTTCTCTCCTAAACTATCTTTTTTTTTGTAATAATCTCTCTCTTCACCTAAACTTCTCAACTTCTCTTTCTTTTTTACTCCCTCCACTAGACATACACACACTCTCTCTCACACACACACACAAATACTCACTGTATGATGCTAACTGCTAACTTAAAGGAGATTTAATTTTAACAATCAGATATGATTATTGATGTGACAGTACAGGAGTAAATATGTCAGCCACTGAAAAATTAGGGCAACATAATCTAAATCAAGGGCTAAATACATTAATCATATACATACTATGCATTACTGTAGAACACTTATTAGGCTACAAGCAATCATAAGGATTAGCATAAATATCCTAAAAAACCTATTAAAAGTCAAGACAGGCAGATTCGGCTGACATAGTTGTATCTCTCTTTCTTTTCATATAAAGAGATATTCCATATGATTTTGCTAATTAAGAAGTGAAACAAGTTAGAATGAAAGCTATAAAGGGAAATCTCTGGGTGTCAAACAAAAAGAAAGAACTCAAAGCTAGAGCAGGAGGTGGGGCTGAACTCTTGGTGTCCCCCTAGAGCACCGCAGCCACATATATCCATATATTTGTCCGCAGTGTGGGGAAACAGACAAAGCCTGAAGCCAATGAGAGGAGTGGAACAGAAACTGAGACTCACACTTATTAATGGATGTCCCCTCCTGCATCTGTAAGATTTACACTAGAAAAGTCTATAGACTAGCCTAGAGACAAAGTAATAAAGCTAGAAGTCTTCTTAGGGATCTGGGTAATAAATAAATAAATAAATAAATAAATAAACAGACACATAGAAAATGAAACCCAGATACGTGCCATGGATGCCTTAGTAATCAGCACTGCACTAATTGGGAGAGAAAACTGAAAGCCAAAAATTAACACAAAACCAATGAGGTTTTCCATAGACCACTACAGGCACACATCTTGGGTTACACAATAGAAGGAAATACTAAATTACTTTGGAAGGACCCACAGAACTCACAGAGAAAACAACCTTCTTCAACTGAGAATGAGCTAACCATAGGATCAAAAACTGATACTCTTTTGTTCAATTCAACATCTATCTACTAAATGCGTTTTTAGGCAGATACTATTTTAGACCCTGAAGATATATTAGTGAATAAAACATAATTCCTGTTCTCAGCAAGTTTATATTCTCACGAGGAAGACAATGAATACAGAAATATAAAATATAATGTTCAGTACCAATAAATGCCACAAGAGAAAAGTAGTACAAAAGAAAATAGATAAAGAGATGGAGAAACAGATATGTAGAAAAAATATTTATGGAAACAGTCTAAGAAGGTGATATTTGAGCAGAACCCTGAACAAAGTAAAGGAGTGAGTCATGAGGCAGAAGATACATCAACAGGAAAGAATAAAACTAGAAAAGACATAGAAGGTTTAAACTACATCATTTGGAATTAACTGATGTGTAAAAATTTCCCCCCTTGAACATTGTACATTCTTTCCAACTAATGTGTAATATTTATAAAATTCAGCCATTATGATCTAAAAAGAGGTGTTAAACAAATACCAAATAATTGGTATCACAAAATAAGGTATCTGACTGCAATGGAATAAAATAAGAAATTAAGACAAAAAGATAGATTAAAAAGCCCTATATATTTAGAAACTAAAAAAAATTCATAAATATTCCATGAGTCAAAGAAGAAATAATAATTGAAATATTAATTATTTAAAATGAACACAATAAAGGGACTACATATCAAAACCTGTGGGATGCAGCTAAAGTGGTTCTTAGTGGAAAATTTATGGCTTTAAATGCATATATTAGATTTTTAAAATATGTAAAATTAATTAGTTAAGGATCTAATTTAGCAAGTTAAAAAATAATAGCAGAATAAATCCATGTAAAAGGAAAGACAATAATGATTAGAACAAAAATTAATAACATGAAATAAATGTACAATAGAGAGAATCAACAAAACCAAAATTTTATTCTTTAAGAAGAGGTGTAATACATTAGGCTAAATCCTATTTAGTATTCAACCCATGGTAAAACTTATGCTGATCAAAAAATATTAATCATTAAATATTTAAGAAAGAAATAGAGGCACTAATTAGAAACTTTAGGAATGAAGAGAATATATCTCGAACAATACAGAAAAGATTTAAAATAACCTGAGAATATACTAAACAACTAAACAACTAAATGACAATCAATTTATAAGTTTGAGTTTACAAACTCAAATGAAATAGGCAGTTTCCTAGAAAAGTGTAACATAAGAAGACTATGTAATTAGAAATAGAAAACCTGAATAAATTTATGAGCAATAATTGAGAGAAAAAATAATCTCCTGACAAGTTACATCTCACATGGTTTAACAGTTGAATCCTGCCAAGCCTTTAAGGAATGGATAATTGCAGCCTTTTATAAACTATTACAGAAAGAAAAATAAATATCCAAACTTCATTGTCTTCTTACTTTTTTTCAGAGTACTTAGTGTCTTAGTAATATTTTCACAACAAACAGCTTAAAAGTATGTAACAGATCCATTAATTTAGTCATTAGGTCTAAACAACTCAATAAGTATTTTTGTCCCAGCAATACAGCCCTATAGAAATAATAAACATAAATTTTTAAAAATTATTTTTACTTCATTCTTATATAGCCATCTTTAAGTTTATTATTATTGGGATACGTGTGCCTGTCAGGCACTGCACAACTTTTCAAACCTTGAAATCTGATTGGACGCTGCCACACTTATTTCCTGTTCTATACTGATTTTCATGCAGTACCTGCTTTCTATGACAGCAACCACCAAAAACCAAGCTTCACAAAGACATGACACCATCAGGGTGAATTTACTGAAATCCCATGCTAAAACTGAACTATTCAAGCTAGTGTCTGACCTGGTGTCTGACCTAGTGTCTGACCTGGTGTCTGACAGATGTTGAATATTGCTACGTTTCTCTTAAAAATTTTAAATAGCTCATGGCCCACCTGTGAGTTCACTGTGACCCTACAGGAGAGCCTTGGAATAGAGATAGCAAACTATGGCATTATGGTGAGAAATGATTTATGTAAATTTTTAAGTACACAAAACTGCACCGAATGTTCATTGATAAGTGTATGCACATGTGCATGCATGAACTGAAAATATAAAAATAGTAAAAATATGAACTGAAAGCATATGCATTAACTTCAGAAGAGTGGTTACCTCTAGGGACAAAAGGTAGAACTGTAAACACGAGGGAACTTCAACTATTTCTGCAGTGATTAATTTCTATAAAAACAAAATTCAAGCAAATATGGCAAATGCTAACTTTTTAAAAATATGGGTGCTGGATATTTGGTGTTTATTACATTAATTTTGTTCCTTATTATATTTTTGAAATAGTTCATAAAAGAAAATAAGAAATGACAAGCATTGTGAGTTTTCAAAAGCTTCATATAGGCTGCTACTTTTAGCATGCCATTCTAAATCTCAGGACATCTGGTTACTGTTAAACCTGCTTTTCTAGTTTCCATTTAGAATCATTAAACTATCCATTGGGAGTAGTCTTAACATTTAAAGAAAAAAAATCATATAAAGACCCCTATTTCCTAAGCTTCACCCTAAGTCACAAATGCTGCTTTTATTTAGTAACTTTGAAAAAAATCTCAGCAGAAATCAGATACAAGTGCTTTCTATTCACTTCTTCAAAATACACTTATTTTCTCATTTCAGTTATTGAAAATAATACCACAGTATTATAGAGCATAACATGTATTCATTTAGTGCTATCAAAAACCCCACAAATCTCTGGTCAATTGCAAGAAATATACTTATTCTCAAATTTAGTATTAATTATTTATTTTGTAGGATACTAACCAAGTCAAAAATGAAACTAAATTGAATTAACTGATGATTATGCCAAATGCACATTAAGTTGGTGTTAGTCATGTATCCCAGTTCCTCACATCCATCTCCCCTTTACCTTCTCCCAACTCCAATTTTTAAAAATAAAATTAATATTATTCATTAGAAGCAGGAAACTATAGAGGGAATGTCAGCAAATGTCCGAAGTTCCATGTATCAATCAAGGATCAAAGAAGTTCCATGATAATAACATGAGTTATAATAATAAATTAAAGAAAATAGCAATTATCCCACCTTACTCTGAACTGGCCAGATCATGGCATGTGTCTTATATTATGAGGACACTGCCTCATCAAAAAGCCTAAAGAGAAAAACATGTAGAGTGGTGAGAAATCTTTCTTTCTTTTCTTTTTTTAAATTATTATGCTTTAAGTTCTGGGGAACATGTGCAGAACGTGCAGGTTTGTTACATACGTATACACGCGCCATGGTGGTTTGCTGCACCCATCAACCTGTCATCTACATGAGGTATTTCTCCTAATGCTATCCCTCCCCTGGCCTCCCAGCCTCCAACAGGCCCCAGTGTGTGATATCCCCCTCCCTGTGTCCATGTGTTCTCATTGTTCAAATCCCACTTATGAGTGAGAACATGTGGTGTCTGGTTTTCTGTTCTTGTGTTAGTTTGCTGAGAATGATGGTTTCCAGTTTCATCCATGTCCCTGCAAAGGACATGAACTCATCCCTTTTTATGGCTGCATAGTATTCCATGGTGTATATGTGCCACATTTTCTTTATCCAGTCTATCATTGATGGGCATTTATTTGGGTTTGTTCCAAGTCTTTGCTATTGTGAACAGTGCCACAATAAACATACATGGACATGTGTCTTTATAGCAGAATGATTTATAATCCTTTGGGTATATACCCAGTAATGGGATTCCTAGATCAAGTGGTATTTCTAGTTCTAGATACAAGTTAAAAACAAACAACCCTATCAAAAAGTGGGTGAAAGATATGAACAGACACTTCTCAAAAGGAGACATTTATGCAGCCAACAAACATGCAAAAAAAAAAGCTCATCATCACTGATCATCAGAGAAATGCAAATCAAAACCACAGTAAGATGCCATCTCACACCAGTTAGAATGGAGATCATTAAAAAGTCAGGAAACAACAGATGCTGGAGAGGATGTGGAGAAATAGGAATGCTTTTACCCTGTTGGTGGGAGTGTAAATTAGTTCAACCATTGTGGAAGACAGTGTGGCAATTCCCCAAGAATGGTGAGAAATCTTAAACAGTAGGGGCAGTTGAGGCAACCAGGGAGGGTTAACTTGGAAAGGCAACTAGGGAGGGTTAACTTGGAAAACAGAAGACAAACAGAGAAATCTCCAGTATCACCATGTTTTTGGTAGAGTATTATGTAGAGGGATAATCAAGTAGTTACAAATCACTGGAAGACAAGAGCATGGATCTCCAGGAATGACTGCTAGATCCACAATGTAGAATCTTTGGGGTGATTAAAATGTACTGGAATTAGATAGTGGTAATGTTTGTACACGTTGTGAATATGCTAAACTCTATTCTTGAAATGGCTGAAATTTTATGGTATGTGTAAAACAAATTTTTAAGTGTCCATTAGATTCAGTAACATGATTAGTATAATCCAAATAATACATGAAAAGTCAAAAAGCAAACAATAAAAACAATGGTTTCCAAAGAATTGAAGTAATTTTTCAAGGCAGACTGAAATGTTAGGAAAGAGTTTTCTTTTTCTTTTCTTTTTTTAAAAAAATAGTGAAGGGCTTGAACAAGTTTTAATGTTGACAACATGGAGTTTACAAAGAGACAAAGCATGAAGACATAGAAAAATAAAATTAATCAGTAGTGCAAAATTTCTAAAAAAGTAGAATTAGTGTTCAGAACATAGGTAAACAGATTAGTCTTTTTAAGTGCTACGTTAATTTCTTTTTACAAAACTTCACGAAAAGAGGATACCACTAGCTAGTCCCTCTCAGCTGACCCAGGATATTTACGGATTTTATCTTGGGATGTTAAGCATGTATTTAGATGAAGGTGTCTACTTTTTTTTGACTAGATGATGATATAATATTCTGGGGAGAAGAAGGAGCAAAGGTAGAAAGGGCAAATAATTTGTTCAACATTAGCCAGCTAGAAACTGATAGATTTTATTTTTAAAACCATTTATTTTTCTAGGATATATTTAAGGTGTTCAGCATGTTTTGATATAACTATAAATAGTGAAATGATTACTACAGTCAAGCAAATTAACATCTTTTTATTTTGAATTGATTATATACACACATGAAGTTGCAAATTTGTATAGATAGGTCAAATTTACCCATTACCCAGCTTTCCACATTGGCACCATCTTACATAACCATATACATTATGAAAATGAGGAAGTTGACCTAGCACAATAAAATAAACAACAAATTTTATTTGTATTTCATCAGTTTGTGCATGCACTCATTTTTTGTACGTCTTTGTATCACATATATTCATATAACCACCAACAAAATCAACAGAGCTGTTGTGCCATCATAAAAGAATTTGTGACCTCTTTATATGCCTGACCTTCTGAAACCTCTGAAAATAACCAGACTTAATCATAAGAGTAATGGGAAACTACCAAAGAGTATTAAGTGATAAAGTCACATGGCAGACTGTTTCATGTTTCCCTTTATCTCAAATAAAAACAGGGGTGCATAACTGAAGAAAGAAGAGGCATTAGAATATTATTTTAATAACTAAGGTAAAGCATGATGATGCAGAATAGAATAGTGACTCTAGATATGCAGAAGACTGCATAATTTCAAAGATGTAGACTCAAAAGAATCTGGTAGTTAACTGAATATAGCAGTCAGGAAGGGATCAAGTTGAGCTTATCTGACTTGGGTATCTGGGATGGTGGTGATATCATTCACAGAGATGTGAAACATGAGGGAAGTGGCTTGGATGTGCTAAGTTTGTTTCTTTGTATGTTAAATTACTTACAGGTTATTCAAATGAAGATGTCTAGAAGGTAATTGGTATTGGAGTCTGAGGTTCAGGAAGAGAATCTTGTTGAAGATAAAGATGGGGCTGTTATCAATCCATATATAGCAACTGAAGCCATAAAAATGGGTAAGATCAATCAGAATATGGTATCATCAAAGTCAAGAGAAAAGAATGAGGAGAGGGGAGAGAAAAGGATGGACGGGAAAGGACGGGAGGGGAGGGGAAAAGGAGGGGAAAAGAGAGGAGAGGAGCAGGGAAATGAAAGGAGGAGGGAAAGGAAAGGAAGAGGGAAATCAAAGGAGGAGGGAAAGGAAAGGGAAGTGAAAGGGAAAGGGAAAGGGAGAGGGAAAGGGAAAGGGAGAGGGAAAGGGAGAAGGAAATGAAAGGAGGAAGGAAAGGAAAGGAGAAGGAAAATGAAAGGAAAGGAAAGGAGGAGGAAAATGAAAGGAAAGGGGGAGGGAAATGAAAGGGGGAGGGAAATTTTCAGGGGAAAACAGAAAGAATGGACGGACAGAAGGATGGAAGAGAGGAAGGAAGGAAATTGCACAAATTGAGGGTACATGTAAAAACTTCAAATATCATATAATCATTACACAAAATTTGTGCTGTATAAAACTTAATGCAAACTTATCAGCTTTTCTTTCTTAAAGAAAGAAACTTTTTTCTACATTTTTTTTCACTTACTGTTTTTCCATCAAAAAGTTCTTTATTCTCAGAAGGAATTCCCTCAAATATTTATATTCGATCCCAATATTTTTTCTAGAATGAAACATCTCTACTTTCTTGGCCCAAGAACTGTGGTAACTAGCTTGAAAACAGTGCTATATATTTGTTATGTCAGGAAAAATATAGTTGAATGAAGTGCTCTCTTTCCCATAAAGAAAAAAGAGTTCTAAGCTACATTTAAGTTTTGTTTATACTACCACCTCTCCAAGCATTTCAGCTATCATTGCTTTTTAACTGCCTCTACAATATGCAGCCAAATATTCGGAGATATTTTGGTCAAAAGATATGTTAGCAACAACAATAAAAATAATAAAACAATTCTCAGTGATAACTGAAGCTATTGCATAATTTAAATAAAATGGAAAAAGTCAGCATCAACTATGAATTCATTGGCCTTTGTTAATTTATGTTGCAATCTTGTATTTGTTTAAGGCATAACTCTGAATTCATTTAATCACCTAGACTATTTTGTGTTGGACTTTCATTTTTTTAAAAAAATAGCAAAATAAAATGCCATCTTATAGAGTGCTATTTACCATATGAGATCCATCTGGCAATACCATCTAATATTGAACTTTGAAGGCACAGTTATCAAATAGTTGCTCTAAAGTGCTTATAAGAGGCAAATTCTTCTGGTTTTTCTTCTAACGCATATTATATTACTGATAACTTTAGGATAACAAATCTGAATGTAGATGATTTTAAATGTTTATTATGGCACATTATTTAATATTTTAAATATTAACTAATTCATTTTCAAATTATTTGTAAATTAGCAGAATATTTCTTTTATCAAATTAAATATTTTGTATTCTCCCACCCCACCGCTAGAAGTCCTAAGACATAAACTCTAAGGGAAATACTATGATTTTAAAATAAAGGATTTAAAGTAACATTTTCCTGTTAGTTTTGTGGCCTATTTTCTTTTCCAGTAATACTTTGAGACCAGTTCACCATGACTTACCAATATCCTTTCACATTTCCCAAACCCTAGAAACACTTAACAGATTTTTCTCTCCATAGGTTGGGTATATTCAAAAGAAACATTGGCCTATCAGGACCTCTCAGTATTGACGTTGTGGACAAGACCAAAGAGAACTTAACACTTTAGCTACTTTAACTTATGTGCGACTCATAATCATTTAATTCAGTGTTACTCAGCGTCAGGCTGCCAAAAGTAATTTTCCAGGTTCCAAATGCTATATCCCTGGATAAATTGTTCTCCAAAAGCAAACAAACAAAAAACCTCATAATATATATTTTTTAAAAAACACGGTCCCCACTACTAGGTCAGCAGAGAATTCTGAGAATATATAACAAGTCCTATGACTTCAGTCTCAAAAGCTCTGGCACAGGAAAACACTATCAACTTCTTGCAATAACAGAATACCATTAATACTAGCAAGGACATACTTATGTCTACATTTAGGTGAACTAGCAAAAATCTTTCATCTGATATGTACTAAATTCTTGATCATTAGAAGGAAAAAAAATTATATCTGCTGTGGCATATTCTAAACCTGATGAATTTCCCACAAATCAAAAAAGGAAATCTCTCAAAAGTTAAAAAAAAGGAGCCTATATTACGAACTATTACCTGTATTCTAGGCTTCTGAACAATTTTATTATATTCTTCAGTGTTTTCCAGGTTTGTTAAAATAAGCACTTTAAAAACAGGAAAAAATAAGCATCAAAAGATAAATTCTAGCACTCTACTCTTATAAGACAAAAAAGTCAGACTACTCTTTTATATCCAATGGAATACATGAATTGGACTTATAAGATGGTTGAAAACACATCACACCAAATTTAATACACATTCCAGAATAAACTTCAAATAAAAATATGAGCTGTTGACCAATAGCAGTATTATAAATTGATAATGGGGAGCTTTTTTAAAATCACATATTAAAAAGAAGAATTGGGAACCATATGGAAGCAAAGAGCAATTTAATATACATACACAAGTTTAGGGATTTTTTTAAACAGAAATTGGGAGTCAGGCAGTAAAGGTATACAAAATTTGTGTTTCAATATATTACCAATTAAATATTGAAATTTAAAATTGAAAGCATAACACCTACACTAAGACCAAAAAATTAAATAAATTCTTCATATAAAATCTAACAAAATATGTATAAGATCTATATGAAGCAAACTACAAAACTCTGATCAAAGATATCAAAAAATAACTAAATAAATTGAGAGATATTCCATGTTCATGGATAGTAAGACTCAATACTATCAAAATATTATTTCTTCCCAATTTAATTTTTAAATTCAACATAATCCCAATCAAAATCCCACGAAGCTATTTTGTGGATATTCACAAACAGATTCTTAAGTTTATATGGAGAAGCAAAAATCTAGAATAGAAAACACAGTATTGAAGAAAGAGTCAGAATGCTGACACTACCCAGCCCCAAGACTTACTATATAGCTACATGAGTCAAGGTAGTGTGGTATTTGCAACCACATAACTAGATCAATGGAACAGAAGAGAGAGGCCAGAAATAGACCCACATAAGTATAGTCAACTGTTCTTTGACAAAGAAGTAAAGGCAATACAATGGAGCAAAAGTCTTTTCAACAAACAGTCCAATAACTGAACATCCACATGAAAAAAAATCTAGACATTGACATTAAATTCACAAAAATTAACTCAAAATAAATCATAGACCTAAATGTACAATGCAAAACTGTAAAACTTTCAGAAGAAAATAGGAGAACATCTAGTTGATCTTGGGTTTGGCAATAAGTTCTTAGATATAACACCACAAACCAGATTTATGAAAGAAATAATTGATGTCAGACTTTGTTAAAATTAAAACTTCCATATTTGTGAAAGACAAATCACAGAATAGAATATTTGCTAAACACATTTCTGATTATTGACAATTATCCAAAATACACCAAAAAGTCTTAAAACTCAAGAAGAAAAACAACTTGAATAAAATGTGAGCAAAAGATCTGAACAGATATTTCACCAAAGACATGCAGATGAAAAACCTGCATAGAAACCGATCAACATAACATGCCATTAGAGAACTGCAAATTAAAACAATGAGATACCACTAAACACCTATTAGAATGGCAACAACAAATACTGTCAAGGATGTAGAGAATACAAACTCTCACTCATTGCTGGCGGGAATGCAAAATGCTATTTGGCAGTTTCTTACAAAATTAAACATACACTTACCATATGATCTAGTAATCGTACTCATTGGTATTTTGTTGAAAATTATGTTCCACAAAATCCTTCACATAAATGTTTATAGCAGCCCAATTTACAATTGCAAAAAAATTGGAGGCAACGAAGATGTCTTTAAGTAGGTGAATGCATAAACAAACTTGTACATCCATACAATGGAAGATTATCCAGCGCTAAAGAGAAGTGAGCTATTAATCATGAAACTATACAGGGAAACCGTAAGTGCATACTGTCAAATGAAATAAACCAGTCCAAACAGCTATATTGTGTATGATTCCAACTATACAACATTCTGGAAAAGGCAAAACTATAGATACAGTAAACAAGATGCCAGGATTTGGAAATGGGGAGGGATAAAGAGGTAGAGTACAGAGGATTTTGATGGCAGTGAAAGTAATTTGTATGATACTACGATGGCGGGCACATAACATAATGCATTTGTCAAAATCCATTAAATGTACACCCAGGGAACCCTAACGTACTATGGTTATAATAATGTATCAATATTGGTTCATTAGTTGTAGCAAATGTACCACCATAGTTAATAATAGGGAAAAGCAGGGAGGAGAAGGGTGAATGGGCATATAGGAACTCTACTTTCTCCCCAGGTTTTTTTGTTCTTTTTTCTTTTTTTTAAACCTAAAACTGCTACAATAAATAAAGGCTACTGTTTTAGTTAAATCCATTTATTTCTAACATTAAAAACAGGAAACATAAAACAACTAAGTTTAAGAAGCTGAGTGTGGTGATAGGAGCCTGTAATCCCAGCAACTTGAGAGGCTGAGGTGGGAAAATTGCTTGAGCTCAGAAGTTTAAGGTGAGCCTAGGAAACACAGTGAGCACGCCCCTACTAAAAAACAAAACAAAACAATAACAAAAACACCAAGTTTCACAAATATTATGTTTTCAAGTGTCAGGTGACAGGTATGTTTCATTTTTTTCAATATTACCTGTCTAGTGAAATCAGAGATAAATATGTAGCTGAATTTTATTTACTGTGAACAATCAGGTGGTTTGAATTTCTCTTTTTAACAGTAGAAATAAATGTTTTGGAAATCAATATGGATTTTAAAAAGCTCCAGAAAACATTAACTCGTATTTATCAATATTATGTCTTCATTATTATATTGTCAGAACAAAAGGATTAAGGTTATTTATAAAATTTTTAAAATGTGTGTTTTTATCTAGGAATATAGTCATTTTAAAATTAATGCTACTGTCAGGATGAAGGCAGGGAGCTCCGAAACTTTTCAAACAACTTATTCTAGCACTTGAGATCTCTGCAGAATTTGGGCCTATATTGTCATGAGAACTTGGGATTTCAATAGATCTGCTCATGGTTTCAATCTCTAGTTGGTCTGCAAAAAAATTAACTCTGTGCTACTGCCCAAAACTATCCCCCAACTTTCAAGGTCTCCTGCCTTGAAAATATGCACATTTTGTCCTCAAAGAGCACAGAAACGTGCCTATAAAATCTGCACTGCTATTGTTTAAAATGACCAAAAAGATGCCTTGCCTATAATCTCTATATGCAAGACTGAAGATTACATTATCTGGAAGTATTCTGTAACCAAGAGTCTTTGCCTTTAAAACAAAATATTTTTTTTTCCTTAGAGGATAGCTATTTGGGGACTTAGAAAATCTGGACAACTCTCAGAAACAAGTTTTTCTTCCATAGAAAACACACTAGGGTTTGTGCCTCTTTTCTTTGTTCAGTTTTATACATGTATAAAGGAAAGACAAAAAACAAGAGGGTCTTTTCATTTTTCCACAGTTCCCTTTCTTGGGTGCCATTCCTCTCATTGTTCACAGATGAATATTCAGTGTATTCTACTCACACAGAACACTCGGCCAGTTTTTCTTTTGCTCTATTTTAAAGGGCATAATATTTCTTTAACTGAGGAAGACATATTTATAATATAATTTTGGATTAAGATTTTTATTTACAAATCATTTCACAGAAAGTTTCTCTAAATTTTTAGCAAGAGATATTTGGCTATAATTAGTCAGATTTATCTGTCTTCATTTCAAGGATCTCTATGGTACTGAAATTTCTGTTTAAAGAATTTTAAGTATGTTCATTTATACACAGTTCATGCAACTTATTTACTTATCCCCCTTCTTTATGTCAGCCATTTCTTTCCAAATGTTAAACAGAGTTTCTAAAAGTTATGTGTGTGTATGAGTGTGTGTATGTGTGTGTGTGGGCCTGTTTATGAAGGAGAAGCAGAGACAGAGGGAAAGTGGGCAGTCATTGTACTCAAGCCAACAACCCCATTTCAAAGGAGAGGGATTTTTACCCTGAAAATTTGTTTTCAATTCTTCACTTTTAAATTAATACATTTAGAAAAGGTTTAATAGAATGTGGCTGAACCTAATTTAAATAAAAATTTCCACCTCTTGGCTTTATATTTTTTGTTTTAATTAATCGGTCATTGCGTTTACCTGTATACATTTTATATGTATTTGTATTTATTGTATCTGTATTTGTATTTATTTGTATAAATTTTTCATAACCCCAAATATATCATGAAAACATTTAAATGTTTTCCTTTATCTAGGAAATCATACACACGTTTGAAAACCAAACAGTTTATATCTGACTAGATGTTTAGTTACTATTACTATTTTGAACTTGGAATGGACTTATTTTTAAATAAGGTATTTGTAAAGAACTGAGATTTACTGCATCCTACCTTATGTCAGGTACTCATGTCTTGTCTCAAATCATGTTTTGAACATCTCTTTGTATTAATATAATTAACCCCAGTTTACAGAAGACAAAATTAAGAAAGAGAGAGAGAGACTGGGTAACAACCAAGGTGATTCAGGACTTAACTGACAAATCTATCAACTTCTCTCTACCTCCACTGCTGCCTTCTTGGGTGAGGTCACTGTAATTTCCATCCTGGACCACTGGACCACTGTATTCATCTTCTAACTGGATTCCTCACCAACTGCCCTGATAATTCCAATCCATTCTGCAACAGAAGCAGGTTTATTATGGGATTGTGTCATAATTCCCTGGCTTCCCATTTCATTTAGGGCAAAATTCTATAAGGGCTGTCTCTCCATTTCTCTTTAACTTCATTTCAATCTACTATCTTTTTAGCTCACAGCATTCTACCCACATTAATGTCCCTTTTGTTCCTAGACATTGCCAAATTTTTGTTTTCTTTTTTCTTTTTTGTTACTGCTTTCTGATCTACTATAAAATGCTTTTCTTCTATGGAGGCTTCAAACATACTATTCCTTGCCCTGGATTTCTGCATCACTTGATCCTTCTTATCATTTGAGTCTCAACAGAAACACCACCTCTTAAAACAGTCACCCTCTGCTTCTTGCCCAGACCTTTGTTAGTTACTGTCAGAGAAAAATGACTTCTTTATTTGCAACGAACTAGTTTGCTTGTTTGTTTGTTTATCATCTATTCCTCCACTTCCTCTCCATAGTATACTGATATCTCTATGAGGACAAGAATATTCTATTTTATTTACTACCCTCATATAGTTCCTAGCACTTCAGGTACTGAATAAGTATTTGCTGGATGAATGAAGTCTTTGCTTTCTCCACTCTAAAATGTGCTCATATTAATTAAATATACTCATAAAGTTTATTCACTTGGATATATATATATATATATATATCCATTTGTCCTTAGTAAAGCTTGAAATATGTGAAATGATGGCACTTCTTTTTTTCCCCTGAATATTATTTCTTGGTCAGAACATTATCTTCCTCCCTGGCAAAAATATACCGTGCCTTTATGTTTTAGTAAAGTATCTCAAAGAATTATATAACCATAGCATAATGGAGCTGAAGGACACCTCAGAGCCCACCTACCCCTATCGTGCCCCTGGCACCTGAGCCTCTTCTACAGCACCAAGTGGCCACGGAGACATACGAGGCTGGAAGAACTAAGTACCGTTTCAGGCAACACATCTAATTCTTAGTGTGTTTTAATAGCCTAATATTTATGTTTAGAGTTTTGGTACTAAGACATTCCAAGTTTCTACTGTCCACTGACTTTTCACTATTTGTTCCCTTTGATATTAATTTGAAATCTTTTTAGTTTAACCCAATTTTGTTGTTTCTTTTTATTAAAAAAAAAAAAAAAACTCGAGGTAACTTCTTTTCTGATTTAATGTAGCAATACCAGAAAATCCTTTTTGGGTTTAGTCTTTCAGATTGTTAGCAAACTTAATGATCAGAATAGGAGTATTTGTTATTTTTCTGCAAAATACTTTCATCTATATTTCTTCCTACTTCTCATTGTGCCAAGTCCGTTCTTTCATTAAGACACTGTAATTACATTATAGTCAGTATGTTTTAAGTAAAGTTCTGAGATTCATTTACTTTTTCTTGAGGCTTCTAAAAAATATGTAAGTATTGATAAAATCAAGTGAAATATCCTTTATGACTTCAACTTCTATAAATTATTGTCTTCTATATATTTTATCACTTAATTTACCAATTATGTCTACTCCTTTTGAATAAGGAGGAAATACCATTTTCTGAAATAAAAAAAGAAAGAGAAAGAGAAAAAAGGAAATTAGAGAATATTTTAAACAATGTGTTCTGTGTGTTTTTTAAATGTCATCAAACCCATTCTTCAGGACTTTACTAACTCATAATAAGCTGTTCAATGAATACTTATTTAACAATTGCTCTGTGTTCTATTACTTATCCCTTTTTCTCACCTATATGCTCAACTTTTTCATTATAAGCCCTTTCTTCTTAGCATATAAACATGCAGGATCATCTCCAATCAAATATACACAAAAATAAGCATACGATAAAAAAGAAAGAAAATCCTTTTTTGAAGATTTGCTCTGTTACCACTTTCTTCTCTCTTATTTCTAGTCAAATCTTTGAAGAGAATTTTTACTTCTTTCCCTCTCATCCTGTTTACAGTCCACTGAAAACTGACTTCTGCCATTAAAATATAATTTAATTATTCCCACCATGATCACAAATCACAAGACTGTCAAATCCAATTGAATACATTTTCACTTGACCTTACTTTATATCTCAGATGTTTTGACATTCTTGACAACTCCTTTCTTTCGAAAACACTGTCCTCTCACTGGCTTCATACTTTTTGGCTTTTCTCCTGCCCTTCTCTCTTCCTTTGCAGGCTCTTCTGCTTCTTCCTGATCCTGACCCTATATACGGGTTCTTCTTCTGCTTCCCAACAGTCTCTTGCTCTCATACCATCCTCTTCCTTGAGTGATTATATTCACATCTTCAACTTCAAACATCATCTTTATTTTGATGACTCTCAGGTCTGTAGCTCCTGCCCTTATCACAGCTCTTCCATATCTCTCCAGTTGGATACATACTGCTGACTATGGAGTATCTTTGGCTGAATGTCCCATAGATACTTCAGCTTACAACATATCAAACTGCAGTTTTTCAATCTTCACTCCAAAGTTATACTTTTCTGTTCTTCTCATCTCTGTTAATGGTACTGTCATCCACCAAGGGTGTTTGGAAGAACCTTGAGTTCAAGCCCATTCCTTTGTTTCCCTACAGTTGCCCTGTAATCTGTATGCTGAGAGTTAAAGGCAGGGCTAGGAGAAAATATGTTTCTATTAGATGAGATGTATCATCAATATTCAACTGGTATTAGAAAAATAACCATAAAAATGCTCCTGATAATAAGCAGCTAAAACATAAAGAACATCTTTTTGTAAGTAACCATGAACAATGTTTGAGAGGTAGAAGGATCATTCAACAATCTAAAAATTCTAAACATAATTTTACATATTTAAAAAACAGTCCTAGACAGGAAAGATAAATGTCCAATATAAAAGTAAGTTAATGAAAAAGTGTGGACTAAAATCTAGATCTACTTCTGTAATTTTTGTATTTCCTTGGTATTAGAAGTAACTTACTCCTCCCCGTCCCTGATCTATGTAATGGCAAACATTTTTCCTTGGTAGGAGATAAATCAGGTCATACAAACATAGAAAGCAAGATTTAAACAGAGTATATCTGTAATATAAATTTCTGCTAGCAGAATGTACCCTACATTTTAAAAAGTGAGAGTCATTTCTCAGCTGCTGTCTAAATAACTTATACTATTTATGCTCCCACCAATCCTGTATATTTCTTGTATGCTCACAAACCATGAATATTATCTAATTTGTAAAACCTTGTCAATCTGACAAAGAAACTTAGTAGGTGTGTATATAAGATTGAATATTTTTATATGTTATTGGACACGTATTTTTATGAATTATGTTTTTATATCCTTTGAACATTTTCTATTGGGTTATTTATATTTCTTGTTCTTGAATTTTCTTCTGTTTCTTGGATAACGTTTTCTTCTGGAATATATTCTTCAGACTTTTTTTAATGGTATATATTTTTGTTCTGTATTATTTTTACAGTTATGTCATCTCATTTGAAATGTACAATCACTATATAGACCTTAATCTATATGGTTAAAAATTGTGTGAGTAAAAACTCTTTGCCACTTCCTCCCCTCCCCCCGCCGCAATCTGAATTCAGATTGACTTATCCTCTGAGCTTTTATTCCAGGACTAAAATTTTGCTTTAACAGAGCCAATAAGCCCAGGTGCTTACTTTCTCTTACATACCTACTCTCTCAACAATGCTTTTGCATCCCCTTTCAGGCAGTGAGAATAAATCCAGTAAAATAATTACGTTCTATCACAATATTAGTCCAGAGTTGGCAAGTAGAGGTTACATATGTACATGTGCATGTGCCTCTACACCAGCTTCCTCTTCCTGAGAGGACTGGGTATTTGCTATGATTTGAATGTATCCCTCAAAGTTCATGTGTTGGAAACTCAATCTCCAATGCAACAGTGTTGAAAGGTGGGACCTTTGAGAGATGATTAGGTCATGAGGGCTCCACCCTCTTGAATGGATTAATGTTCTTATCACAGCAGTAGCTTTGTTATAAATGAAAGTTTGGCTCTTTCTTGCTCCCCATTTGATGAGCTCTTTCAACATGTGATGCCTTCTACCACGTTGGGATACAGAAAAAAGTCCCTCACCAGATGCCCAAAACCCTTTAGGACTTCACAGCCTCGAGAACTGTGAGCAATAAATTTTTCTTTATACATTACCCAGTCTTTGGTATTCTGTTATGGCAACACAAAATAAACTAAGACAGTAGTATTTATTTTTTCTTTTGTTTTACATTTTACTAATTGCCTACTTATTCAAAAAGGTAATTAGTTTTGGTTAATTATCAAAGTTTTGTCTTTCCTTTCCTACTTTTCTGCCGCTAAGCAAAGAACAAAACAATGAGCATTGACCTTTACTTTTCTCTGGTAAGGGAGTATGGAAGGTTTTTCTAGTACTTTGTAAAAATACTGCTACTCCAATACTAAAGTTGTCACACTTCTCAGTAATGTCTCTCTAAATTGGGATTAAAGTTGCTTTTTTTTTTTTTTTAGGATTTTATCTAATAAATAAAAAAAAAACTTTCTGGTAGGAAACAATGTTAAAAATTAAGTTATATTAGTTGTCTCTCTCTTTCTCTGGTTGCCACTTTTCAAAGTTATGGAAGAAAGCTGTGTTCCTTCCTTTTGCTAATTATTGTTGGCAAGGTTTGGGGGATTCATGAGGAAAATTCTGTCAAAAGTATTTACTGAGAGAGGGGCAGAGTAAGAAGGCAGAATAGAAGGCTACACCAATCATCCACCCTCTAAGGACACCAATTTCACAATTATCTAAACACAGAAAAGCACTTCATGAGAACCGGTCATCAGGTGAGTAGGCACAGTACCTGGTTTTAACTTCATATCACTGAAAGAAAAACTACAAGAAGGTAGGAAAGACAGTCTTGAATCACCAACACCACTCCTCCCCAACCCCTGGTGGTGACTGTGTGAAGAAGGAATCTGTGTTTGGCAGAGGGAGTGCACAGGGATTGTGAGAGAGAGTATTGAACTCAGTGCTGCACTGTCATAGGAGAAAGCAAAATCAGGCTGAACTCAGCTGATCCTAACCCACGGAAAAAATATTTAAACCAACGCTAGGACAGGAGCAAGATGGCAGAATATTAAGTTCCACCAACCATCCCCTCTGCAAGGCCACCAAATTAACAACTATCAACACAAAAAAAAACACCTTCAAGAGAAACAAAACTCAAGTGATCACTCATAGTACGTGGTTTTAACTTCATATCACTGAAAGCAGCACTGTAGATATAGAAATAATAGTCCTGAATCACCGACACCAGTCTTCCCCAGCCATGGCAGTAGTGGTGTGGTGCTGAGAACGTCTCTGGGCACTGAAGGAGGGAGAACACAGCAATTGTGAGGCAGTGAACTCAGTGCTGTACTGTTAGGGTAGAATGGAAAACCAGACCAAATTCAGCTGATACTCACCCATGGAGGGAACATTTTTTTTTTTTTTTTGAGATGGAGTTTCGCTGTCGCCCAGGCTGGAGTGCAGTGGCCGGATCTCAGCTCACTGCAAGCTCCGCCTCCCGGGTTTACGCCATTCTCCTGCCTCAGCCTCCCGAGTAGCTGGGACTACAGGCGCCCGCCACCTCGCCCGGCTAGTTTTTTTTTTTATTTTTTAGTAGAGACGGGGTTTCACCGTGTTAGCCAGGATGGTCTCGATCTCCTGACCTCGTGATCCACCCGTCTCGGCCTCCCAAAGTGCTGGGATTACAGGCTTGAGCCACCGCGCGCGGCCGGAGGGAACATTTAAAGCAGCTGTAGCCAGAGGGGAATCAGGAGGGAAGAGTGGAAAGAGCAGTGTCTTGTGGTTTGAACCCTCGCTCAGTTCACAATACAATAAAATGCAAAATAGATGTCTAAGGTTTTTGACTCTAACCCCTGATTCCCGGATGGTACTTCTGGGTCCATGTGGAACCTGGGGGTCCTTGCTGTCCTGAAGAGAAGTACACAGGCCTGGCTGGCTTTTCCACTTACTGATTGTAAAATCTCAGGCATTGAGCAAATAAAGGCAGTAGCCAGGGAGTGGTTACATCAGGCCTTAGGTGAAACCCACTGCTGTGCTGGCTTCAGGTCTGACCCAACGCAGTCTTAGTGGTGATGGCCACAAGAGAGCTTGGGTCACTCTGAGCTTTGCATAGGTTACAGCAGAGGAAGAAGGACTCTGCATGCTTCAGAGAAAATAAGGAAAGAGAACAACAGTCTCTGCCTGGTAATCAAGAGAATTCTCCCAGATCTTAGCCAAGACCATAAAGCTGATACCTCTATAAATCACCAAGAACCACAGTGTTATTAGGCATGGGATGCCCCTAAAGTAGATATTGCTTAGATCACAACACTCGGGTCTTTTCAAATATCTGTAACATCTTTCCAAGAAGGGCAGCTACAAACAAACCCAGAAGGTGAAGACTACAATAAACACATAACTCTTCAATGCCTGGACAAACATCTGTAAGCATCAACACCATCCAGGAAAATGACATGACATCCCCAAATGAACTAAATAAGGCACCAGGGACCAATGCTGGCGAAGCAAAGATATGTGAACTTTCAGATAGATAATTCAAAATATCTGTGTTGAGGAAACTCAATTAATTTCAAGATAACACAGAGAAGGAATTCAGAATTTTATCAGATACATTTAACAAAGAGATTAAAGTAATTAAAAAGAGGTAAGCAGAAATTCTGGAGCTGTAACATACAATTGGCATACTAAAGAATGTCTCAGAGTACTTTAACGGCAGAATGGATCAAGCAGAAGAAAGAATCACTGAGTTTGAAGAAAGGCTATTTGAGAATATACAATCAGATAAGACAAAAGAAAAAAGAATAAAAACCAATGAAGCTCACCTACAGGATCTAAAAATAGCCTCAAACAGGATTATTGGCCTTAAAGAGGAGGTAGAGAAAGAGACAGGGGTAGAAAGTTTATCCAAAGGAATAATAACAGAGAACTTCCCAACCCTAGAGAAATATATCAATATTCCAAATACAAGAAGGTTATAGAACGGCAAGCAGATTTAACCCAAAGAAGACTACCTCAGAACATTTAATAATCAAACTCCCAAAGATCAATGATAAAAAAGGATCTTAAAAGCATCAAAAGAAGTGTAACAACATACAATAGAGCTCCAACACATCTGGCAGCAGACTTTTCACTGGAAACCTTATAGGCCAGGAGAGAGTGGCAGGTAATATTTAAAGTACTGAAGGAAAAAATATTTTACCCTAGAATAGTATATCTGGTGAAAATATCCTTCAAACATGAAGGAGAAACGAAGACTTTATCAGACAAACAAAAGCTGAGGAATTTCATCAACACCAGACCTGTTCTACAAGAAATGCTAAAGGGAGTACTTCAATCAAATAAAAAAAGGATGTTAATGAGCAATAAAAAAAATCATCTGACAGTACAAAACTCACTAGTAATAGTAAATACACAGAACAGCACAGAACATTATAATACCGTAACTGTAGTGTATAAACTGCTGTCTCTTAAGTACAAAGAGTAAATGAACCAAAAAATATATATATAACTTTTTGAGACATAGTACAGTAACATATAAATACAAACAATAAAAAGTTTAAAAGCCAGTGGACAAGGTTAATGTGTAGAGTTTTTCTTAGTTTTCTTTTGCCTGTTTGTTTGTTTGTTCATGCAAACAGTGTTAAGTTGTTGTCACCTTAAAATAATGAGTTACAAGATAGTAGTTGCAAGCTTTGTGGTAACTTAACATTTAAGAAAATACAATGAATACACAAAATGTAAAAAGCAAGAAATTAATCATATCACCAGAGAAAATCATCTTCACTAAAAGAAAAGAAGAAGAAAAGAAAGAAGGAAGAGAAGACCACAAAATAACCAGGAAACAAATAACAAAATGGCAGCAGTAAGTTCTTATTTATCAATAATACATTGAAGGTAAATGAATTAAACTCTCCAATCAAAAGACACAAAGTGGATGAATGAACAAACAAACAAAAAAGATCCAATGATCTGTTGCCTATAAGAACACACAATACCTATAAAGACACACACAGACTGAAAATAAAAGAATGGGAAAAGATATTCCATGCCAATGGAAACTAAAAAAGAGCAGGAGTTGCTGTACTTAGACGAGGCAAAATAGATTCCAAGATGAAAACTGTAAGAAGAGACAAAGAAGGTCACCACATAATGATAAAGGGGTTGATTGAGCACAAGGATATAACAACTGTAATATAGGTACCAACACTGGAGTATCCAGATTTATAAAGTAAAAATTTTTATAGCTAAAGAGAGATATAGATCCCAATACTATAACAGTTGGAGACTTTACACCCCACTTTCAGCATTGGACAGATCTTCCAGTCAGAAAATCCATAAAGAAACATCAGATTTAATCTGTGCTATAGACCAAATGGATCTAATAGATATTTACAGAGCATTTCATCCAACAGCTGCAGAATAAACATTCTTTTCCTCAGCGCATAGTTCATACTCAAGGATAGACCATATGTTGGGTCACAAAACAAGTCTTAAGACATTCAAAACATTGAAATATTATAAAGCACCTTTTCTGACCACAGTGGAATAAAGCCAGAAATTAATACCAAGAGGAACTTTGGAAACTACACAAACACACGGAAATTAAACAATATGTTCCAGAATGACAAGTGGTAAATGAGTAAATTAAGAAGGAAATTTAAAGATTTCTTGAAACAAATAATAGTAAAAACACAACATACCAAAATCTATGGGATACAGAAAAAGCAGTACTAAGAGGGAAATTTACAGCTTTAAGCGCTTACATGAAAAAATAGAAAAACTTCAAAGAAACAACCCAGTGATGCATATTAAAGAACATCAAAAGCAAGAGCAAATCAAACACAAAATTAGTAGAAGAAAATAAGTAATAAAGATTAGAGATAAATGAGTATAAAATGAAGAAAATAATACAAAAGATCGCTAAACAAAAAGTTGTTTTTTAAAAAAAGGTAAACAAAATTGACAAACTTTTAGACCCAAATAAGTAAAATCAGAGATGTAAAAGGAGACATCACAACTGACACTGCAGAATTTAAAGGATCATTAGTGGCTACTATAAACAGTTATATAGAAAGAAATAGAAAAATCTGGAAAAAATGGATAAATTGCTAGATGCATGCAAGCTACTAAAATTGAACCAGGAACATATGCAAAATCTGAGCAGACCAATAACAAGTAATGAGATCAAAACCATAATAGGAAGTCTCTTAGCAAATAAAAGCCCACTACCTGATGGCTTCACTGCTGAATTTTACTAAACCTTTAAAGAACACCAGTCCTACTCAAATACTCTGAAAAACAGAGGAGGAGGAAATACATTCAAACTCATTCTATGTTTGACAGTATTATCCTAATATTCAAATCAGAAAAGGGCACAACAAAGACATATTTTGAATCAAATGGCTTTGATCCAAAAGACAGTAACAAATGCTGGTGAGGACATGGAGAAAAGGGAACCCTTGTACACTGTTGGTGGAAATGTATATTAGTACAACCACTATGGAGAACAGTTTGGAAGTTCCTTAAAAAACTAAAAACATCTACCATAAGATCCAGCAATCCCTATATATATATAGGGGTATATATGTATATATATACACACACATATATATGTGTACATGTATAGTATATGTATATATATACACACACACACTAAAAAGAAAGGAAATCAGTATACTGAAGATATATCTGCACTCCCATGTTTATTGCAGTGATATTTACAATAGCATCAACAAATGGCAAAAGAAAATGTGGTATTTAAACAGAATGGAGTACTATTCAGCCACAAAACAGAATGAGATCCTGTCATTTAAAACAACATCGACAAACTGGAGATTATTAGGTTAAGTGAAATAAGCTAGGCACAGAAAGACAAACTTCACATGCTTAAACTTATTTGTGGGAGCTAAAAATTAAAATAATTGAACCATAGAGATAAAGAGTAGAAGGATGGCTACCAGAGGTTGGGACAAATAGTTATTTGGGGTACTGGGAAAAGTGGGGATGGTTAATGGGTTAAAAATAGCTAGAAAGATTGAATAATACCTAGTATTTGCTAGCACAATGGGATGGCTATAGTCAAAAATAATTTAATTATAAATTTAAAAAACTGAAAGTGTACAATTGGATTGTTTGTAATACAAAGGATAAATGCTTGAGGTGGTGGATACTCCCTTTACTCTTATGTGATTATTACTCATTGTATGCCTCTATCAAAATACCTCATGTACCCCATTACTATATGTATACCTACTAAGTACCCACAAAAATTAAAAATAAAAATAATAAATATTCATACATAAATATTTTTTCTGTGAATTATACGATCTCCTAGGCTCTTAGTCTGCTAGGAGATGTAGCAATGAATCAAAAAGTGTTCTTATGGATCTTAGGGTATACTAGTTAACGTAGAAGGGTTGCTCTAAATTTCAAAGTGTCTGTTTATCAAAGCATCTATGATTCTCAGTGTCTTTTTTGTTTCTTGTTTCCTTATTATTTGTTTTTCATTTGAGTACTTTTCTCATTAAAACACTAGCTTAAGCAACATGTCAAGGAGTACTGCAAGACAATACAAAAGACAACAAAACAAGCTTTTCATTGCATTGCCTCACCCATAAACTTATAAAGTGGCTGTCACTTTATAAAAGCCTAAGAAAAGATATTTCGTTGAAAACCTTATTGGCTGTCTTAATGACATCACATTTGTAGTTCTGTTATGAGGTAATAAATCATGGAAGGAGTGAGGAGAAGTTTAGCAACAGTTGTGATGTCCTACCTGCTGTGTGATGGGTCTCAGATGCCCTACATGCTATGCAAGTAGAAATCATTGCTTATTATTTTAATGTAAGATTGACTGGAATGCGACTAATTACATAATAGTTATACAAAAAAAAATTCTAGATCAGCTAATTAAGATGAGCAATATGATACACAATAATATATGTTCTGTGCATAAATAAAGAAACATGTTGTTTCTTTATTTATAGTAGTAAGATAGGTAAATAAAGTTATTTTGGACTGATAAATATTTTTTTCAACTTTTAAAATTTCCAGGGTACATTTGCAGCATGTGCAGCTTTGTTACATGGGTAAATGTGTGCCATGGTGGTTTGCTGCACAGATCAACTCATCACCTAGGTATTAAATCCAGCATCCGTTAACTATTCTTCCTGATGCTCTCACTTCCCCCAACCTAAACCCCTGAGAGGCCCCAGTATGTGTTGTTCCCCCTCCCCATGTGTCCATGTGTTCTCATTGTTCAGCTCCCACTTATAAGTAAGAACATGTGGTGTTTGGTTCTCTGTTCCTCTATTAGCTTGCTGAGGATAATGGCTTCCAGCTCCATCCATGTCCCTGAAAAGGACATGATCTCATTCCTTTTTATGGCTGCATAGTATTCCATGATATATATTTACCACATTTTCTTTATCTAGTTTATCACTGATGGGCATTTGGGTTGATTCCATGTCTCTGCTACTGTGAATACTGTTGCAATGGGCATACATGTTCATGTATCTTTATAAGAAAATGATTTATATTCCTTTGGGTATATACCCAGTAATGGGATTGCTGGGTCAAATGGTATTTCTGCCTCTAGATCTCTGAAGAATTGCCCCACTGTCTTCCACAATGGTTGAACTAATTTACACTCCCACCAACAGTGCAAAAGCATTCCTTTTTCTCTGCAACCTCACCAGCATCTGTTGTTTCTGAACTGTTTAATAATTGCCATTCTGACTGGCATGAGATAGTATCCCATTGTAGGTCTGATTTGCATTTCTCTAATGATCACTGATGTTGAGGTTTTTTTCACATGTTTGTTGGCTGCATAAATGTCTTCCTTTGAGAACTGTCTGTTCATGTGCTTTGCCCACTTTTTAATGGGGTTGTTTGGTTTTTCTTGCAAATTTGTTTAAGTTCCTTGTTGACTCTGGATATTAGACTTTTGTCAGATGGGTAGAAAGGAAAAATTTTCTCTCATTCTGTAGGCTGTTCACTCTGATGATAGTTTCTTTTGCTGAGCAGAAGCGCTTCAGTTTAATTAGATCCCATTTGTCATTTTGCTTTTGTTGCAAGTCTTTTTAGCATTTTTGTCATGAAATCCTTCCCCATGCCTACGTCCTGACTGGTATTGGCTAGATTTTCTTCTACGGTTTTTATAGTTTAGGGTTTTACGTTTAAGTCCTTAATCCACCTTGGGTTAATTTTTGTATAAGGTGTAAGGAAGGGGTTCAGTTTCAATTTTCTGCATATGGGCAGCCAGTTCTCCCAGTACCATTTATTAGAGGGAAACCTTTCCTCATTGCTTGTTTTTGTCAGGTTTGTTGAAGATCAGATGGTTGTAGGCTTGTAGTCTCATTTCTGAGTTCTCTATTCTGTTCCATGGGTCTATGTGCCTGTTTTTGTACCAGTGCCATGCTGTTTTGGTTACTGTAGCCTTGTAGTATAGTTTGAAGTTCAGTAGTATGATGCCTGCAGCTTTGTTCTTTTTGCTTAGGATTGTCTTGGCTATTTGGGCTCTTTTTGAGTTTCATATGAAGTTTAAAATTCAACATCCCTTCATGTTGAAAACTCTCAATAAACTAGGTATTGAAGGAACATACCTCAAAATAGTAAGAGCCATATATGACATACCCACAGCCAATATCATACAGAATGGACAAAACCTGGAAGCATTTTCCTTCAAAACCGGCACAAGACAAAGATGCCATCTCTCACCACTCCTACTCAATATAGTGTTGGAAGTTCTGGCCAGGGCAATTGAGCAAAAGAAAGAAATAAACGTATTCAAATAGGGAGAGAGGAAGTTAAATTATCTTTGTTTGCAGATAACAAGATCCCATGTCTAGAAAAGCCCATCATCTCAGTCCGAAACCTTCTTAAGCTGATAAGCAACTTCAGCAGTCTCAGGATACATAATCAATTGTGCAAAAGTCACTAGCATTCCTATACACCAACAACAGGAAAGCAGAAAGTAAAATCACAAATGAACTCCCATTCACAACTGCTACAAAAAGAATGAGATACCTAGGAATACAGCTGACAAGGGAAGTGAAGGACCTTTTCAAGGAGAACTACAAACCACTCCTTGTGGAAACTAGAAAGGACACAAAAGGAAAAGCATTCCATGCTCATGGATAGAAAGAATTAATGTCATGAAAATGCCCATACTGCCCAAAGTAATTTATAGATTCAGCGTTATTTCCATTAAACTATCATTGGTAAATCTTTTTAAGAAAAATTTATAGTATAAATTAATAGTTTAAAGATGGCAATTTTTATTTAGATAGGTCAAGAAAAAAAGTGCTGTCACAGAGAGATGTGAATTGAACTACCTATTGAGGAAGTATGCTATCATTAAGGCTTTCTCACAATTTCTTTCATATTAAGGATTTTAAAAAGTTAAATATGTACAATTTCATTTGTATCACTGCTATAATTTCTTTATCAAATATGTGTTGAGTAAATGTTATGTTTCAGACATTGTGCTGGAATTGGAGATACAATGGTAATGAAATGAAGGATGGATCATGGATCTTACAGTCTAATTGAGGTAGAAATACAAACACACATACATATATACAACACACATGCACATACTAAATAATCACACAACTATATGAATATTTGCTTCAGATAATGTTACTAAATTGTGGTTATTTCTGTGCTGGCAAGAAATACCCAGTTCCTTGAAATTTATATTTCAATGACTTCTTCCAAATTTAATCCTGTTTATGCCGAAGGATTTTTGTTGTTGTTTCTTTAATCTCTTAAAGTTTCAATCACACATTGAATCACTGCTGATTTGTATGTATGAAGTTACCAGGACTTCTAATTTTGTACAAAGTTTATATGTGCTAATATTTTCCATTAGTAAAGAAGACTGAAAGATGTCTTGGTTGCCTGGAATTTACGCCACCAAGGAAGAACAGTGATTAGTGTGTTTAAAGAGTTAGATCATTGGGTTAATCATGCTCTGCCATAGCATCATTGCTATCCTTTAAATAAATTTTAAAAAAAGGTTTAGTTAGAAAATTTGTTAACAAGATAAAATTAACCACAGACTATAAAGGAAAGTAACTTCAGCAGGATTATTTACTCTCCCAATCAAAGTTGCAAAAACAACAAACCAAAAAAGGTGTATGTGTGACATCTACTTAATTTTTTAAATATGATTCTTTCCATCTTTTGTTCTTTGATCTCCACATGAGCAGAGACACATAAAATGGCAATGGGGCCAAGGGTGCTAGATGTCTTGGCATTCATTAACTATGGCAATTAGCACCATTTAGATTGATATGTCTCCAAGATGAAAGTAAGAATTGGACTAGACAAACAAAAAATGATGATCGCACTTGTGAAAGTGGAACAACACTGACCAACAAGAAACAAAGAAGCAAAGCTCACCTTAAAAGACTTGGAATATTTGAAAAATTGATTATATGATAAGATAATTTCAACATAAGTACAATTCCTTGAAGAGTTATTAATGCTTCGGTAGCATTAAAGTAAAATGAAAAGACATCAGGGCAGTCTGCTTTAATAGCTTGCTGGCTTGAACCCTAATACATAATGTTCTTGTAATAGTTTATGGGTGACTGCAGTAAATTGGTAGTGAATGTTTTTCATTTTTTTGGCTCTTCATATCAGATCTTCTCTTGGAGAACATTTTGTTCTGAGAATATTATGAAGGCAGTTGATCTACTTTAGAAGCTGCTTGACAATTTTAATACAGTGTTAACTTTTCTCCCCTCCAGATTTTGTGCTTTTTTGTCCTTTGTACCCGACATCAAATTATAGTTTGAAATTCATCAATTTGCTCAGTTATACTTTACCTACCCTGACTAAATATTTTGTAAGTGCTGCCACAAGAAAAGAAAAATCTAATTTTTCCTGATGTTGTTGTTACCCCTCTCTATTTATATAGCAGTTTAAATCTGCCCTTCATCTTGACAGAGAAAAAATTTTAGATGGATTAATTATGAACCTACGTAATTCATTGACAAATAATTTATGATCATATTCAGGGGTTGTTTTGGGGTAAAAAGAAAATCGCATTGAATGAATTATATCAAGTGAAATCATGGTATTTTAAACAAAATGAGGTTTATAATTACCTGGGATTTAGTGAACAAAATTATGTACTACAGGACTCCCTGAAGAATTTAGTGCATGTCCTGTTTTAGTGCTTCAAGCAGCAAATATTATGTATATACAATAAAAAAGGACGTTTTAGACTTAATACATACTGAAATGGTCTCAATGTTAACATTAGACTCATGAAAAATTAGCAGACATCTGAGTACTTTCTTTGTTCTTTTTTTAGTCTTTGCTGTACCTAGGAACATTTGTTTCATATAAAAGTTATATTACAAAATTAATGGACTAAGGGTGGAAAGAGAATTTGAAAGAATGTGAAATAAAGTCTGGATATATACTGAATGCAGGTGGAAGATGTCTGAGGAACATTAATGACAATAAAGTGCAGTCTCTTCCTAAGGTACACATATCCAAAACCAAAGTAAGAGTCAACATGGTTACATAAAACGGCAAAGAAAATCTTGGTTGGACAGAGAACTCCAAACAGGTAGTAAAAGGAAAAACTGAGCAAACTAGGGAAGACACATGCAGAGAAGAGTTAGAAATAATTAGAGAAGAAATAAAATGCTTCCACAAAAATAAGAACAACAAAATTCAGAAGATAAATGCGGAACAGTCCAGCTAACAGAAAAGGATTTTTGAACTGTGTATGCAAGAAGCAGACAGCATGATTGGAAATGAAGTATTTGCTCTTTCCTCTAAGACTGGAAGGACAAGACATTCCTGGGCAGTACAACTCTGCCTAGGATTAGTTGCACTTCCTCAAATGTATTTTGAAGCAAAAAGCTGACACCCAAATGTCTTGAGCTACCAGAAGTACCCAGACTCTTATGCAATACAGGCTTTAGTGTTTTATTGCTTATTCAAAAAGGACAAATTATATTTTTAAATTGATATATGTGTGAGCATGGTTATGCTATACCTATAGATTACCAAAAATAATACCAATAGCAGCCAACCAACAGTTTAGCCTCAGTATTTTCACAACAGTTCAAAATGTTTTGTTAAATCCCATGAAAGTAGCTTCAGTGACAAAGGTTTCAGATCTTTGCAAAGGATAATTAATTCAGAGGCATATAACGGGAAACACTACAGTCAGGTCTAGACAGGTTTAGATAAACTAATGACCCAACTAGTTATGGCAGCTACAGTTTTTAACTTTGAGTAAAGGAATCTTAAAAGCAGTTCAAGGAAGAAACATTTTCTTTCTTTTCCTTTTTAAAATATTTAATTGTCTTTTTCGAGGATGATAAAAGGTAAAATCTAGAGACTTTATTGTACTGTAGTCATTATATTCTCTCCCCTGCCTCATATGTAAATCCAGTTTGCTTCCTCATGTTTATTCATCTCTACTTTAAATAAACATATTGTACATATACTCTCTCTATACACACACACATATAATACCTATTCTCTTTCATTTATGCTTACATTGTAAGTCTTTTAAACATTTATTGAAATATTTTTGTTGGATTGACTTTACATAAATGAGCTTTATTATAAATGAAAGACTTCCCTTCTATTAAACAAAACTTTCTTTTAATACCACTATGAGGCAGAACATTATTGCTATGGTATAACTTTGTAAGATCGAACGTCCTACTGGCTGGATCTGTGAGTTAATTTAAATTTTTACAGGCTGTTAGATGGAGCAAAAGGCAGGATACAGCCATGGACTATAGGTTTTTTATCCTTTAGTTACTTCTTTTATTTTTACTTTACATTAATGGACAAGTTTCATCTAGTCTAATTTTATGTACCACTTGAGTCTTTCCTCATATTTTTGGAATGCCATTTTTAATTTAGAGTGTTTTCTAAGTAAAAGTCTTAATTGTTCTTTTCCTGGATAATAGCTTGCATGAATACAAAGAACTTTATGTTTGAATTTTGGATTTAGTCAACTTGATTTTTCACTGAAATCAGGCCTAAACATATGAAGTTCAGCAGCAAAAACAAAATCAAGCTTACTTACTGAAAATGCATTGTCTTTCTATAACAAGCTTACTGTAAAGATGGGGGTGGTATGTATATTTCCATAGATACATATATATAGTATCTGTGTGTACACATACACACATGAAGTTAAGAACGTTTGTAAAAAAAACTACACATATGCAACATTAGAAATATTGTTAAATATTTATGTGTAATGAAGCTGTTCTTTTCAATGATGTCCTACATTGTAAAAGTTTTATTTAAAAATTTTTATATAATGAATGCAAACGAGTCACTCTTCAAACATGAATATTTTCTCAAATGAACATATTTGCATGTGTTATGCTATATAAACTGAGTTCTGTAAAAAGGATCCTTCTTCTTCTGCTACCAAGAAATTCTACTTTTACAATTCAAACAATCTACTCTCTTCCACACTCAAAATAAGTCATCATTACTTAAAATATGTGGAGTCTAACAATGGAAATGTTTGTATATTTGTCAAACTAAATATTATGTTAAAATATTTTATACATTTCCACTGAGAATGCTCTTCTTAGTTAAAAATAAATTTAAAAAAAACTTGGAGACATTTTGAAAGTGGCTATTCCAGGTAAGATAAATATTTAATTTACTCTGTAGCATAATAATTTTAGGAATCCCTTCATTTTGAAAAATTATTCTGAATACTAGCAACATTTTGGCCTTTAAGACACTTTATTAACAATTTTGAAGAAAAAGCTAAGAGACATTTGTTCAAAAGATTTGAATCTATGGAGATGGAGATGAAGAAACAATGAGACCAGCCCTGACTCATGAACAAATAGTGAGGTAAGGAGACAACCTTCAATGACTATTGCGAGACAGATTTAAGTGTTCTCTTGGAGTTAGAAAGCACTATATAAATACAGAGAGGGAAAAATTCATTTTACCTGGAGCATGACAGTTAAATTGTACCTAGAAGGACAGAGATTGAAACCTTAACAGGTTGAAATGGAAGAAAGAACTAGGAAGAGGAAGTAAGTTGTTCAACGTAGAATAGGGTTTCTATTAAAAAAAAAAAATTGGACAGTTTACTTTCTATTCATAGCTTACACAGTAAAACTGTGCTTGTTTCAACTTTGCCGGCACTACACGACATGCCTAGATTCAATTCTGTTGAATCCCATAAACTCTCTTTTTTGTTTTGTTTTTCATTCTGTCTTTCTATGCCTGTGCCCCATGTGTTTTTTCTCAGCTCTCATGTCTGTATCTTTTTCAGTCCTGCATCACCTTCTTTTCTTCTACATTCCTTATCTCTGCTATCCCTCTCATAGTCATCTTCCCATCTTGATTGTCATAAGGAATTGAAATACACTGTACTTCTCTTAGACAAATCCAAACTTGAGTAAACTCTTATACTATGGAGTTTTCAACAAATCCTTACTCTTTGTACTTCTTTCTTTCCTTTTTAAAATTGTTCCTTCCTTTCACTTAATTTCTTTGTAATCTGTCCAAATTTTGTATTCTCCCTCCCCCACTTTTCTCCCTTTTCTTTCTCTCCTTTTTGATTCTTACATTACACTACTGGTGTACTCAGAGGGAAAAAATGATGCTAAAATAAAGAAAATGTTCTTTACAATGAGAATATTATTAACCAGTACTTCCAAGCATAACTTGTTCAATCATAAAAATTCAATTAAGATTTTAATGATTCCAACTTGTATCTCTTTATCTCTATTTGAGTCAAATATTAAATGACTAGTACTTCGAAGTTAAATGTGTTTTACTGTATAATTTTTGAAACTGGATATTTATATTTGATGTCTATATCTCATTTCATAACTAAACTACATGGTCTAATGTGTAACATATGGAAAGTTTTTGTAGTTTACCTCTTCTTGCAAGACTAAATGAGAGGACTACTGTTGGCAGAAAGCAAAGTTGGTCAAGGCCAAAAATAGGACCAACAGTGTTTTCTTTAGACCCTCCCTTTTTCTTCCTTGTAATAACCCCTAACTCCTAGATTCAATTTTTTCCTTTATTTATCCAATAAATATTTACTGAATCCTAACTATTTTCCAGGAACTATGGTAAGTGCTATTGATAGATGAATTAGTCATTCTTTGACACGGAAGAGCTTACAACCTAGGTGGAGAGGGAAAAACGTAACTGCAATATAAATTGATAAGGCCCATAATGGGACTAAGAACAGGCTACTATCCTGATCATACATCTGGTACTCAGAGACCTCTACTTTATTCCTTGGATTTTCCCCATACTTGCAACCCACCTTTTTATCCTCCTCATTAAAACTTACCTGTTATTGGATCTCATTTTCCCTCAAGGCACCCCTTTTGGATAGGTGCTTTGGGAAAATAATCTCACAAATTAACTCACACTGGATATTAAAAGAGTAAAGCATATACCTCACATCCCTCTTGCATTTTAACAAGTCACTCCATTTGAAAAGAACTGGTTGCTAGTGATGGGAATTTCAAGAATTGTACAATAGGCCATTAGAAAAGTAAGACTTTCCTCATACACTTCAATCACAACAGAGAGGGGTTAACTGTACCACACAAAACTTCCCTTTAGATGCCCTAACACTATTATTATTTAAACAACATAGCAGCTACATATTCACTAAGAAAATACAATTGAATTTAATTATTGTTAGTAGTAGTAGTTACCACTGGTAACTACTATTACTAAAATAGAAATTATATATCAATTTAAAATTATAAAATTTGCCTTATTCTTTTTTTAACTTTCATTTTAAGTTCAGGGTTACAAGTACATGTTGGTTACAAAGGTAAATTTGTGTCATGGGGGTTTGTTGTACAGATTATTTCATCAACCAGGTATTAAGTCAAGTATCCATTAGTTATTTTTCCTGATCCTCTCCCTCTTCCCACGTTCCATCCTCTGATAGGCCCCAGGGTGTATTGTTCCCTTCTATGTGTCCATGTGTTCTCATCATTTAGCTCCCACTTATAAGTGAGAACATGTGGTATTTGGTTTTTTGTTCCTCTGTTAGTTCACTAAGGATAACGGCTTACAGCCCTATCCATCCATGTCCCTGAGAAGAACACGATCGCATTCTTTTTATGGCTGCATAGTACTCCATGGTGTATATGTACCACATTTTCTTTAACCAGTCTATCATTGATGGGCATTTAGATTGAATCCATGTCTTTGCTATTGTGAATAGTGCTGCCATGAACCTACACATGCACGTGTCTTTATAACAGAAAAACTTATATTCCTTCGAGTATATTCTTTGATATTATTAGGAAGATTCACTTCAGATACCTGAAATAGCAAGGAATGGTTTTCTAGTTGGAAAAGCATGATCCCCACAATAAAAGTAATAAAATATAAGAAATATTTACATATATCAAGAAAAAAATGATTCATAGGATCACAAAATAAAAATTATACAAATTGAGGAAAGCTTTATTTAATATAATATCTTCAGGAAAAAAATTAGTATCTGTGGACCTGGGATTCCTCCCCTGTAAAATGAAGGGTTTAAAAAAGAATAAACTCCACTTTCCTGCTTCCAGGCTTTATACATATGTGAAGCATTTGCATAAATATTTCTCAGTTTTCCTATTACATGAAGGTAATTAGCTTTTATCTTTCTGACACAAGCTTTAAGTGTTTGTTCTTATATTAAGGGAAATTTGTCCATTTAAATTTATACTAAAAATACTGTGTTACTGACAAGGCAAGTAAAGAAAAGAAATCAGTGCTACTGAATCAGGCACTCTTATGGATATTCTGTCTCTTCCTATTCAACACATTTTCCTTTGGCAATCTCTTTTCATGACCTTATCAACTACCAATGTATTGATAGCTTCCAAATTTCTCTTCAGGTATGAATTCTCCTTTGAGCTTGAAACTCCCATGTCTAAAGGTTTCTTGACTATATCCTATGGTGTATAATGCAGTCCTTTGGATTCTGCATTAATAAAAGTAAAGTATTCTTGTTTCACAAAATATTCTGTAAGTAATTACCCAATTTTGTTAATCAAGTAATATGGAAGACAATGCACAAATACACAAAATAAAGAATAAGAAATGTAGTACAAATATTCAAAAAGCATTAAAATATGTCGAAATACTATTACAGACATATACTAATAAAATTGAAAATCTCAGGACATAACCTTCTAAGAGAATATAAATTTTCAAAATTGACTCTATAAATGGAAAATTTTAACAGGTCAATAAATGTAAAAACTAATTACAGAAAAGTTCCAGAAACAGGTGGTTCAAGAGAAAATTCTATTTAATTTCCTTTTTCAAAAATGGATAGATAAAATTCTATGTGTTTTCCATGTAAACCATGATGTTTTTAAGTATATACACCTTGTAGAACAACTAAATTTAGCTAATTAATACATGTATTACCTCGCATAGTTATTTTTGAGTAAACATCCACTCATCATTTTTCAAGAATACATATATTATTAACTATAGTCATCATGTTGTACAATAGATCTCTTAAACTTATTCCACCTATCTAATTGAAATGTCATATCATTTGACCAATATCTCCTTAAACACCAGTTTTAACAGAAAATTGAATTTCATTAAGTTTCCAAGGATCAAAATAAACCCATAGCATAGTAACAAAAACAAAATATTTCCAAATTCATTTTCTGAGGCTAGCAAAAGCCTAAAAATGTGACTTCACAGTACAGCAAAGGAGGCTACTGAACACTGTTATTTGACTCCATTGAATTAGTATCGGATGCAAGTGTAAAGCATCAGATTTTTAGAATTCACTAAAAAAAAAACTCTAAAATAACTCATTACCATTTTTCACATTACATATTAAAATGGTAATATCTTGGCTATATCATTTTAAATAAAATACATTATTAAAATTAATTTCACCTGTTTCTTTTTACTTTTTAAAAATGTAGTCACAAGAAAATTTCAAATTGCATATATGGCTCACATTGTATTCCTATTAGTATTAATATAGATAATTTTGCTTATAAGGATACAAAACTCAGCAATTAATATATAACAATATATCAAAAATAATTTGTGATGACCAAGAAAGTTGAAATAGAATACCTACTAATATATCATATGATAAATTAGGTAATAAATATAAGTATGATAAAAAAATTTTGATAGTGCTGAAAATGCATGTAATAAAAATCAATCACAATTCTTAACTTTAAAACTCTTAATAAACTATGATGAAACTCTTTAATATAATGAAGAATATCTACCTATAAAATGGTTGACACTACATCTAATGGTGGAAAACATTAGTGGTATTCCCACTGAAGCCAAGAGAAAAACAAACTCTTGCTAGCCCTTATTATTATAATTAGGAAGCTCCAGCAATACCACTTAACATGAACTATAAATATGAGAAAGGAGTGGAATAAAAAATATTAAGAAATAATTAGAACTTATAAATCAGTAAGCTGCTTATTTACTATACACACACACACACACATACATACACACACACATACCAAAAACAGCCATTTAAAAATGCAATAGAAAGAACAATCTCTTATTACCAATGATAAAAAATAAAAACTACATAGAAAGTAGCACTACAAGAAAAATGTCAGACTTATATGGAAAAACTGTTTTTCTAAATAATGTTAAAAATATCTTGAATATATTAAGACATCTTACAGATGAGAAACCTCTATGTCAATTTTCCCCAAAACAGTTCATAAATTTGATGCAACCATTCTCAGAAGTCCAATAAAATTGAAGTGGGGAGGGCAGTGGTAGAGAGGCCTTGATTAAATAATTCTAAAGCTCTTATAAAAAATTGGTTAAGAATAGCGACTAACCTTTTAAAATGAAAAATACTAAAAAGAAACTTTCATTAGCAGGTTTAAACTATATTGTAAAAGCCACAATAAATAGCATAGTCCCAGTAAACCATATAGAAACTGATAGAACTGAAGAAAAAAAATAGGCTGGAAATCAAATAGAAAGGCAAGAAACAAGCCCATTTGTAAATTAAGTATTTAGCATATGATAAATAATGCATTTTAAATCAGTGGGAAAAACATAGATTTTTTTCAATTGATGGTGCTGAGACAACTGGTTAAATATTTAGAACAGAGTAAATTTAGAGCCTATCTCACACTGTATATCAAAATAAAATTCCAGATGGTTTGAAGAGTTATATGTAAACAATAAAACCATAAAAGAACTAGAAGCAAATATAGAAGAATTTTTAATCTTATCTTGGGTTGGAGAAGGTCTTCCTAAGCATAAAAGCAAAGGCAGAAGCCATAAAAAATGTAATATATTTTTTAAAAATAGAATATTTGAACACATACAAATGAAAGGTCTGTGTAGCAAAAACAAACGAAACAAAAAGGCAAACAATAAATTTAGAAAAAACTATTTGCAACATATGACAGAGTATCATACAGCAGCTGAAAACAATGTCCTATGAAAAATAATTAAGGATCTGGGAAAAACAACTAGTATATAGTGTTAAACGGAGAAACTGTTATAAAAGAGTACATACATTATTATAGGAACTTTGTAAAATACACATACATTTGGGTATAATGACTTCCCACATATACCATGTTTATAATTTCCATGCTTTTATACATATAGTCCCCTTTGACTGAAGAGATCCTCCTTCCCTCCCTGTCTATACATCTCCTGTTCATCTTTCAAGGATCATTTCCGACATCGCTTTAGATAACAAGAAGTCTTCTTTGAATTATCCGGCTGGAATATGTGCCCTTCCTTTGTTTGCCCATAGTGCATTGTTGCACACCATCAAATTAATGCTATTTAATATTATCTGTTTACATGTATTACTCCACCCCTATGATTAAAGTTCCTCAAGAGAAAGGGTAATATTTTACCTCTTTCTGCTTGCTCATTTCCTAGTATTATATCTGTCAATCAGTACACATTCGAAAATATTAGTTTGAATTATTGCTAAAATATCTTCTAATTAAGATAATTCCAAAATGAAGCTAACGTCAATAGGGAGACAAACAACACAAGAGGCATCAAACTGTGTAAGAAGTCTGAAAGAAAAAAAAGACATAACGTAATGAGAGATCATTCTGTCCTCCTTATACCACAAGCTTCCTTCAGGGTACAGCTCAATGAGTCATCCTAGAGTATTCTAGGTATATACTGATATTCCTAAAAATCTAAACACATGTACCATATACAAACTGTGTCCCACAATTTATCACTTAAAGTTTATTGTTTTTAAATGATTTCTCATTTATGAGTCTTTTCTCTCATTAGATGTTGATCTCTGTTATGTGAAGAGGTCATGCCTTATCTAGGCAGATATCCTACAAAGTGTTTGGCTAAGTACCCTAGTACTTTAATAAAAATTCAATATGCACAAAATTTCTATATAACTTTAAGTAATTTTCTGTTTTTATTTACATACACCCCTTCACAATTTTCTAAGAAAATCAGGGTCTATTCCAATTTCCTCATTGCCCATCATCATCCAGAATGATGAAGAGATGTATATATTAAGAAAATATTTGCATTTGCTGAGTAAACGTGATATTATCTAATCAAAAGAATAGCTTCAGCTGTGCTTCTCCTAGCTGTGCTAGTCCACACAGCTTTCCCAGTTTTCATGAATTAGTGGAGGTAATGTTAAACCACTTTTCTAGTAAGAGTGCATAAGGATATTTAAGTGAGCTCATCCCTCTAACAAAGGAAAGAATGATTATCATTAATCATTATTCAACAGTACATCTTCTTGAACTAAATCATGAGAGAAGGAACTTATGATGTTTTTTATTAGTCAAAACATTTTCTATATATAGCCTAGTATATACAACGTGCCAAAATACAGAATTCTATTTACTGCTAACGTTGATTTACCAACACATTGCTTGATATAATTCAAAGTTTTGCAAGGAACTATTTGACCTCCTACAGACTGAAAATAAAATCATGAGATTTAAATTATTTAATGCCAAAAAGGAAAGTCATCCTTTTCTCCTTCTTATGTCTTTGTTTCACAAAACTATTATCAGACAGTCCATGCAAACAACTAAAAACAAAAAATTATACGGTGTAGTTAATTGAAAAAATGCTTTTGCTACACACAGAAATTGACACTAAGTGCTGTATTAGAAGGAAATCAGTGATTTTCAATTGACATTGCACAGGAAATCGTTTAGTGTCAATTGATATTAAATGGGTAAAATTGTACTGAATTAGTACAAAATGATTTGGTGGAAAAAATGTGCTTCCATTAGGTGACTTGATATTAAGTGGGCTCAAATGCAATAAGTTTTAGAGGTCACTAGTCAACAAAAATTGGGGCATGCTATCCAACCCTGAGTACATCAGACTGCTTGCTCTTAATACCCTTATCAAAAGATAAGTTAGTGTCATATTATCATGACAAAATTGTCTTCCTTTGGGCTTTCAAGGGAAGTGGGAAAATTCAAATTGTTTAAATGAGCTAAATTAGCCAGTGGTAAGAACCATGACTTCTTAGATTTATCTGGTGGTCCTAATCCTTTAAAAATATAATTTTTTCTAGAATTTTTGGCATGAAATGAAAGACAATATAACAGCATGTATTTTATTTAATACAATCCAGATTGAGCTTTCTCTATAAAATGGCTTTGACAGTAAGCACACAATAAATTATATTGTATTAGGGAGTGATATGAGTATATATAATGAAGTAACCACCTTATTGATCTTTTAAGAAACCTGTTTTTAAACCTGAGTAATGAGGAAAGAGAAGTGTGTGACTGCAGGAGACACAAGGAAGGAGAAAAGACAGGAAAAGTTACATTACACAGTCACTACAAGAATAAATTGAATAAAATATTATAGATATTTTCTGGGAACAGAAATAGGGGGTTGTAAGGTACAGAAAACTGTAAAACTAATTTGTTACTTAGTAATACAAGGAACAATAACAATAAAATAGACATACTGGGAACACTCCACCCAACAACAACAGAATACACAATCTTCTCAAGTGTACACAAGGCAATTACCAGTGTCCACGATAGACCACATGTTAGCCACAAATTAAGTCTCCATATATTTAAATAGACAAACATCATACAAAGTATCCTTTCTGACCACAAAGGGATAAAGTTAGAAATCAGTAACAAAAGGAAAATTGTTAGGCAACATACTCTTAAATGAAGGATCAAAAAAGAAATCACAAGAGAAATTAGAAAACATCTAGAGATGAATGAAAAAGTGTTATCCCATATCAAAACTTAGGAAACATAGCAAAAGGAGTGCTAAGGGGAAAGTTTATAATTATAAATGCTTACACTAAAAAACAAACAAGATCTCAAATCAGCAACCTAACTTTACAACCTAAGGAACTAGAAAAAAAAAAAAAAATTAAACCCACAGCTAGCAGGAGGAAAGAAATACATATTAGAGCAGATGAAAAATACAGACTAGAAAAATAAGATAAAACCAATAAAACCAAAAGTTGGTTCTTCAAAAATATTAACAACATTGACAAACCTTTGGATATATATACTAACAAAAAAAGAGAAGACTCAAATTACAAAAATCAGAAATGAGAGAGGAAACACTACTACTATTCTACAGAAATAAAAATGATTATAAAAGAGCACTATGAGCAATTGCTAGGCCAAGAAATTGGATAACCTAGTTGAAATGTAGAAATTCCTAGAAAAACAAAACCTACTATAACTAAACCACAAAGAAATAGAAAATCTGAATAGACCTATAACTTGTAAGGAGATTGAATCAATATTCAAAAATCTCCCAATAAAGAAAAGTCCTGGACCTGACGGCTTCACTGGTGAGTTCTACCAATTATTTTTAAAAGGGCTAAAATCAACTAGAGGTTCCTCAAAAAAACTAAAAATTGAGCTACCACATGATCCAGCAATCCCACTGCTGGGTATGCACATACCAGCAGAAAGAAAGGAAATCAGTATATCAAAGAGATATCTGCACTCTTATGTTTGTTGCAGCACTGTCTACAATAGCTAAGATTTGGAAGTGTCCACCAACAGATGAATAGATAAAGAAGATGTAGCCGATATACATAATGAAATACTATTCAGTTATAAAAAAGAATCCCTCTCAAACTTTTCCAAAAGAGTCAGAGAAGGAAACACTCCCTGGTTGATTCTATGAGGGCTGTATTACCCTAACGCCAAAACCAGACAAAAACACAATAAATAAAAACAACAGACCAATACCTCTATGAGCACTGACAAGAACTGAAAATCCTTAACAAAATGTAGCAAACCAAATTCAGTAGCATATTAAAAGGATTTTACCCTATGACCAAGTAGGATTTGTTGTTGAAATGCAAGGATTTTTAACAGATGTAAACCCATCAACATAATATACCACATTAACAAAATAAAGGGAAAAAACAATAATCTTGATTAATGCAGAAAAACTACTTGACAAAATCCGACATCCTTTTATAATAAAAATCCTCAAAAACTAGGAATAAAAATAAACAACCTCAACATAATAAAATCCATATATTAAAACCCCACAGCTAAAATAATACTCAAGGGTAAAATACTGAAAGCTCTTCCTCTGAGATCAGCAACAAGGCAAGTACTATTCCACATAGTACTGAAAGTCCCAGTCAGAGCAGTCAATAGGAAAAAAAGAAATCAGAAAGAAATAAGTAAAATTATGTTTTTTATTTGAGTATGACAACAGGTCATAGGCAATGACAACGAAAAACACAAATTGGGCTTCATAAAAATTAAAAGTTAAATGCACATCGAAAGTCACCATCAACAGAGTAAAAATGCAAACCACTGAATGAGGGAACATATTTGCAAGTTTCATATTGAATAAGGGGTTAATATTCCAAAATATACAGAGAACTCCTAAAAACACAACAACAACAAAAACAAAAACTTGAATCAAAACTGTGCAAAGAACTTGAACAGACATATTTCCAAGAAAGATATACAAATGGCAAACAAGCACATGAAAAGATGTTCAACATGACTAATCATTTGGGAAATGTAAATCAAAGCTACAATGAAATGGAATCTCACACCAATTAGAATTGCTTCTATCAAACACACACATACGCAAGTTTTAGTGAGGATGTGGAAAAGTTGGAACTATTTTATGCCTTTGATAGAAATGTGAAAAACAGCATGGCAGTTTCTCAAAAAATTAAAAATAGAACTACCATATGACAGAGCAATTCCACCTCTGGGTATATATTCAAAAGAATTGACAGCAGGGTCTTGAAGAGATATTTGTTCATATGTTCACAGCAGCCATATTCACAACACCCATATTCACAATTACTAAAATGTAGAAGCAATCCAAGTGTCTATTGGATGGAAAAATGGATACACAAATTGTGATATATATACACAATGGAATATTATTCAGTCTTAAAAAGTAAGGAAATTGTGACATATGCTACAACATGAGATAACTTTGAGGACATTATGCTAAATGAAATAAAGCCAAACACAAAAAGACAAATACTGTATGATCCAGCTTATATGAGGTACTTAGGGAAATTAAAATCATAGAGACCGAAAGCACAACGGTGGTTGCCAGGATGCTGGTGGGGAGGAAAAATGAGGAGTTATTCTTTTATGTGTACAGGCTTTAAGTTTGCAAGATGAAAATAATTCTGGAGATACTTGGTGGTATTGATTTCACAATAATATGAAAGTACTTAATGTCACCAAACGGTACAGTTAAAATTGAATAAGGTGGTGAATTTTGTTATGTGTATTTTACTACAATAAAAAAGTTGAAAAAATGGGAGAAAAGCTTTTTGATTTTTTTTTCTTTTTTTCTTTTTTCGAGAAGGAGTCTCGCTCTGTCGCCAGGCTGAAGTGTAGTGTCGCGATCTCGGCCCACTGTAACTTCCGCTTCCCGGGTTCAAGTGACTCTCCTGCCTCAGCCTCCCGACTAGCTGGGACTACCATCTTGCTCTGTCTCCAGGCTGGAGTGCAGTTGTGCGATCTCGGCTCACTGCAACTTCCGCCTCCCAGGTTCAAGCGATTCTCCTGCCTCAGCCTCCAGAGTAGCTGGGACTACAGGTGCGTGCCACCACGCCCAGCTAGTTTTTGTATTTTTAGTAGAGATGGCATTTCACCATGTTGGCCAGGATAGTCTCGATCTCTCGATCTTGTGATCTGCCCGCCTCGGCCTCCCAAAGTGCTGGGATTACAGCTGTGTGCCACCGCACCCGGCCACTTTGTGATTTTTTTAAATGTGACCTGCCCCACCCAAAAAATACATATATAGGGAACTTTTCATGGTAATCACTGGGCTTGAAGAGACAGCATTAACTGTTTTTTCCTAATTTGGCCCTGAGACTGAAAAAAATATATATCCGTAGGGACTCCAACCTATATAGAACTTACGATGAATGTCCACAAAGTAAACCAAGAACATTCCTCCTAGCATTAGCAGAAAGCATTCTAAAATACAATTTAGTTTCTTCACAGAGGAAGCTTTTTACAGTCTTTAAGGTTCAGGAGAATGATTTGCTGATTCAAATGGACAACAGAGAAATCTGATTAAATAATAATATATTTATGATCATTACTGTTTATTGAGCGTTTACTAATAATGAGGATAATCTTGAGCATTCCTCATTAAATATCATAATCATTTTGCTTAACAATCTGATAAGGTCCACCTATTTCAGAAACAAAGATTATGAGATTAAGAAAACTGACCAAAGTAACAAGCACAGTAAGGTGTTAAACCCATATCTATCTGAATCCAAAGTAAAGAAATTTTTTTTGGTGGGGGGCGGGCGGAGGGAGGAGGTGGAAACGGAGTCTCACTCCATCACCCAAGTCGGAGTGCAGTGGCACAATCTCGGCTTAGTGCAACCTCCGTCTCCCAGGTTCAAGCGATTCTCCTGTCTCAGACTCCTGAGCAGCTGGGATTACAGGCATGCGCCACCATGCCCAGCTGATCTTTTTGCATTCGTTTTTAGTAGAGGCAGGGTTTCACCGTGTTAGCCAGGCTGGTCTCGAACTCCTGACCTCAAATGATCCACCAGCCTCGACCTCCCAAAGTGCTGGGATTACAGGCGTGAGCCACCATGGTCGGCCCCAAGTAGGGAATTTTTAACTAGAAATTTGGACTTTCAAAACTGGGACAGAGTTGGTAATTTAAAATAAAAATCCTCTTGCAAGAATATCTGAAGCTAAAATGTTCCAAAGCACAATTGGAGCTGTAAACAAGTTAGTAGTCTATAAGGAGAAGTATAAATACATTCTAAGAATTAATCTAGGGGGAGGAATGTGGTTTAAGCAGTAATTGACAGGTGAAGATGAGCACAAAAATCAGGAAACACATAACTGTACCTATAAGTTGCTATTCCTTTAAATCTTGCCTTGAGTGTTATTTTTAAATAAATAAATATGCTAGAAAACATTTATTGTTTGAGGTTTTAGTACACAGAATAATATTTTAATTTCCAAATACCACAAATGAGGTCTAAAACATGATTAAATAATTAACTCCATTATCTTTACTATTCAAACAATGAAGTTTCACACGGGTGATGCCACCTCCTACACTGTCACACATTACAAAGTTATAGTCACAGGTTTTTAAAGAAATAACATTGGGAGGCTAAGACAGGTGGATCACGAGGTCAGAGGATCGAGACCATCCTGGCTAACACGGTGAAACCCCGTCTCTACTAAAAATACAAAAAATTAGCTGGGTGTGGTGGCAGGCGCCTGTAGTCCCAGCTACTCCGGAGGCTGAGGCAGCAGAATGGCGTGAACCTGGGAGGCGGAGCTTGCAGTGAGCCGTTGCGCCACTGCCCTCTAGCCTGGGCGACAGAGTGAGACTCCGTCTCCAAATTAATTAATTAATTAATTAATTAAAATAAAATAAAAATTAAAAATAAATGACAGCTTTTCCGGGTTAAACTTCCAATCTCAAGCCTATTCATGATGATAAATGTCACAGGGTCAAAACCTACAGGGAAAATCTATGTTAGCTCTAAGGTGGGTTAACCAGTACATACTGGTTAATCCAAAATGCATTTATTAGGAACAAGGCAAGTACTACACACCCTTCATTTTGAAGATACTCATAAACCCAATTAACAATTTCCAATAACAAAGCTTGTCCCTTTTTATATATAATAATGTCACAGAACTCTATACAAGCACATACAAAACAAGGTGAAAACTGACTTGGCCATACAGGTTTACAATCTAACTAGAAAGCGTAAATATCATAAATAAATAGGTGTAAATACAATCAGTACACTGATAAACATACTTCATACACTTATGCAGTAAATACTCAAAAAAATAAGCAATGAAAATAACATAGAATATTTGTTGAACGGACTAAACTCATCCCAGTGAAGTTTCCTGAAAATATTTTTCCTTGAATTTTTATTGTAAAACCAAAGCTAAATTTTCCCTAAACAAGTTTGTCCCTAAATATAAACAATGCATCCAACATTATAGAAGTCATCAATTTTTAAAAATCTGTTGCTGGTAAACTATTAACATCACTATATTCAAAGGAAATGTTAAAATTAAAATTTTAATATTTTAATTCTAAAAACTATACTACTATCAACATTTGCTTCACACATCTGCAATATGAAAGTGATAGTGTCTAAAGATTTAACATTTTAAAATATTTTCACCACCTTTTAGCCATTGTATTACATCTAAGTTATGCAATTTTTTACCCTTTTATTATTATTTTTTACACTCTCTCCCTTTACTGGAGATTACTGCCTTCTTCTCTGACATCATAACTAGATAATATCTCAATGACCTGTTACTGTATCCTTGGATAAGAGGAGATAGCATCTCCAGTAAGGTCAGATATGAGTCAACCATGTGATATGGGTACTGAAAAAATCCAATTAAATGTTAAACTGACCTGACAGAATAACCGTATCTAGATTGAGGGAGACGACATTCTCACTCTCATCAGCAATGGTCAGATGGCATGATCAATACTGTGATACAGATGACCCAGAAGCACAATAATATTCTAAGAAGGGGGAAAAGGAAGGGTGAAAGACTAGCATCATAACATAGTTCGAATGGCAGGAAGAATCAAGGGTATTACATACTGACTGTGCGATTAGGAAAACAATGGGGATAGAAAACGTTTCAAATGTTTGAAAACTTCAAATGAGACTACTCTGTGTGTTCCCAAGGGATATACTCTTAATAAAATGATGGGTTGAGAATACTAGATATAGGTTTCAACTCAAAGTAAATAAGAACCTCTCAACATCAGAATTGCTCGCAGATGATGTGTTGCTTGAAATATTAATCAACATAAAGAGACTGGAGGTGTTTATGCCAAAAGTGGGGAGTTGGCCTAGATTTTACCCTTAAAAGCAGTTTTACAATATGATTCTATCCGTCTTCTCAAAGCTCAGAATTCAAATACTTAATAATGTTGAGTGGTGGATGTTTTTCCAATGTGGCCTGGAATCTGCAGTTATCAACCTACAATTGTCTGATTTTTATTAGCAAAGTATTAAAAAGTTTTTCATTTTCCCAATTTAAGAAGTTTATGCATTGGACATTGCTTTTCAAAAGTTATTTTTTGAATAGTGGTAACCAAAGGTTGGGGCTTGGGGGGTGCGGGGAATGGGGACATGTTGGTCAAAGGGTACAAAATTTCAGTTAGACAGGAGACATAAATTATGGCGATCTATTTTACAGCATGATAACATACAGTTGGTAATAAATAATGCACTACACACCTGAAAACTTCTGAGAGTAGATTTTAAATGTTATCACCATAAACACACATACACACACACACACACACACAAATGATAAGTATGTGAGATGACAGATGTTAATTAGCTTGATTATTTCACACTGAGTGTATATATATATGTTAAAACATCACTTTGCTCACCGTAAATATATACAATTTCATTTATCAATTAAAAATAATGTTATGTACATAATTTTTTTATTTCAAGTGGTATGGCTTTATATAATTCTGAATGACTCACTGACTGATTGAATCATTGTCATTCATTCAACAAATATTTATTCAGAGCCTGGTATGTGCCAAAGACTGCAAAGTGGCATACAAAAAGAGAGAACAAGACAAAGCCTATGCTTATAATATGTCAGGGTAAGCAGACACCCCAAAATAATCATTTCCAAAGTGTAAGATCTTATTCTAGAAGTCTGTGCTGTGGGAGCACACTGGAATGGCATTTAACTTTCCCAGGAGAATCAAGGAAGACTTCACTGAGGAGGTGATATTTGAGCTGGGCTTTAAAAGATTAACAGGATTTCATTAGACAGTAAGGGAATGGAATGATATTTCAGGCAGAAGAAGCATTATGTACTCAGAGGCATGAAAGTACATGGTGTGGTTAGTGAAAAAGGCAAGAAATTTGGTAAAGCTGAAATGTGAGGCATACAGTATGGAAAGAATGAAAAGAAGATTGACAAAGTAGATCATGACTAAATATCTGGGGTCAATATAAGCCATGCTAAGGTGTTTGGGTTTAACCTTGTGCACAAAGAAATGTTTTCAAGTAGAAAGGTGACATGGTCACATTTGCATTTTAGACAACATATGTGCATCATGTGTGAGAAACTCATTTCTATAAATACTAGTTTTTGCCTTGAAACATTTCAGGGGGAGTGGAATCCTCAAGTTACTGGCACCAGCAAGGGTAAATTTATGGGCACTAGATGGCGACATAGAGTGCCCAATTCTTCATAACATCAGTTACTATTTCTGAGCCTGTATTTTTGACTTAAATAATTCCTTTATTCAAAAATCCCATTAAATGAATATGCACTATTTAGACTGATTGGCATGAAGTAATAGACTACTGTAAAGTGAACATGCATTTCTTAAAAGAGGTAAAGCCCATGTTGGTGCATGATGGAAAAAGCAGTTGAGGATTATAAAAATATTTGGAGAAAATTAAAAATACAACCTTGAGTTCAATGGAATCTTAAATTTCTCTTTCAGAAGTTGCCATTTGTTTTTAAATAATAATAATACATATATATGTTAAACACCTAAAATTCATAAAGTAATTTTATATTCACCATCTCTCCTCTTCTTCAATTACCACCATTACAATATGGACAAACATTACAATTCACATTTTACAAGGAATGAAACTGGGGCTCATGTAAATTATTTTCCCAATTTATATGGTACAGTTAATAAATAATAGTACCAAAACCAAAATTCTAGCTTTTGGATTACAAATCCAGTCTTTGGTTCACTTTGTCATGTTTCACAACTGAAAAACAATTGAGAACTAGGACAAGATTAAGACAAGGAAATGATAGAACCAAATGATTCTAATGCCATTCTGTGATAAACAGAGAGGAAGAGAATGCAAATTCTATAAATTGGATTGTATATTCATTAAGCCCATGGTTTCTGATAATTATTTTGGAAGAATTTACATGTCAAAGAAAATTATGAACAATATTTAGTTATACCAAGGAATTGACATTGGAGAAGCTCTATATATATTTAGTGTTTGGTTGATAATATGTTAAGATGATTAGTAAGAAACACAAAAATAGTTTGTAACTTAGGATGTAAAACATTCCAAATAACTATAAATTCCTTATGGAGAAGCCAGTTCTGTTTGCCCCATGTTATGGCGCCTTTAAAATTAGACACAAAAGTTTGAATACTCAACAGTAGAATTGTTTATTTAGTAGTGTGGAAGGTCTCCCTCTGTCTATTTCCTGAGAGAAAGCGGCTACAATGAGCCTGCTTGAATTATGAGAATAAGGTTTTCCTTTTTTAAAGAGTTTATTCTAACAGATAGGGGGTAACTTTTATTTCTGCCTTCCTCTCTTGCCACTCCATCCCCAGCTAAGAATCCAATCCCTTAACAGCTGTCCTCGTTTTTCTTGTTGTTGTTGATACGCTCCACCAAGACAAACTAAACCAGACTGAGATCATGCCATTTTAGCATTATGAAACAAGAAAGCAAGCAAAAGTCATAAGCAGAGCAATACAGGAATTTGAGATGTACAGAGGAATTGAAAAAAGAGGAGCTGATAGGAGCATTCTCTTTCAAAGCTCAATTTAGTGTTCCAACTACTTAAAACCCTATCACAATATACTCTATGCCGTCAGTGAAGAAAAATGCCAGCTTTAAAACATTATGTTCACTTTTTTATAAAAGGTAAAACACGTTAAGGTCCGTATGTAAAATCTTTCCAACAGATCAGTTCATCTGCAAATTAGTAGCTGAAGTCTGCTCAAACGCAGAGGAAACTTCCATTTAGGTCTTGAAAAAGAATAGAGCTCATTTTAAAACATCTTTATTTATTTGTGCAACAATGAGTTTAGAAACAAAGTATCCAGTATATTTTCCTAGAGTTAAAAAAAGAAATATTTTTATTGAGTACATTCCAAAACAATTAAATTATCTTACCCCACCCTTTTCCCCAACTGAATAGTTTTCATTTGACCTTGAATTACCCACTTACTGATTTACAAACTGGTCAAATTCAGCATATATACCCACACTCATACAAAATGCATTCAGGTTTCCCTTTTTGGATTAAAAACTAAAATTTTATTTTACAGTGAAAGTTAATTTGTTAGGTAAGACCCAATTAAATCAAGAAAGAGAAATATAAACTTACTTCTTCCAAATTTGAAAATTGTCCATGAGATCTTCACCAATAAGCTACATCTTTTCCATGCGTTATGATCATATTCCATTTTTTAAACCAAATACAAAAGTATACAAAGAGAAAGAGGACTATTATCTTTGATCATAAGTATTGATATCCTAAATTAAATCTAAGATTTGGGGCCTTATTAATACAAAGGGAGAAAATAATTAACTGAAGATGTCATTAGTAAAAATTTTCATTAACTTCTATCTCTATAATTTCTGGCCTTTCCAGCTTTTGGTTGCAGCTTTCTAGATATGCATGTCCTTTTCCTAACCTTAGCTCTGAAAATATTGCTTCTACCCATAAAGTCATGTTGATAATGCTTTAAATATTGAATTATAAATTTTCTATATCAGAATTAATGAGCCTATTTCATGTTTTAACATTGAAAACATAGTCTAAGAGTTTACAACTTCTTTTAATCATTTGTTTAAAAAGCAGTTGAAGGCCGGGCATGGTGGCTCACACCTGTAATCCCAGCACTTTGGGAGGCCGAGGTAGACTGCTCATTTGAGGTCAGGAATTTGAAACCAGCCTGGCCAACATGGTGAAAACACGTCTCTACTAAAAATTAAAAAAAAAAAAAAAAAATTAGCCGGGTGTGGTGGCAGCCGCCTGTAATCCCAGCTACTCGGGAGGCTGAGGCAAGAGACTCACCTGAACCCAGAGGCGGGGGTTGCAGTGAGCTGAGATTGTGCCACTACACTCCAGCCTGGGCAACAGAGCAAGACTCTGGTCTCAGAAGAAATAAAATAATAAAATAAATGAAAGTAGTTGAAACCAGAAAAAAAGAGAGCATCTAACATATAGGAGTAGAATTTTGAGATACAAAGTTTAATGAGATACCATCTCATACCAGTTAGAATGGCAATCATTAAAAAGTCAGGAAACAACAGGTGCTGGAGAGGATGTGGAGAAATAGGAACACTTTTACACTGTTGGTGGGATTGTAAACTAGTTCAACCATTATGGAAAACAGTATGGTGATTCCTCAAGGATCTAGATCTAGATGTACCATATGACCCAGCAATCCCACTACTGGGTATATACCCAAAGGATTATAAATCATGCTGCTATAAAGACACATGCACACGTATGTTTATTGCGGCACTATTCACAATAGCAAAGACTTGGAATCAACCCAAATGTCCATCTGTGACAGACTGGATTAAGAAAATGTGGCACATATACACCATGGAATATTATGCAGCCATAAAAAAGGATGAGTTTGCATCCTTTGTAGGGACATGGATGCAGCTGGAAACCATCATTCTTAGCAAACTATCACAAGAACAGAAAACCAAACACCGCATGTTCTCACTCATAGGTGGGAACTGAACAATGATATCACTTGGACTCAGGAAGGGGAACATCACACATCGGGGCCTATCATGGGGGGGGGTTGCATTGGGAGTTATACTTGATATAAATGACGAATTGATGGGTGCTGACGAGTTGATGGGTGCAGCACACCAACATGGCACAAGTATACATATGTAACAAACCTGCACGTTATGCACATGTACCCTAGAACTTAAAGTATAATTAAAAAAAAAAAAGTTTTACTTCACATTTTCTTTGTCACTAATATTCCCCCACTATTCCTTGCATTCATAAGCCCTTATTTTCAGAATTTATTGTCTATTATGGTTTTAATATGTGTCCCCTCCAAATCTCATGTTGAAATGTGGTCTCCAGTGTTGGAGGAGGGCCTGGCGGGAGGTATTTGGATCATGGGGGTAGACACCTCATGAATGGCTTGGCACCATCTCCTTGGTAATAACTGAGCTCTCACTCTGAGTTCACATGAGATCTGGTTGCTTGAATGCATATGGCACCTCCTCACCTCCTTGCTCCTGCTTTTGCCATGTGAAGTGCCTGCTTCTCCTTTGCCTTCTGCCATTACTGTAAGATTCCTTAGGCCTCCCCAGAAACCAAGCAGATGCCAGCACCACGCTTCCTGTACAGCCTGTAGAACTATGAGCCAATTAAACCTCTTTTCTTTATAAATTAACCTGTTTCAGGTATTTCTTTATGGCAATACAAGAATGGCCTAACACACTCTTCAAGAAGTTTCAAATCACATAAGACTAAATGTTGGTATTCTTACTGCCAGCCAACCAGTGTAGGTTCACCCTCTTTTATTTTGCAGTGAGAAGAAAAAAAAAAAAAAAACTAAATTCAGACAGCTGATTTTGATTTATAGATACATTCATTTTATTTATAAGTATCAGGCATACTGTTTTCCAGGCTTCAGACCTCCAATGAGAAGGCAAAGCTTAATGTAGCTCGGTCTTATTACCTGGCTAGTTTGAAAGGCAAAATAAGTGACAGTAAAGAAATAAAAGACAGCTAAACCAGATGATGTTCGTTTGTAAACTTTAATGACTACTTATTAAACTTTTGCAAAAAATGAAATTGGTTATTATCTGTATCAGTGATTTCCAATGGCGGCTACCGTAAGAATCGCTTGGGAACCTTTTAAAACATACCAATGCCAAAGACCTGCCTTACTCCAATTAAATCATATTTGGCAGTGCCAAGTTTAAAACATACCTGAGATAGTATTTTGCTAAGACTGTTTAACAAAGTTATCAAGAACACAAGCTACTTTCAATCTGCACTTCATTTTCCTCATCCCCAAAATGGGCAGAATAACTACATTATGTGGATACTGTGAGAATTAAATGAAATAATGCTTAAGAAGAATCCGGAACAATGACTGGCTCACAGTATGCACTCATTTGTAAGTGGTATTGCCATTAGAGCTCCTGCTGCTCTGCACTGGTAAAACCGGTAGGTGTTACAGAAAGGAAATGGTATGCCTATGAATAAGGAAAAGGAAGAACACTCTTTAAACATCAATAGCAGCCAGCAATGTGCTATACCCATGAGACATAGGATATACAGCAGCAAATCATACTTAGCATTCCTGTGATAGATGTTAACCTTAATGAAGTATCTTCATGCCATACGCAGGACCACAAAAGCCTCTGTGGGACCCAACATACAATTTCCTGTAATAACTCGTGAATCCCATTCATTAAGTTAGTCACACTGAACATTCTTATTCAATTTCTCTATATCTAATGCCAATAAACTACAAAACATGTAGTATATGTTCCTATTTATATATGCATGTAAACATAAATACGTATTTTTACATATATATGAAACATTAAAAAACAGGTAATTTTTTGTCTATATAATTTTCCTGTAGTGGCCGAATTTCCTACAATAAGCATACATCATTTTTATAAGTAAGATTACATAGCTGATTTCATTTTAATTAAACAAATAAAAAGTCATATATATTTAAAACTATGAAGACACTACACCTTTTTACAATGAATTTATTAGAAGTTTGTTTACAGGTATTGTTATTGTCTGCATTAACCTTAAGACTCCTTAAAGAAAACAAAATGGCAAACAGTAAAATGCAATCAATCCAGTCACATTCATGGTGTTATAAAGTTCTTTAGAACAGCACTAACATGGAAGAGTTTTATAATAGGCAAGGAAAAACCAAATAAGAGAGAAAGAGAATATAAATAAATTATTTAGCCCTCCCTTTCAAAAAGTAAATATTTTCAGAATAGATTATTTCTTTCATTATACTACTGACATATTCTTTCCCTAAATTCTAATTCTGATCCAAATCTTTTTCTCTACTTCTTTTTTCTCCTCATATTTTAAGATTATAAGACTGTTCTCAAACTGTTGGCACCTGCTAGATCACTTGATGAGGGTTCAACAAGCATGTGGACCACCAGTTTTAGTTGGAAGAATGCCATTGTTTACAATCTTTCATCAAGGTACCTCTAACTGGCTCAGTGATAAATTGTGTGAGCCATAGATCAAGTGAAATTTTTATACAGAAAAATAATTTTAAAATCTCTTTGTTTTTTACTGAATCAGAAAATCATGACATACTTCAAGGTCACTGAGATTAATACTGAATTCGAGATGGCTCTGTCAGGTAATTCTAGATAATTTGCAATAAGCATCAACCCAGAGGTTACGAAAAGGTTTCTCACTGAAGACTACCTTCAATATGTAACAGATGATAAGTCAAAAATTCTATTACACACAAACCTAAAACGTTGAAGGTTTTAACTTGGAAGATGGAGAAAAATTGATTCTTAATCCATCTTTTGACAGCACTCAGTCCTATAAAGTTGTTAGAAAAAAAAGTATTTCTTCATGTTTTGCACCTGGAAATTATTTTTAAATGGGCTTAATAATGTGTCATCAATTATTTCCCCCCCAAATGAGTAAACACATCAAATGTTGTGTAAGAGTCATGTTCTCAGTGATCATTGAGCCATAGGTACCAAAATTTATATTCTAAAGAAATTCTGCTATCTTGTCCTCAACTAAAAATCTTGTTGATCTTAAATTAATAGGTCAAGGCTACTTAAGGATTGATATGTATGACTTAATAAAACTACTTGAAACTATAGGAACAGTTTTTATAGGATTAATAAGTATTATGAAGAAATTTTTTTCATTTTTTCATTCATAGTTGCAAAATGTAGGTTATGAAATAACTTTAAAAAACAACATTTCCATTCATGTAAAACCCCCCCTCTCCTTGCTATGGGCAAGTCTGGTTCTCCATACTGTGACAATGACACGTTCTCAATCAACATCACAGCTCAGGAAATAATTATTAAAAACAAACACACACAAATATCTATTATAGAGTATGGGTTTTCAGTGATAAGAAAAACAAACGTCATCAAGCATTTCTTCACATATTCACAGAACAAATGCCAAGAGCTTATTTAGACCTTCCAACTTAAAATTTAATTATCTGCTACCACATACGTTAGATAGTATCTGTTTTTCCACAATACAGTAATATGTTGATATAATGCAAAATCCAACAATTTGGTATGATAAAGGAATTTTATATTTCCTCTGCTTTCCCTCTGAACATATTTGTCATCATCTTTGAGGCTGATTTACCAGTTTTGAAGGAATCCTGCACATTACTTGTAACTGTTTTTGCTATGAGGAGTACAGATCTGAATGAAGTCTTTGTAGTTTTGATCTTTTCACCTTCAGTAATAAAAGTCATCTATTTTGTATCAAAAAACAGTAAAATGGCAAAAACAAAAAGTTTCAATAGCTTCCTTTGATTATTTGACAAAGTTTGAGAAAAGACAACGTACTTGGAACCCGAGGAACCAGGAAGAAAAAGGACTGCTGGTATTTGTCACTGGGCTTTCTATTTGTGCTTCTTAAGCCGATTGTACGAAATCCTTTCACCTGCATGTTCACTTTTCCCAGCACTTATTAAATGTACATTTTATTGCTCCAGAAAACTATTCACTATTTATACTTATAATCATTATTGTAAATTATTGTTAGAATTTTCATATTTTTTATTTTAATGAATCTACTTTAAACTACCGATACATTTTTGTGAATTGGAAATAGAAAAGTAACAACGAAAAATGCAAAATTTAATAAATGTAAACAATCTGCAATTTATGTAAAACATATTAACCCAGACATATTATATACTGTATCCTGTTAAATGACTGTTGGTTGAGATAAACACAAGCAAATCAGTTTCAGGGTCTAATTTGGTGAACGGCTTTCACTATACTAAAGTTAACTTTATGCATCATGAAATTGTTTACAAGGCCTGCATTCCACACAATGACCTGGAATTGTGACAATTCCTCAGTCCCAGAGATGCTATTTTCATGATTTTGTAATAAACAAAACTAATAATTATTAAGAGCCAAGAAAATTCTCTGGCCGGGCGCAGTGGCTCACGTCTGTAATCCCACCACTTTGGGAGGCTGAGGCAGGCAGAACACGAGGTCAGGAGATCCAGACCATCCTGGCTAAGACGGTGAAACCCTGTCTCTACTAAAAACACACAAAAAATCAGCCGGGCATGACGGTGGGCGCCTGTAGTCCCAGCTACTCGGGAGGCTAAGGCAGGAGAATGGCGTGAACCCGGGAGGCGGAGCTTGTAGTGAGCCGAGATCGCGCCACTGCACTCCAGCCTGGACGACAGAGCGAGACACCGTCGCAAAAAAAAAAAAAAAAAAAAAGCTAACAAAATTTTCTAAATTAAATCCTAAATATTTTCTTAATTGGATCACATCTTCACATACACACAAATCTACTATTTCTATCTCAATTCAGTTAGCTTTATATTCCTGACCTGGTTTGACTCAGATAGGAAAGTTCCCACACAAGCCTATGCAACAACTCATTTTGAGGCCATTTCAAGGTCTGCCTATTTAATGTAGTTTAAAGCCTATGTCAAAGTCAGGGCCTTGGGTTTATATGATTTATACTGATAAATCATAATGATAATCATAATAATACCCCAACAGAAATGTCTGTCATTTCAGGTAAGATAAATAATCTTGACTAAATTAAAACAAATGTTGAGGTGATTATTACTATGTACATTTCAAAGCAACCATAAGCTTCACAAAATGAATCAAATTCACAGTCGCTACTCTCACAAAGTTTATGTATTAAGGACTATTGTGAAAGGTCATCCATTAGTCTTTTCTCACACAAATAGGAAGTGAAACCAACAATTTGCCCTTTGTTTATAAAGATGTGACTATTTTTAAATTGTTATTTACATTTAAATTGAGCATTTAGCACTTGTCTTAAAACAGTAATTTTTGGATGATATATAAAACAGTATTTATTAAAGGCTTCTATGTAAAAAAGGATTTATAGCAATCCATGCACATATTAGCTTACTTCTACAACCTCACCCTTCATAGGTACACATACTTGAACCTCCAAACTTACTCCATTCATACTGAACTATGTGAACTATATGCAAACCCGTGAACCTGTCATATACTTTTTTTTAATGCTAAGCTTGTTAATAAGCTGTTTCTCTTCTTATAAGACACTTAATACTTGTAATTCTGGCTAATTCCTACTCAGCTTTTCAGTGCTCTGTTAGCCATCATGTCCTGTAAGAAGTCTTCCCTGACTTGGGTTAAGTGGCCCTTCTTGTGACTCTATACCTCTCTGGTATATATAGAGAGAAATTATCACTCAACTGCAATTATTATAGGGTATTGAAAATGTCCAATGCCCTGCCTGTCCCTCCCATTATACCATACATTCTCAAAGAAAAGGAGTATCTGGTGGTTACTTTTGTATTTCTAGCATCTAGACAAATAACAAGTATTGACTAAATATATTTCAGAATACAAGTTGGGTATTCCTTATCCAAAGTGTTTCATATTTCAGATGTTTTCAGATTTTAGAATATTTGCATACACATAATGAAATATTCTTACAATAGAACCCAAGTCTAAACACAAAATTTATGTTTCACATATACCTTATATATGTAGCCTGTACAATATTTTATAATAATTTTGTGCACCTCTCAAGTGAAGTTAGGTGTGAAATTTTCCACTTCTGGAATCATGGCAGTGCTCAAAAAGTTTTGGGCTTTGGAGTATGTTATTTCAGATTTTCAGATTACGGATGCTCAACCGGTATAAGGCAAACTATTTAGTCAATGTTATTTCTCAGAAGAAAGACTCTCATATTATGGGCCACACTTCCAATTACTTTCTTATAAACAACAAAGCAGTATTTAGGAAAGATTTATTAGCAAGAAATGACCTCAATTGGTATTGGTTTGTCATGGCTTTACAGGTCAATCGGCTAGAATAGTTAAAAATAGAGGCAACATAAAATGTAATACAAGTTTAGTTTTTATTTCTGGAATCTTTTTTCACAATTGCAAATGTTAGATGCTGATTTAAATATGCCTCGCAAACATCATATAAAATAGCCAAAAGATTATATCGTTATATAGTAGAGATCATAAATATATGCTCAAGGAACAAGTGTTGAAAAAATTCCCATAGAGTTATGGAAATGGTATTTGTGTCTTCTGATGAAATTTTAAGTGACAGTATCAAACATGAATTTAAAACATGTTATAACTAAAATAACTTAGGTAAAACCAAAAATGATGTGGTTCAGAAAACACTGAAAAGGTACTAATTTTATAAATGTATGTGAAGAATATGAATAAAACTTTCATAAAGTTAGGATTGAAAATTAATATTAGTAAATTAAAATATTTTATATGACTAGTTAAAATTATGCATATTTTATGAAATTATAAGTAAATATTTGTCTCTCATATCTAAAGCTCCCTTCAAAAGGGTTTTTTATGATAAAATATGAAATTCATTAACTTAGAGTTACATTATTTGGGGGCATGTATGACATTTGATAAATATATGATTAAGTGAATGAATTAAGCTCTCTTCATCTTAGAAATCAAAACTAGAATTATCACTTTTATGTGTTTATATAAAAACAATTTTAATATATTTTATAAATTATGATACTTTAAGAATATATGCATTCCTATGGGTCCTCTGAATCTCTCAATGATTTCTTAACTTTTATTTCACTTTCTATAATCCCTACGATAAATATGCAGTCACATACCATCTCACGCATACAGGCTAACTGGCATGTAAACATATGGAACTTTTTACCAAAACTTTTATGTGCATATGACAGTTCTAATTAAAGGCTATGATCAATATGTCCACTGATATGGACATATGGTTAAAATATCACTGTGTAGTTTTCCCTACAGAAAAGGGTAACAATAAAAGGACGGCAATAAGATGAAAGCTACTCTACAACTCTATTAGAAACAATAGAAAAACAAAGTCAATCCAAAATCATAAGAAGACAAAATTATAAATTTTTGTTTTTAAAATAATGATCTATCATTTTTGAGCACAATCTTCAATTTCAGGTATAAGCTTCAATTCCAATACTCAGAAATTCCAAAATGCTGTTATTTAAATTATTAATGATTTAACAGAAATTTTACCCCAATACTCAAACTTAAAGCTTAAGGTATCTTGGCTAAATATTTTTGCTAGGTACATTCATTCAATAATTCATTCAGACATTTAGATAATAATTAAATGACTATTAAGGTCCTATTATATTTGGGGTAGTATGTTAGTTCCTATGGTGACAATGAGAAGCAAAAAGCAGACACAATTCTGTTTTCATATTACTAATGCCTTGTGGGAAACAGACATTAATCAATAATCATAAAATTATTATATAATTTATAAATAGATTTTGGAGAGAAAAATGAGATTCCATGATAGCATCTGAGGAAAAAAAAAATTGACATACTTGAGAAGATTTCACTGAGAAAGTGATGCTTAACCTGATATGACAGAGGGGTAGGAGTTTAGAGACCAACAAATTAAAGCTAATAGGGGCCAGGATTAATATTAAGATGTTCTTTTTTAAATGAATACATAGATATTCATAGGTAGTAAGAGCTGTTGATTAGTAAATTGTTGGGATAGGAATTAATCTTGTTACAGTTATACCTTCAAAATAGTTTGCTCTCCTAAATTGGCGAGAAATCATTCTAGAAATGCTGGCCATAATATCTTTGTGTTTGACAAACCCATCTTTTGTAAGATAAATTTCAGCAAGTTATTTTTCCAAAGAATTATCATACATTTAGAATTATATTTTCTGTCTTCAGCTAGTTTCACACTGCTATGAAGACCCACCTCCGACTGGGTAATTTACGAAGAAAAGAGGATTAACTGACTTACCAGTTCCACAGGCTGTACAGGAAGCATGGCTGGGAGGCCTCAGAAAATTTACAATCATGGCAGAAGGTGAAGGGGGAGCAAGCATGGCTTACCATGGAGGAGCAGGAGAGAGTGCACACACTTTTAACCAACCAGATCTCGGTGAGAACTCACTCACTATCATGAGAACAGCAAAGGGGAAATTCGCACCCATGATCTTACCACCTCCCACCAAGTCCCTCCCCCAACATTAGGGATTACAATACAACATGAGATTTGGGTGGGGACACAGAGCCAAACGATACCAGTGAAATCCTAATTGATGAGACTTTAGCCACAATTTAGTGATATATAAAACTTTCTAAAGATAAAAGTATGGTTAGGCACGGTGGCTTCCGCCTGTAATCCCAGCACTTTAGGAGGCCGAGGTGGGCAGATCACGAGGTCCGTCCAGACAATCCTGGCCAACATGGTGAAACCCTGTCTCTAATAAAAATACAAAAATTAGCTGGGCATGGTGGCGCATGCCTGTAATCCCAGCTACTCGGGAGGCTGAGGCAGCAGAATCGTTAGAACCAGGGAGTCGGAGGTTGCAGTGAGCCGAAATTGGGCCAGCGCACTACAGCCTAGATGACAGTGAGACTCTTTCTCAAAAAAACAAAACAAAACAAAAAGTGACTAGACCACAGTACTATCTTGTATACTAAAGAAATATGGAGTTAAAGAGATGAAATTATAATTACGCTGTAATAATAAATGGAAATTCATCATCTTCCTGCAAAGTTTAACTAAAAGACAAATACCTTGTTCAGGAAGAAGCTTGTCAAGTTTTCATTCCTATCACTGATTATCCTACAAACACACACACACACACACACACACAAAAGTGAGCTAACTTAAGAAATCATAAATTTAAATTACTGAGAGTTTTGTTATCATGTTTGAGGTATATCTAATTTTCACTATAAACCATAAATGCTATTATAGGAAACTCAGAAAATGCAAAAAGCTAGAAATTTCAGAAAATAAAATTATTCAGAATCCTATCACTGTAAAATGAGCACTGTAAACATTTTGATGTTTGAATTGTTTTTATTAATAATTTTCTTTAATTGAATTTTTTATTAATTTCAAAAATTTTTATAGCTAATCAATCTCTATGGTCATTCAGTTTTTTGTACTCTTCAGTTTTCTGTACTCTTCACTAAAACCCACAGTAAAGGCTAATCTGAATGCTGACATCACTGCCTATAATTCTCTCTGCTGTGGTTTAGCCATTTTAGCTCCCCTTTCAAGAATAGTAATTCACCCTGAACTAAATATTGTTAACCACAGATAAAGAAGTACAAAACAAAGCCTATGTTGTTTTCCTGTGAAATCCAAACGAGAAATAGTGACTTTAAAATATTTGATCTATCCCTTTAAAAGATGTAACACATTGGAGACTATAAATCTTCTCCCTATAAATCCAACAGAGCTTTTCTTTTCCTTCATCGTTGGAACTGTTTCTTGTTTGTTTGTTTTGCTTTTATTTCAGTTCAAAACCATATAAAGTAACTGAATTGGTTTTAGGTCAAAGCTATGTATTTTTTGGTGTCATCAAATATTAGAACCATTCAGAATGGCAAGATGCCCACATCCTGAGAAGTAAACAGGGATGGAAGCCAACCATAACTCCAATCTCTCTCAGAGCAGTGAGTTCACTAATCAGCAAGAGCTTATTTAAGTGGAACAGTGAGAGTACTTGCTCAATAATTTGGTATAAATTTCTTTTTTAAATGAATGCACATAGTTAAATTTGTGTAAATTAAATATGTGTATATTAACTTACATTTATTGAAGAGATTCTGTATTTCATTCTAACTTTCATTAGAATACACATACATTCTATAATTTAAGAATTTCCATATTGAAACCTGCGAATAATTTATTCTCTGCTTATATTATTTGAATGCTCTATAAACCAGTCTGATACTTAAATTCTGAATGAAACTTCTAAGAGATGAAGATGATAATATCCAGAAAAATAAAGAGGAAGAAACGAAGAAAACAACAGAATGTATTGGTATTAGGACACGTTGCGAAGATTTTTATCGGGTTTAGTTTGTGGTTGGTTGATCACTACATTGCAAAAAACTCTCCCATAAACTACTAATGATTGCAATTTCAATTAAATTAGGCTTTCATGTTAAATTGTTTAAATTAGTTCTTTACTCTGTAGGCATAATCGTAGCCGATTGTCTCCCATTAATCAATATCTGCTTTGTAAAATTAAATATTCCAAATTTTAACATGTGAGGCATTGAAATACACAATGGTTTTCACACACCCAAGACAGAAAGCCTGTGACTCAACTTATGAAGAAACAAACTGTTTCTACAGCTACACAGAGAAATAGCTGTGAAAAAATACTTATTATGATAAAAATATCAAATGATCTGTTTATAGGGAGCAATAAAAGCCACCATGTCAACTTTCAACATAGGCTGTTCTTTTTCTTTCTTTTTTATTTTTTTTTTGAGACGGAGTCTCGCTCTGTCGCCCAGGCTGGAGTGCAGTGGGCGGATCTCAGCTCACTGCAAGCTCCACCTCCCGGGTTCACGCCATTCTCCTGCCTCAGCCTCCCGAGTAGCTGGGACTACAGGCGCCCGCCACCACGCCCGGCTAATTTTTTTGTATCTTTTAGTACAGACGGGGTTTCACCGTGTTAGACAGGATGGTCTTGATTTCCTGACCTCGTGATCCGCCCATCTCGGCCTCCCAAAGTGCTGGGATTACAGGCTTGAGCCACCGCGCCCGGCCAGTTGTTCTTTTTCATTTGTATTTCCAGGACAGCACTGAAATAACCAATAGTCATCCAGTTTAATTATTCTTTAAACTTTTTAAATTTAAGTTCAACAATTTGAATCATAGCAAGTTTGTAAGCTTCCCAACTAACGTCTTAATATTAAAAATGAAGAACTTAGGCTTAGATAGATGGTATGAATTATCTCACATTTTTGCATTTACTCAGGAGCAGCATTAGAACCCCAACTCAAATCTTTTCCCAGTCAAGTACTCCGTTAGAACACTACAGCATGTTCTATTTTGAGTCTCTCTAGGCTAAGACTACATAGTTCAGTGAAAATTAATAATGCATAGTTAATTATTTGCCAAACAGGAGGAATATTTAAGGTTAACCATTATCGTGCAATCAACAATTACTTAGATAATACAAAATCAACTGATTTGACACTCTGATTATTATAAATCATAAAACAAATAAAAAACTAGGAATGGCTCCCAGGTTGGTCCATAGTGGGATTATTAATATCCCTACACGTATTCATAAAAGTAACATAATAATTTTGATTTTTCTTAGCTCTTTATGCTTTTCACACTCAGTATTTTACTCTTATAGTGACTTACAGGCATCAGGAAAATGCAGAAATTAATTATAAGAAGGGTTAGGAGTTGCCTCAATTCTCCTGCTAATTCATGTAGAAGGTCTTCAACCTCAGGTCTGAGTTCTCACAGAAATCAAAACTTTTATCGGAGTCCATGTTTTCCTGACAGCAGACAAACATTCCAGGAGCTCCTTGAGACAAAGCCATGTACACAATGCAGGTCCCAGTTTGTTGGACTTCTTTCTCTTATCACCAATATATATAGCCACAGAGTAATTTTAACTTACAAACTTTTGCTCCCTCTAACTTACAATATTTTGCTCCCTCCTGGTAACCTCTCTCTCTCACTGACCACTACTAGCCTTGGGAGAAACCAACTGTCATGTCATAAGGACATTCAAGCAGCCTTACAGAGAGGACTTTGTGGTCAGAAACTGAGACTTCCTACCAAGAACCATAGGATTAAGCCATTTTGGAAACAGATTTCTCTATTTGTTAGACGACCACTGACCTGGCCAATATCTTCACTGCAACCTATAAGAGGCTCTGAGTTAGAAGCACCCAGTAAAGCAGCCCCCAAATTCCTGACCCACAGAAATAGTGAGATTAATGTTTGTTGTTTTAAGCTGCTACGTCTCTGGTAATTTGTTATATGACAATAGATAGCAAACACCCAGTATGAAAAATCAGGGTTAGCTACTCAATCTGTGTCTTCACCGTTACAATGGGATAATAGAGATACGAATATCTAACATACCGCATTGTTGTAAAGATAAAGAATTTAAAAAACACTGTCCCTAGAAGACAATAAAAGCTCAATGAATGTCATTTTTTATTTTTCTATTAATATTATAACTTTATCATTATCAATCACAGAAGTTTACTATGTTTCATAATATTTTGCTGGCTCATGTTTACTTCATTAGCTAAGCAAGTGAAATTTATACACTAAAATAAATACAGAGCATTGAAATTAATTATAGAAAACAATACAATAAATGTATTAAAGAAAACACTAAGAATATTTTCATAGCTTTGGGGTAGAAAAATGTTCCTTAGCATAATCCAAGGTAAAGAAACCCTCAAAAAGTTGAGAGATATGACTACATAAAAATTGAAAACATCTTTAGGGTAAATAATTCCATATAAAAGTTAGAAGTCAAATGCCAAAGGGTGAAAATATTTTATATATGTCAAAAAGGGAATATCTTTAAAATACAGTCTTACAAAATAATGAGATACATATAAGCATGTATGGGAGTATGTAAAACATTTTTACAGCAGAATAAAAAACATGCAAGTAAGTGAACAGAAATTTCACAGTAGTTCAAATGACTAGTAAACATATAAAGAGATACTCAAAAAATACAGGAAATACCAAATGAAAAGGTCATGGGTATCACTTTTTACCTTGGCTTAGATTGAAAATGTTTAGTATCAATGAGAGGGTAGAGAAACTAACACAATCCTGTGAGAGGTAAAGAATTTCTGAAGAGTATTCTGGCAATATGTATCATAACCCTATATGTGCTCACTCATGCCCCTGCAACCTGGCAATGATTTTATCCTAAAGAAATAATCATACAAGTCACGCATGATTTGCAAAGAGTCATGGGCACTGATACACATAAATACTTGAAAAACAAGCATCTTTCATATTTTCGCATTTTAAAAAGTTAGCTTATAGAATAATATTTATTATATGTTGCCATTTTTGCATTTTAAAAAGTATCTTCTCTTCAAAAGTCATTTTTAAAATACCGAACTATACTAATGGTTGTCTGAGGGTATGTGGATAGCATCAGGAGGATCTTCTGTTTATATCCAGAAAATAATAAATCATAAAGCTACCTAGATCTTTAGTAGCCAAATCTTACCATCTCAATTTTGCTATACCATTTACATAAGTGGTTATCCATATTTCATTATAGGGTGTTTGGGCTTAATATGAGAAAAGAAGGAGCAAAGAAGTAGAATAAGAAAGAGTTTATTCTCTTTTACTTAGCCAGAAAATTTGGATTGAGACATAGCTACTTAACAGTAACAGGTTTGTGTCTAATGAGAGCCTCAAGGAGTTGGAGTCATTCTGTTGCAGCATACTTTGAGCTTATCTATTCCAGAATACATGTGCTTGTATAAATTCTCTGTTTAGAATAAAAATAATCTACATATTCTAATTACTTAAACATATTTTTCAAAATTATTATAGAGTCAAAACAGTCAACACTGTTCATCATCCTTCTGTCTTCCCCAGCACCCCTGGTGGATGAGCTGCTATTGCAACTGTCATTGCAATTATTGACTGCAATTTTTGTCATTGCATTTATTGATATGAGTAAGTTTAAATCCATTAACTTTAACTTCGTATTTCTTTTCTGTCTCATGTGTTCTTTATTTTTTTTTCTCTTGGTCTGCCTTTTTTTGAATTAGTTGAGTATCCAATGTTCCATTTTATCTCTATTTTGACCTTACTGTTATATCTCTTTATTTTGTAATGATTATTGTAAGGTTTACAATATGTAACTTTAACTTATCAAGGCTACCTTGAAATAATAATATACCACTTCATATATAATATCAGATCATTTCAACAACACATTTCTATTTCCCTGCTCCAATTATTTATGTAATTTATGTCAAACATCTACTATATAACCCACAATACATTGTTAACTATTTTGCTGCAAAGAGTTATCTTTTAAATAAAATTTTAAAAGAAAAAAGTATGTTATATTTACTCATGTATTTACCATTTCTGGTACTCCTCTTTGTGTCATTATAAATTTCCATCTTATTTGGTTTCATTTTCCTTCTTCCTGAAGAACTTCCATTAACACATCTTGTAGTGCTTGTCTGTGGGTGATGATTTGTCTTTCAACTTTTATGTCCCCAAAAATCTTTATTTTATAGAATTCTAGGTTGACTTTTTATCTTTCAGCATTTTAAAAATGTCTATATTAGTCCATTCTCACACTGCTAATAAAGATATACGCAAGACCGGGTAATTTATAAAGGAAAGAAGTTTAATTGACTCACAGTTCAACACAACTAGGGTGGCCTCAGGAAACTTACAATGATGACGGAAGAGGAGGCAAACACATCCTTCTTCACATGGCAGCAGCAAGAAGTGCTGAGCAAAAAGGGGGAAAGCCCCTTATAAACCATCAGAGATCACTCATTATCATGAGAACAGTATGAGGTAACCACTCCCATGATTACATTACCTCCTATGGGTCCCTCCCACAACACAGGGATTATGGGAACTACAATTCATGATGAGATTTGGGTGGGGACATAGCCAAACCATACCAATGAAATTCTAAGTCTTCTAGTTTGTATTGTTTCTAACAAGAAGTATTTAATATTTGTGTCTTCCTCCTGTATGTAATGCCTCCATTTCCTGTCTCTTTTTGGGATTTTCTTGTTATCAATTGTTTTCAACAATTTTAGTATCATGTGTCTTGATGCCATTTCCTTCATTTTCCTCCTCTTACTTACAGTTGAAATCTCTAGATCTTTGTAAATATAGTTTTAGTTGAATCTGAAATATTTTCAGTGGCCAGGCATGGTGGGTCATGCCTCTAATCTCAGCACTTTGGGAAGCTGAGGCAGGCAGATCACTTGAGGTCAGGAGTTTGAGACCAGCCTGGCCAACATGGCAAAACCCTGTCTCTATTAAAAATACAAAAAACTAGCCAGGTGAGGTGGTGGGCGCCTGTAGTCCCAGCTACTCGGGAGGCTGAGGCAGGAGAATGGCGTAAACCTGGGAGGCGGAGCTTGCAGTGAGCTGAGATCCGGCCACTGCACTCCAGCCTGGGCGACAGAGCGAGACTCAGTCTCAAAAAAAAAAAAAAAAATACAAAAATTAGCCAGGCAAGGTGGGGTTTGCCTGTAGTCCCAGGTACTCAGGAGGCTGAGGCAGGAGAATTGCTTGAACCCAGGAGGCAGAGGTTGCAGTGAGCCAAGATGCGCCACTGCACTCCAGCCTGGGCAACAGAGCAAGACTTCATATATATACACACACATATTTATTTATTTACTATATATACTTTTATTTATTTACTATATATACACACTATATATTATATACTATATATACTATATACACAAATATATATATATATATATAAAAGCCTTTCATTGTCCAAGTAATTTTTCTGCCTTCCTTCCCCACCTCCTTTTTAGGACTAACATACGTGTTAAACTGCTTCATAGTGTCCCATAAATCTCTGAGGTTATATTTGTGTGTCTGTTTCAATCTTTTTTCTCCGATTGTGTGTGTGCTTCAGATTGGATAGTTTCTATTGCTATGTCTTCACATTCACTAATCCTTTTTCTGTAGTATCTAATATCCTGTTACACCAATGTAATAAACTTTTTCATTCCAAATGTATTTTTCATCTCTAAAAGTTCCATTTAGTTCCCTTTTGTGTCACTCATTTCTCTCTTCATCATAGTCAAGTTTTGCTTTAAATCCTTGATCATATTTATAATAGCTGTTTCAAAATATTTTTCTTCTAATTCCATCATCTCTGCCATTTTTGAATGTTTTTTCATTGGTAATTTTTTTCCCAGTTACGTATCACATTTTCCAGCTTTATCATGTAACGTAAATTTTATTTTGATGTCATTCACCATAAACTTTTTGTTGTTGGACTGCTGAATTTTGTTAAATTCCTTTACAAAGTATTAGACTATTAGACATTTTTCTGGCAGGCTGGTTAATAGCTTGCAGATCAGTTTGGTTCTTTTGAGTCTTATTCTTAAGTTCTATTAGGGCAGGCTTGTTAGGCCCTACTGAAAAAGAATTATCCTTTTTGGGATCTCTTTTCCCTGGCTATTAACAAAGTCTCTCTGCTTTGGCTGAAAAAAACTCAAACACTTCCAATCCCTGAAAGCTCTAGGAGTGGTTCACGTCTTCAGCTCTCTGGTTGTTCTTTGCCGGCCTTCTGGAGGTTTACCCAAAGTATGCACAGTTTAATATTCAGCATTCAATAGGCTCAAGGCAATCCTTTTGCAGATTTCTGAAGCTCCTTGTCTGTATATCTCCCTTCCTCCAGTATTCTACCTGCAAATTCTACTGCCTCATCTCCTTGAATTTAAATTTCTATGTCCTAATCTCAGTGTGATCACTGTGCTCTGTTTAGGTTTCCCTTCTGTACATTATGATCAGGAAAGTACATCCAAGCTAAAATTTTTTCTATGCAACAGAAGACATTATTTTAAGTGTATACCTCTCCCTATTATGTCATACAAATTTCAGGGTTTATGTCTTTTATATGGTATAAATATAAATATATACCATATTTATATGGTATATAAATATATGCCATATAATATACATATTTTTATATACATATAAAAGACAACCATGTCTTTTATATGGTATCTAGTTATGTTGTTAATATTTTGAAATAAAATACAGGAATTATATTTATTCAGTGCTTTATCTTTGAACAACCTGAAAATTGTATAGCAATTTCTTATTTTCTCACCCAAACCACTGATATATAAAATACTATTTAAGACAACAAGATCTAACAAGGTAACTTACTATCTTCCTTTGGGCATACCTATATTCTAGCCATGTTGAACTTTGTATCGTTACTCAAACAACCTTTTTAACACCCATTTTCTTGATTCTATTTTTAAGAGAATGAGATCTAGGGTAAACTGTCTTAAGTTCAAATCCTGATCCAACTAGTTTATAAAGCAAGGTATACTCAAAGCATCTTTGACTTCATATTACTATGTCTATGTAAAAATAATAATATAGTATCTACCTCAAAATGATTGTTATGAAGAATAAAGGAAACAATATATAGTCAATGAATGTGAGCTAATGTTATCACTTACAAACTTTCCCCCTATTTCTTTATATGCAAACCCTATCCATAATTCAATTTCAGTTAAAATGCAACCTCTACAGGAAGGCTTTCCTCAGATCCATGCTGAGAGGATTCTTTCTTAAGATATTCATCACAGGGCATTTATGTGATTTATATTTTTCTTCTTAGCTTCTATACTAAGCAATTAAGTTCTTGAAAGGAGCTTCCATGTTTTACTCTCTCTTTTTCAAAAAAGGTATCCCACAGTGGATAGTAAATTGCTTTGTATTTAGTAGGCTGTTCACAAATACTTGCCTCAGAAAAGAAAATTAAACAAGACTATATGGGTGAAGTTTTTCAAATAACTTATGAATCTCCCTAAATCAACTGCCATCATTTTGTCAAATCCCTTGTTTACACCAAGATATATATGTTTGCAAAATTTTCTTAGCTAACAACCTAGTTAACTTTATCAGAAAAGGAGAAATGAGATTAGTATGACATGACTTGTTCTTGGTAAAATAACATCTTGGTTTCTACATGCTCACAAATAATCTATTCAACATTTCAGAATTTTGCAGGAGATAAAGTTAACTCTATAGGTTAGAGAATTCATCTTTATTTTATCTTTAATATTTTATATATTTGCTTGTGTCTATTATTTTATATCTTCCAATTCTCCAAACGTGATCATTTCTGGAAATTATGTTCAGTTAAAAAAAAGTATAGACTTTGGAGCAAAAGTCCATAGGTTTGGATTCCAGTTGCTCTGACAGACAGCAGTGTGGCTTGAAAAAAAAATATTTACTTTCAGTTGACACAATATTTTCTTGGGATATGGTGATTATTAAATGAGAATAAGTGAAAATGTATGACCTACCGCCTACTGCTTAAAACTTGCTAGTTGCTTCCTTTTGGTTTCCTCACCTGTAAAATGCAAACAGTCATCCCTGTTTACTTTTCAGGATTCCCATAAGGATTCGGTGAATACATACATTGTGATGCTTTGAAAAACACACATTATATAAATATGCAAGTTTTTAAAAAAATTATGGTCAATATCATCCTTGAATAAAAGTTACCAAACTGTGGACTTTGATTTTCAATTTGCCAAAATAGTCTCCTATTAATCAATTTATTGATTTCCATTCATTTCTTCTAATTTGAAGATTATTCTTCTTGGCAAAGAAAAATATAGGCAAAATATTTGTTCATCATCTCTGCCTTCTCTGTGTCATCTCTGAACATTATGTCATATTCTCCTAAGTAATGCCTCTATCTATTCAGTCTGGGGTGACTTTTCAAATCTCTTCTAAAAGTTTATGATTCTGCCCGGTGCGGTGGCTCAAGCCTGTAATCCCAGCACTTTGGGAGGCCAAGACGGGCGGATCACGAGGTCAGGAGATGGAGACCATCCTGGCAACACAGTGAAACCCCGTCTCCACTAAAAAATACAAAAAACTAGCCGGGTGAGGTGGCGGGCGCCTGTAGTCCCAGCTACTCGGGAGGCTGAGGCAGGAGAATGGGATAAACCTGGGAGGCGGAGCTTGCCGTGAGCTGAGATCCGCCACTGCATTCCAGCCCGGGTGACAGAGCAAGACTCCGTCTCAAAAAAAATTAAAAATAAAAATAAAAGTTTATGATTCTGAAAGAGTAAATTAGAGTGTTCTTGGACACACACAAAAGAGGGTAAAAAAAAATCAGAACAGATTTTCACAAACAGCTGAAACTATTTAATATGGGTATCCTTAAAAAAAATACAATATTATGAACAGTAAAAGTCAATTATTTATTTTATGAAGGAAATATTTCAGTGTGATTATATCTGAGTGCATCTTGAATTTTTTTTTGTTCAGGCTGCAAGCATTGGTCCTTTTTACCAACCACTACAAATTATGCACCCTAAACATTATACACTCTATGCTATAAAATGACAATATAAAAATATATTCCAGTCTACATTAATTGAACATAAAGTACATTCTGATACTCAGCTTAGACTAACCATAACACAGAATTTGTCATTAAATGTTCAGTTCACACACATACACTCAAAACTGATCCAACAACTCCTATTATGCCAGTTACCAGCATTGCCAGCCCCTTTGCCCTTCACTGCCTGGAGAACGTCCATCAGAAACAGGGAAGCAGAGCAAACTGCCACAATGCACCATTGATGTTTGAGCAAGGCTGCCCAAGCAGCTGCAATAACAGGGCAACTCTTCAAAGTGTCAGCATTGAAACTTACAATTCTCTCTCCCATACACTATCAATGAAAACCTTTATAAGCTACAATCAATTACAAAATAAATCTTTGAGACAAATCATGTTCTTTCTTCATTTCTTCTCTCCTTCTTTTCCTCCCAAAACCAAATGTCCTTGGTTCAAAGAAAAATTCAAGGAGAAATTTCCCCCCTTTCTATCTTGGTCTCTGCCTCTGCCTCTCTTATGTTCTAAAATTTCTCTCAAGGAGGTTTAAGGATGTCTGCTAAACACTTTTGTTTACAAGACAAGTTCTAGGGTTTTTTGTTTGTTTGCTGTTGGGTTTTTATTGTTGGAATGTTTTTATTTTAAAAATTCAAAAGTCACTTGATATTTTGAGCGCACTCATACTAGACTTTTGGCAAAGCATGTTTTTGATTATTAAAAGACAATCTAAATTCTGAAATGCATGCACCAAATCACATAACCTCCATATTTTTGTAAACCACAACAAAAGTGCCTCATATTAGCTACAGATGAATAGCTAATAAGTCAACAAACAGTTAAAACATTCTGTGAGCATAGATGCACTAGCCATGCAAAGTTTTTGAGGGGAGAAATATATTAAGTATTTAAAAAATACTTAGAATGAAGGGAAACTATTCTTTGTTTAACAAAGCAACTATGTTTAATTTGTCTTATGATTATACCAAACCAAATGAAAGTTTATCTGTCATTTTCTATTTCTCCTTAGCCATCAATAGTTAATGCCTTTTTAAATTTTGTAACATATATTTAAGGTCTCAGAATTGTAGCAACAACTTTTAGATTCTTCATCATTGCTTTTACCATTCAAACAGCATACGAAAACCCCTTCAAACATAATGTCAAGGTATAACTCTAATTCCTGCAAATAATGAAAATATATACACATCATCATGAGTTAATCTACTACCTGAAAAATCAAATTCCAAAATACTTGGTATCTTAGTTCAAGCTGCAATAATAACAAATTATCACACACTTGGTTAAACAACAGAGTTTAACAACAAAAAGGTATTTCTCACAGTTCTGAAGGCTGAGAAGTCTGAGATTAGAATGCCAGCATGACCAGGTTCTGGTGAATGCCCTTGTCCTGGTTTGCATATAGTAGTCTTCTCACTGTGTCCTCACATGATGGAGGGCCAAGAGACAGAATGGAAGCAAGCTTCTATAAGGGCACTATTCCCATCTTGAGGGCCTCACCTTCATGGCCTAATTATCTACCAAAGGTCCCATGTATAAATGCCATCACATTAAAGATTAGGTTTTCAACATATGAATTTTGAGGTGACACAAACATTCAGCTCATAGCATTTAGAAATCTGTTAGAATTTTTAGTTATCATTTCTCATTATTGTCAAAGCAACACACACACACATACATATAGTTTACCAGTTAAATAGGACCACAAAGTTTATATAAAATATAGCATCCCATATCCAAAACTTTGCCCCTCTGCCAAAACTCATTCTAGTGTTTGCCTCATTTCTAAATAATATGCTTATACTGTTATGTTTATTTATAAATTTTAGACATATTAACTTCCTATCATGGCAGAAGACTTAGTTCTTTGACACTACCTCATTTCCCTCTCTTTCATCCTTCCAGTAATCAGTGAAGTAGTATTTTTTAATACATTTGGTACCTTGAGTAGTAACAATATTTCCTTCCTAGAGTTAATATTGTCACTTTGCAACCCCCATTCCCAATGTTTGCAACAGAAATGTAAAACCTCTACAAATATAATATTTCACACTCTTACACATGAAGAATCCCATTCTAATTCTTTCCCCTGAAGACATCCCTTTCTGGAGTTCTCCATCGTCTAGCTCAAGTAAAGACTGCTTATTTTTAAGATCAATGCACGGAAGTTATCCAGGAACTTCCCTTCACGTTTCTCATCTCATTTTAATCACCTGTTTCCTGAACCCTCTATCTTGCTCTTTCCTCCTCAGTTTTTCCTCATTTGGATGTAGCATATCCTTGAAACAATTCCTGAGAAAGCAAATGTGGGGGGTATATTTGGAGAGCAATGCGTTTTTTCTACCCTTATAAAATGTTTTTTTCTACCCTTATACCTAATTGGTAGATTGGGTGTGGAATTCGAAGTTGAGTAATTTTCTCTCATAATTATTTATTTATTTATTTATTTATTTATTTATGTAATTTTTAATGAGACAGAATTTCGCTCTCATTTCCCAGGCTGCAGTGCAAGGGCAAAATCTTGGCTCACTGCAACCTCCACCTCCCAGGTTCAAGTGATTCTCCTGCCTCAGCCTCCCAAGTAGCTAGGATTACAGGCATGTGCCACCACACTCAGCTAATTTTAAATTTTTTAGAGATAGGGCTTCACCATGTTGGTCAGGCTGGTCTCGAATTCCTGACCTCAGGTAATTCACCTGCCTCAGCCTCCCAAAGTGTTGGGAATACAGGCGTGAGCCACCGTGCCCGGCCTTCTCTCATAATTTTAAAACCACATCTTCTAGCTTTGAATGTTGTCATTAAGAAATCAAATACCAGCCGGGCGCGGTGGCTCAAGCCTGTAATCCCAGCACTTTGGGAGGCCGAGAGGGGTGGATCACGAGGTCAGGAGATCAAGACCATCCTGGCTAACATGGAAACCCCGTCTCTACTAAAAAATACAAAAAAAAAAAAAAAAAAAAACTAGCTGGGCGAGGTGGCGGGCGCCTGTAGTCCAGCTACTCGGGAGGCTGAGGCAGGAGAATGGCGTAAACCCGGGAGGCGGAGCTTGCAGTGAGCTGAGATCCGGCCACTGCACTCCAGCCTGGGCGACAGAGTGCCAGACTCCGTCTCAAAAAAAATAAAAAGAAATCAAATACCATTCTGGTTCTTGAGCCCAATGTATGGGGCCTATATTTTCTCCCTGGAACTTTCTATTATCATCTATTGATTACTGCTATTCTGAAATTTTCCAATTACGTATCTTGGCATGGATTTGCTTTCACATTTTTATGGGCACTCAGAAGACCCTTCCAAACTGGAACCTCGTGTCCTTTAGAGCTGAAAAATTTTACCATATACTTTTATAACAGTTTCCTCCCTATCATTTTCTTTGCTCTCGCCTGCCTTCTGAATTTCCCATTAATCAGATTTGTTGAATCATTTGTCTGATTTTATCTTTACTCTCCTATTTTCCATTTATTTGACTTTTTTTGCTCTATTTTCAGGAAAATTTCAATCATATAAAAGCTATTATTTCAGTTATTATAAGAGTGCTTATTCTCTAGTTATTTCTTCTTTTTATATAATCTTGTCATGTTTCATAGAAGCAGTATCTTCTGCTATCTCTCCGAGTATATTAATTATACTTTATTTTTACTTCAGCTACTGTTTTCCACAGGACATACTGCCTCTAATTCTTAAACAGGCTCTGGAGTATGAACTGTCTTGTTTCTCATTGACACAACACTCTCCAGTCACATGTATTCAGCTTTCCCAGTTCTGCCAATTCCTCCTTTACATCTTCCAAAAGTTGGGTCTCTTTAATACGTTGCTTCCTCTTCCTTATGCCTGTGGATTTATATATTTTTTAGTCTTTTGCTCAAATTTTTAGTCCCTTACTAGGAAGGAACAAGGAAAAACATGTGTTCAATCACCAAGTTTAACTGGAAGCCTACTGTTAAATTTTCTGAAGATGTTAATCCTACAGCTATAATCATGCTATTCACAGGGTCATAAAATCATAGGGCTCTTACTATAAAAAGGTTATCAGAGATCATCTGATTCAACCCTCTTATTTTAAAAGTGGGAAAATGGAAACCCAAAGAGGTTAAGTGGTTTGTGCAAGGTTATTTAAATAGCAATCCATACATTTGGTATTTGACTTGCTTTCATTACCATAGTGCCTCCTCAAATAGATACCCCTTTAAAGTAGTGACTCATCAAAGACTCCCAGACACATTCTAAGGTTAACACATTTGAATAAGCCAGTCTAGCTTTTGCATATGAAATGGAGGAAAGCTGTCATTAAAGAAAATCTGGGAAACAATGTCTCCAAAAATAAATATTTGACTCTGGACATCCTATTTTCTATTAGCAGAAATTCCCTAATCAATACTCTACCACGAAACTCATTCTCCTTATTCAGCTTCAGCATAACACACTTATTCTAACTTTTACTCTTTCAGGTTACAGAATCACATCATGTTTTCTCAAAGCAAGGTAAATTTGTGTTTGAAATTCAAATGAATCTTTTATATCTTTCCGAAGTTTCTACCCTCACTTCCTTCCTGACCTCTTGCTGGCCACCAAACTCCTACTCCTAAAATAGTCCTTTTTTTTTCTGCAAATGGCACCACCCAGGTAATCAAGAAAAATATCTTGAGAGTCATCCTAAACTTCTCTTTTTCTTTAACAGCACCCAACTTCCACCCTCCACCGATAGAGTACCCAAATCTTACCAATTCTACTTCCTAAAAATCTCTTGAATCTATTCCTCTTACGTTCCTCATAGCTTCACAGTCGCTGTTTCAGTTCATGCCCTCACTATACTTCACCCTGATTTCCATTAATTGTCTTCTAACAGTCTCACAGGCTCTGGTCTGCTTTCTTTATACCCCTTCTTCCAGACTCAATTGCTGAAGTGCTTTTTCTCAATAGAATTAAGAAGTCATTTCCTCACTTAAAACCTTTCAGAGGATCCCACTTCATTTCTGGCTTCTTAGTATGGTATATATAAGGCACTTCATGATAGGCACCTACTTATCCCTCCACCTTCGTCTCCTGTGGCTCTTCACCTTGCATGTTATGGAACTAGAAATCAGAAAATCAAAAGTCTCCTCTTGGGTTTTGTGGGGAAAAGAAAGAGAGATCAGACTGTTACTGTGTCTATGTAGAAACAAGTAGACATAAGATACTCCATTTTGTTCTGTATTAAGAAAAATTATTCTGCCTCGAGACACTGTTAATCTCTAACCCCACCCCCAACCCTGTCCTTGCAAGAGACATGTGCTGTGGTGACTCAAGGATTGATGGATTTGGGGCTGTGCAGGATGTGCTTTGTTAAACAAGTGCCTGAAGGTAGTATGCTTGTTAAAAGTCATCACTATTCTCTTAATCTCAAGTACCCAGGGACACATACACTGTGGAAGGTCGCAGGGACCTCTGCCTAGGAAAGCTAGGTGTTGTCCTTGTCCAAGGTTTCTCCCCGTGTGATAGTCTGAAATATGGCCTTGTGGGAAGAGAAAGACCTGATTGTCCCCAAGCCCGACACCCGTGAAGGGTCTGTGCTGAGGAATTAGTAAAAGAGGAAAGAAGGCCTCTTGGCAGTTGAGATAGAGAAAGGCATCTGTCTCCTGCCCATCCCTGGGCAACAGAATGTCTTGGTGTAAAACCCTGTATGCTGAGCACCAGTGCCCTGGGCCCACTTTCCTTTCTCTATACTTTGTCTCTGTGTCTCTTTCTTGTCTCAAGTCTCTCGTTCCACCTGATGAGAAACGCCCACAGGTGTGGAGGGGCAGGTCACCCCTTCATCTGGCGCCCAACGTGGGCTCAGCATACAGAGGACGCATGCCGGCACCGGTCTCTGAGTTCTCTCAGTATTTATTGATAATTATCTTTACCATCTTTTAGAAAAGGGGAAGCGGCAGGATAATAGGGTTACAGTAGGGAGAAGGTCAGCAGAAAGACATATGAATAAAGATCTCTGTGACATGAATAAGTTTAAGGAAAAGTGCTGTGCCTTGATGTACATATGCAAATATTTCCATAAACATTTTCAGTGCATAAAGAGCAGCATTGCTACTAGCACATCCCACCTCCAGCGGTTTGCTCCTATCTCAGTAAATAGAACATACAATCGGGTTTTACACCAAGACGTTCTATTGCCCAGGGACGGGCAGGAGACAGATGCCTTTCTCTATCTCAACTGTCAAGAGGCCTTCTTTCCTCTTTTACTAATTCCTCAGCACAGACCCTTCATGGGTGTCACGCTGGGGGACGATCAGGTCTTTCCCTTCCCACAAGGCCATATTTCAGACTATCACATGGGGAGAAACCTTGGACAACACCTAGCTTTCCCAGGCAGAGGTCCCTGCGACCTTCCACAGTGTATGTGTCCCTGGGTACTTGAGATTAAGAGAATGGTGATGATTTTTAACAAGCATACTGCCTTCAGGCACTTGTTTAACAAAGCACATCCTGCACAGCCCTAAATCCATCAAACCTTGAGTCACCACAGCACATGTCTCTTGTAAAGACAGGGTTGGGGGTGGGGTTAGAGATAAACAGTGTCTCAAGGCGAATAATTTTTCTTAGTACAGAACAAAATGGAGTATCTTATGTCTACTTGTTTCTACATAGACACAGTAACAGTCTGATCTCTCTTTCTTTTCCCCACATTTCCCGCTTTTCTTTTTGACAAAACCACCATCATCATCATGGCTCGTTCTTGATGGTCGCTGTCTCTTTGGAACTTCTGGGTATACATGCAGACTAACAACAGACAGAACAGGCACATAAGGATTAATACAAAATTTACAATAGTAGTACTTCCGATGGTCTTAACCCAAGTGACAGGGTTAAGATTTGTGAGGCCATCAGCGACTCCTGCAATTGCCTCAGTTTCTGGTACCAACACAGAGATCACATACTTCACAAGGTAACAAAATATCACAAAGCAAGTGGACGCAGGGCAAGATCACAGGACCACAGGATGGGGCGAAATTAAAATTGCTAATGAAGTTTTGGGCACGCATTGTCATTGATAACATCTTATCAGGAAACAGGGTTTGAAAGCAGACAACCTGTCTGACCAAAATTTATTAGGCAAGAATTTCCTCATCCTAATAAGCCTGGGAGCACTACAGGAGACCGCGGCTTATTTCACCCCTTCAGCTTCAACCGTAAAAGGCGGTCACCCTCAGGGGGCCATCTATAGACCTACCCTTAGGGTGCACTCTCTTTCTCAGGGATGTTCCTTACTGAGAAAAAGAATTCAGCAATATTTCTCCTATTTGCATTTGAAAGAAGAGAAATATGGCTCTGTTCCGTCTAGCTCACCAGCAGCCAGAAGTCTTATCTCTCTTGTTCCCTGAACATTGCTGTTATCCTGTTCTTTTTTCAAGATGCCCAGATTGCATATTGTTCAAACACATGTGCTCTACAAACAATTTGTGCAGTTAATGCAATCATCACAGGGTCCTGAGGTGACATACATCCTCCTCAGCTTATGAAGATGATGGGATTAAGAGATTAAAGTAAAGACAGGCATAGGAAATCACAAGGGTATTGATTGGGGCAGTGATTACTGTCCATGAAATCTTCACAATTTATGTTCAGAGACAGCAGTAAAGACAGGCATAAGAAATTATGAAAGTATTAATTTGGGGAACTAATAAATGTCCATGAAATCTTCACAATTTATGTTCTTCTGCCGCAGCTTCAGCTGGCCCCTCTGTTTGGGGTCCCTGACTTCCTGCAACAGGGTTTATATTCACACTGGATTTTCAACACCAAATGCCAACATGCCAACGGTCCCTTCCCCTGTCTTCTCCCAAATAAAGGAATCCAACAAAAGAGAGTGAAAAGATTAAAAACCAGTTAAAACCATTTAAAATTATGAAAGTGCTTTTACCATATTTTATATTTATATTTATAATATTTTATCTTTATCTTTCAGGGATTATAGTCTGTTTAAATATATTGGTAGTACATTAATTCAGTATTCAGAACACTGAAGATGTAAATTAAATATGTGACCATAACGATAATAATTAGAATTTTATCATGTGAAATAATTAAGGAATTAACATATTATTATAGTAAGGGTCAAATCTAAGAAATGTACTATACCATACCACTAGACTACACATTTTTAGTAGACATGACTGTGTCTTAATCATCTTTACATTCCCTACTATGCCAAATACTATCCCCAACATAATAGGTGCACAGTGAATTAGTAAATGATTAAATAAAATTATAAATAATATCACACCCACAAACCCAGGAAGTAATTGTTTGTCTACTACTTGATGAAGCCAATAATTCAATGATACTTATTAGTTGATTGATTTAGTCAAATGTCATGAGTACCTATTAAAAAATTTATATATATACACACATTTTTCAGCAGATCTTCATATGGAACATCAATCTAATCTTTATTTGGGTATATGTTAAATCATTCAATGGATAACATAGTGAATTCAACATAACAGAAAGACATATGCTATTTGAAAAATCAGCAAAAACAAAAAAAAGATAATTCTATTGTTGGTATTCTTATCTTCAGATTGTCCTCCACAGCACATCCCTCTGATACAGAGAAATAAAAACTTTCTCACCTAGAACTTTGATCAAGTTACTGCCTTTTATACCACTATAATGATATTCAAACTGCCTTCTAAGCAAACTAGAATAGAAATATTGCACATGCACATGCACTTGAATTGTACACTTTTTCTATCGTACCAACTTCATGTACAATGATATGCTCACCATTAATATGCACTAAAGCTAACCTGCTTGCCTGCTGCAATTTTATCATTGCAGCAAAACAATGGTCACCTCAAGTTAGCAATACATCCTGGACCAGTTACAGATATGCATTAATCCACAACTTAAAATGTAAAATATCAAGGAGCTGGGTCAACACAGGAATATGAGTCAAGAACAGAGTACTTCAAACATATCCAAACTGAAACTGGTTCTTTTCCCTGCCTAGAAAGGTACTTAACAATGTGTTCTGAATATCATGTTGACTGACAGGTATGTCATATAAAGAAGGAAATCCTCTCAAAGCTTACCTCCTTAAAAATATCAGGTTTAACAGGAGTGTATGATGTGTAGATCCCTACTGGATAGAAGCCTGAATACCTAACCCATTATATAAATAGTACACATGGTATAGTATGTAAAGGCTGTGATTTTCTAGGCTGCTGCCTACTTTTTATGTTTTACTGTTGTCTTCATGTAAAGTAACTATATGGAAATGGTGTATCTAAGGAAACAAAATGGGTGAAATTTAAATCAACAAACTGAGGATAAACAGTATAGGTCAAAAAGAAGGATACATGTTAACAATATGATGACACACAGCAAAATAAAGAAAATATATGAAGAATACACATCTGAGGGCAAAAGGTTGAGGACAGTTGAAATTGATAAAATACATAATGACTGTAATAAAAGCACAAGAAAGAGTAGAGAAAAACTTCAACAATAGTTATAGATAGGAATGAACTATGAGGATTCCAATGCCATGATAAGGCATGACGTAGAACGACTGTATTTCTTTTATCTAACAGCTTCATGACAGGTAAAGATAAACTATAATCTGAAGAACAAATAGACCTAAATTCCATTACAGGCCCAGAAAGTGACCACTAGTGATACTTGTAATATTTAAGAAAGCAAATGAGCACTTAACTTTAGATTATACCATTTAAACTTTTTTCATCTTGGGAAAATGTTTCAACTTCCACTTTGCTGCCTATTGGCTTTATTTTTTTAAAAAAATTAGAGAAATGTCATGTAAATCGCTGTAGAGAGCATTGCATTGCTTGTTTGAAAAAAAAAAGTTGATAGTTTGATAGTGCATTCATTCTTATGCCACCAGCACTGAATCAACCATTATAACATTTAAACCAAGAGGAAACTTTCAGCAGTATTGATGCTGTCTCCTACTCTGAAGTGTGAGTCTCTTTTTTATGAAGAGCACATGTTTAGGGAGGAAAACAGGATACGAAATTATACAAAAATGTATGTGCTAGCATTCAGAAAGAAAGCAGGTAAAAGTTTAATTCTCCTCCAAATAAAAGTAGTTTCTAAATGTGGATTCATTAATGAAAACTTATAACCTAGCAGTTAGCAGAAGCATTTAGGAATGGAAGGCGTACAGTACAATGCCAACTATTAGAATCAGTGTTCTACTACCATCCAACTATTGCAGCTTAGCTAACAGTCTTTTTTTTTCAAGACTTTTGTTTCTTTTTCCTTTGTTTCCTCTGTTTTCAATTGGGAGAGAACTGTGTGCAGCTGAGTGTTCATTTAAGTCAGAAACACACTGGCTAGATCTAGGTTCAGTGTGGGTGAGTACTGCGTAAGCATTCCACACACCTCCACCAATACGCCGTGAACTCTCCATATCCCAAGCTTTCTGATAGGATTCAGCTGAGACTACACATAGTGCTTTTACTTATGTTACACATATGATCTCAGGTCTCAGAATGTACTGACATACATAGTTATCATCAAACTTGCTCTTCTCATAAATCCTGAGAAAAAAAGGGGAGGGTGGAGGTAGAAAATGGATAGAACTTCTCTGCTAACCTAAACAGAACTAGTATGTGTTGCTGCTAAAATATTCCAATAGCTGGCAGCACTGATCCATAATATTATATTTGTAATATAAGTATACATAAACCCTACAACAGATGATCTCAGATTGTCATTGATAATTATGACGGCTAATTTATTTTAGTATGTTACTTGTACCAAGCATTGCTCTAGGTACTATACATCTCATTTAATCCTCATACACACACACACACATACACACAAATTCTTGTTGGGTAAAGTTATTTTCATCTTCATTTTACACAAAAGGACATTGAGATACAGAAAGAAACTGGTTAAATTGATTTTAACATATTTAACTTATTTAAAGTTAAAACATGAAATTATTTACCAACCTTTTGATGTAGGGCCAATGGCTGTCACTGCCTCTTGATCTGCTATGTAAAGTTTCACGTTTTTCTTCTTGCTTAAACTACACCACAATGTATCACCTATGATTTCCTGTTTTGGATTACTTAAACTCAGTGACAGCTTAAAGGTACTTGGAAAGCAAACTGAATGAGGGATCCTTCCAGGCTTTTTATATTTTTTCACCCCTACCTCAGGCAATCTTTCACAGTTGTCTAGCCCACACCTATTTAAACTGCAATTTGTTTTAGCAACTCACCTTTAAAAAGTCTTTCCAAAGCACCAACTTAAATTTTATAAAATCAACAACTCTTTATATTTTTGAACTCATATTTCATCAGTTTGCATAATTAAATTACAATTGCACATTTATTTGGCATAAACAAATTTGAAAACAAACACAAATGACGCTAGATAAGCAGAGCAGCAGGTAAACAGATGAACAGAAACATACCATTTTTTCAGAGTATTCTGTTGGCCAGAAGCAGGAATAACCTAAAAGGAAGCCTACTGTATACCTATCATTTCCTAATTATAAATAGTACTATTTAATAGGTATATTAGCTTTCTGGAAGAATGGATTTACAATGGAAAAATACAAACAAATTTAGCAAAGAGGTTCACAACGATACCAAAATTCTACACTAGAAAAGTAATACATTCCTTCTTATCTTTCTTTAATTAGAAATTGTAGGAGACTTCTTCACTGACAAAAACTAAGAGCACAAAATTCCACCCCAAACTCAATTCAGCATAAGACTCCTACCCAAAGCATAAATACATACACTCACATACAAAAAGAAAAACAAATTTTAAATTAATAAAGAAATTAAGGTTTTATGAAAGAAACTTTCTCCCTACTAGAGAAAACCATCACCTCTTGGTGGGAAAACTCTGAATTTAAAGTTCAGATTCAGGCAGTTACTACTTATTTGATGGGGTAAATCACTTCACCTCTCTGAGCTATATCCTTTACTGAAAAAAAAAAAAAAAAAAGAAAATAATAATGGTTCTCTCCTTCTCACAAAACTATAGTCAGAATTATATAAAATAAAATATATAAAGACACTCTGCAAACTATCTATCATCTTATACATATAAATTGTTATTACTGGAAATCCTAACTTATATTTTCGACAGAGAATTTCAGAGTCAAGGGAGGTCATTTCACAAATGACAAGGCTGTGCTTCAAAAGCCTAAATTACTTTCCTACTTACAGTGGCATGGATGACAGAGCAGAAATAGAGAATTCTTGATTAACCAGGAAAAGAATATCATAGGCATGGGTATGAGATCAACTGGAGATTCAAGGAAGCTAAAGTGCCCAGAATGAACTAATGCTGTAATGTAGACTGTGAGCAGAGATAAAATTCCAGAAGCCAAGGAGTGTCGTACAGTAAGTCCTGGCAGTGAGGATATCCTTTGGTGAGGATAGTAGAGAAGAAATAGAAAAATTAGTCAAAAAAATTTCAGCCATACCAAATAAGTATTCCATCCTGCACAGTAAAATTTTGATGCCTTTACAAACTAAACAAAATAGGGAATTTAAGATAATTCCCATGTTTATGCTGTTTGTTTCCACTGGTCAGTATAATTAACCATAGGTTAGGAAGTTAGGAAAACAATAGGATAGACGTCAGTGAAGTTCAAGTGCTTTAATTGGATTCCTTTGGGTACAGTTTGTTTCCCTTTTTCTCTGGCCATTAATCCAGCAGAGGAAAGTGATCTAACACAGCACCATGACATGAAGGGACGGACCCTGAGAGCCTGTCTCTCTATGATGACTGTTCTTATGCATCCAGGCCGCCTATTGAAACTAACAATGCCTGCTGCTGCCGCCGAAGAGGATCATCCAAACTCTGAAAATGAAACACATCACACAAAGGGATGAAAGAATTCTTATTCCACAGGGTTTAGCTTGCAGCTGGTCATGCATGCCAGAGGGATGTGCCACGAGGATGACAAAGAAGCTTCCAAAGAGAATGGAAGGGGCAGCCAGCCGGACATTTTGAAATACTTAGAAAACTATTCTTTTGAAACTAAGGCAATAAACTAGACTTCTTTATGGCAGAACTTGAGAAAGTCAGGGTTTATTTATTTTTTTTATCTCTGCAATTCACCCATATTTAAACATTCTTGTGAGTAAAAGAAACTTGAATAATTCCTAATTGGTTATACATTTTTGAGGATTTCCCATTTATAATAAGAGATCACATTATATAATTGATTATTTTTTCCTCTGGGTTGGAGCTCAATATCACTCCAGAGTTTAAAACTGCATGGAAGAATATGTGTTGGACTTTTCTGTAATTGATGTAGATACAATGAATAATAAATACGCTTGTTATACAAAGTAGCATGCTGGTTAAGACCACAGACTTTGAGGTCTCAGTGATCAAACTGAGGGAATACTCATTGCATGGCATCAGGTCTCATGGGCTCTAAGGATCCCAAATAGCTGTGCCAGGTAAGAGTTTGCCCACAGGAAGTGCTCCAAATAGAATTAAGAGTCATAAGAACCTGCCCTACAGCTGTCATTGCTCTTGGCCCCTCAATTGGTCACAGCAAGGCATAATCCAGCTCTTAAGCTACCTTGGATATCCATGTTTAAAGAGTGTCAAAAGCAGCACCTAAAGTTTTGAAAGACAATGCTGCACTGGGGCATCGGCCTTTTCTGATTAAGTTCACTCATTCATAGCAGTCTAAAAAGAACACTGGCTCTCCCTCCCTGGCCCTTCTCCACTACTGTTCCAAAAAGCTCACCTTCTTCTGTTTACAGGATAAATGTGAGAGGCTCCTTTCATTGCCCTTAATGGTACACACAATAGACTTAGCAATCATTTCTACCAATTATATCACTGACTCATATGAACTCTGCATAACCAGATGCGTGACTTTCTGGACGTTATTTAATCTCATTTAGCCTTAGATTCCTCATTGGTCAAATGAAAATAATATCTGTCTTATGAGACTGTTATGAAGAATAATAAGATAATATTTACCTCACAGTTTAGTTATAAGCACAAAGGGTGATTCAATAAATGTCAGTCATTATCAGTATCATTTTCTATAACAGGAGTAACAAATAGTTCACGTAAGAAACTGAAATGAGAACTGGAACACAATATCCAAAATATTCCCCTATCAAGATACCAATATTGATTCAAACATTCTGTCATTTATTTCAGGTTAAAACACAGTTTAAGAAAAGCATCGCTTCCTCAAAAGATTATGTCAAAGTGAAAATAACTAATTGGGAGAAATATTTCTTTTCCATGCATTCAATTTGTTCGTTCTACTTAATCTCCTTCAAACTACTGTAAACAAGTTCTTGTTAAAAGTGTTTTAACTTCTCAAATGGCTACTATTATACAATGTTTCATAGATAAATCTTTGGCATTGGAGGGTTTCCCTAATTGTTCTGATATTTCTTATTCCCCATTCCTACCATCCACTTGCTCAGAAGCTCTTGCAACCTCTCTCAAAGAGAGAAAATAATTTGAATGAAAACCAACACTACAAAAGCAACGTTAAAATATATTTGAGAAAAAATGACTCTCACTCTAGGTCATGCTACAGGTGCTGTACCATTCAATGGCACAAAATTAACTTTTAGCCCTAAGTCCATTACCAATGAATTCTAAAGACTAAAGAAAGCACAGGGAAATAAAAAATATCTATAAGTATAAACAAAGATAAGAGATTATAATGAGAAAAAAGTGTACATAAAGAGATAATATTTATAATATAATTTAAAATTAACCCTATACAATAAAATTTAACTAATAATAAACCTTTCCCTAAGAATTATATAACATTTTAAATTCAAACTTAATACTAGTAAATAAACTAAGAATTTACATAAATCCCTACCATTAATTACTTCTTTGCATTATGAAACTTTGCTCCCAAAATTTTATGCTAATCTTCCACTGAAGTTCTAAAGACAAAAAAAAAAAGAAAACCTTACTATTTCATTCTAAAAGAATTGGTCCATAATCAGTGAAAATCTGTCATTTTTCTCACCTTTCCTTTCAGCAATGCCCATCCAACCAATCACTAGCTCCTGTCAACTCTTTATTTCCACTATTATAGCCTAGAATCCTAAATAATCTAATTATTTCTGACCTCTTACCTCTTTCATCCATATTTATGCTTCAAGAATTACCTTCTATTAAAAAGAAAGGCTCAAGGAATTTCCCTCACCTCCTCAAAAACCTTAAATTGTTTACAGAATAAAATGTATCACTAAGCATAGCATTCAGTCTTTCACAGTGTGGCACAGAACTACAATTAACAGTAATTAAATAAATGTAAAAGGTATTCATTAACTGCCTGATAGGTTCCACACTCCAAACCTGATAGTGGGTTGGTAATGGTGACAAAGATGAGCTCAACACAGTACCTATTCTCAAAGAAGCCAGTTTAGTAGGGAAGCAGATAAGTAAACTAAAACTTGTAATGCCCTTTAGTGAGTACAAAAAAAGGTAAGTAACTACACTGTGCTACTAGAATTAGATGGTAAGTCCCAACTTATTGAGGAGAAAGGTAAAATAGAAATATGTTGGTTTTCTGCTTCTAAAAATGATGAAGTAATAGAAACAGCATACACCTCCTGCCTTAAACAACTAAAAATCTAAACAAAATATATAAAATATTTGCTTGCAGACACTGTACAACACGCACAGCACAGCAACTGCTGAGAAAAGGAAATTAACGAGGTTATTCCCGTTATTGCTGTCGCATACTATCTTGAGAAAGTTATCAGACCATGACTCAGGGAGGTAGAATCCTAACAGAGACTGCTTTATCCAGGCCACTAATAGCTGGGAGTGGAGCTGCGCCTCTGATAGGAATCTTTCTAACTGCAAAGTCCCCAGAAGTTTTAATTTTTACTCACCTCTACCTTTCTATTTTTTCTTTTACACTATAGAAATCATACTTCAAAATTTAAACACTAATTCATTCAGTGAATTTCCATTTCCCCAATCCCAACTGTCCCCAGTCACAATAAAAATATTACCATCCTCTAAATACTGTATTACTTTGTGTTTACTGTTATGTAACATTAACTTTCCTGCTATATTTAATAATAATTTTAATGTGAACTAACATTTATTGAAGCCTTACTACATTATTTTACATTGGTAAGAACACTTAAAATGAGATCTACCCTCTTAGCAAATTTTAAGAGAACAATATTTTTAAGTGTGCAGTGTTGTTGACTACAGGTACAATGCTGTACAGCAGATCTCTAGAACTTATTCATCTTGCTTAACCGAAACTTTATGTCCATTAATTAGTAACTTCCCATTTTCCCTTTCCTTCAGCCCTTGGCAACCACCACCATTCTATTCCTTGATTCTATGAATTTAATTATTTTAGATACTTCATGTAAGTGGAATCATGTAGTATCTGTCTTTCTATGACTGGCTCATTTCAATTAGTACAGTGTCCTCAAGTTTTAGTCATGTTTTCTCATTGCAGTATTTCCTCTTTTTTAAAGACTGAATAATATTCCACTGTGTGTATATACCACTTTCCTTATCCATTCATCCATAGAAGAACATTTAGGTTGTTTCCACATCTTGGTCATTGCTAATCTTTTTCAGATCCTGATTTCAATTCCTCTGGATAAACAACAAAGTATCAACAGAAGTGAAGTACATCAACATGATAAGGACATATATGAAAAGGCTACATACCAGTTTTCAATGGAAAAAAAACTGAAAGCTATTCCTCTAAGATCAGCAACACAGCAAGGATGTTCACTCTTGCCACTTCTATTCTGCATAGTACTGGAAGTCTTACCCAAGGCAATAAGCCAAGAAAAAGAAACAAAAGGCATTCAAATTGTAAAGGAAAAAGTAAAACTGTCTAGTTGGTAGTGTTTATGATTTTATGTATAAAAAATCCTAAAGACTCCATTAAAAAACTGATAGAACTCATAAATGAATTCAGTAGAATTGCAGGACACAAAATCAACATACAAAATCAGCTGCATTTCTATATAGCAACAAGGAACCATCTGAAAAAAAATTAGAAAAATATTCCCATCTAAAATAGCACCAAGAAGTATAAAATACTTAGGAAGACAATTAAGGATATTAAAGATTATATACTGAAAACTACAAAACATTGATGAAAGAAATTCAAGATAGAAGATATCCTGTGTTCATGGATTGGAAGACTTTAATATTGTTAAAATGTCCATACCCAAAGTGATCTATAAAGTCGATTCTACATTTCTGTAATTCACATGGAACCACAAATACGATGAATAGCCAAATTGATCTTGAGGAAAAAAACAAAGATTGAGGCATCACATTTTATTGCTTCAAAATATATTACAAAACAAAATAATCAAAACAATATGATGCTGGCATAAAGATAGAGATATATACCAATGAAACAAAATATAGAGCCAAGAAATAAATCTACACATAAATGGTCAACAAATTTTTTACAAGGGTGCCAAGAATACACAATGGGAAAAGGATAGTCTCGTCAACAAATGGTGCTAGGAAAAATAGCAAAATAATAAAACTGGATCTTTATCTTACAACATACACAAAAATAAACTCAACATCGATTAAAGACTTAAATATAAAACTTGAAATTCTAAATCTTTTAGAATAAAACATACAGGAAAAGTTTCATAACATTCATCATAGTAATGATTTCATGGCTGTAACATCAAAAGTACAGGCAACAAAAATAAAAATAAACAAGACTATACATCAAACTAAAAACAATTTGCACAGCAAACAGCATAGTGAAAAGGCAACCTATGGAATAGGAGAAAATATCTACAAACCATATACCTCAGTGATTCCCAAGCTTTTTGGCACCAGGAACTGGTTTTGTGGAAGACAATTTTTCCAAGGACAGGAGGGTGGTTTTGGGATGAAACTGTTCCATCTCAGATCCTCAAGCATTAGTTAGAGTCTCATAAGAAGTGCACAATCTGGATCCCTTGCGTGCACAGTTCGCAATAGGGTTCACACTCCCATGAGAATCTAATGCCACTGCTGATCTGACAGGATGCAGAGCTCAGGCGGTAATACTCACTGGCCGGACACTCACCTCCTGCTGGGCAGTCCAGTTCCTAACAGGCCAGGGACCATTATTGGTCTGCAGCCCGGGGTGCGGCAGGCGGGGAGGAAAACTCCTGATATGTCTGATAAGGGGTTAATATCCAAAATACATAAAGAACTCCTATAATTTAAGAGCAAAAAGAAAAAAAAACTAATAATCCAACATTTAATAATGGGCTAAGGAATTTGCTGAGGTCTGACTATTACCCCTTCACCAAATTCATATGTTGAAACTTAATTGCAATGTGATAGTATTAAGAAGTAGGGCTTTTAGGAGGTGATTAAAGCATGAAGGCAGATCACTCATGAATGGGACTAGTAATTTTAAAAAGGGATGATGAGCTGTTTGCCCTTCCACAATGTGTGGGCAAAGAAGGCACCCTCTATGAAGAATAGGCCCTCACAAGATACAGAAACTGCCAGTGCCTTGACCTTGGACTTTCCAGCCTCCAGAACCATGAGCAATAAATCTCTGATGTTCATAAATTACCCAGTATTTTCTTAGAGCAGCCCAGACTAAGAGAGACTTGAATAAAGATTTCTTCAAAGTAGACATACAAATGGCCAAGATATATATTTAAAAATATTTAACATCACTTATCATCATCAGAGTAATTCAAATTACAACCACAATGAGGCATTGTCTCACACCTGTCAGGGCTGTTGTTAATAAAACAAAAGGCAAATATTGGCAAGGATGTAGAGAAATTTGAATCCTTGTACACTGTTGGTAGGAATGCAAAATAGTGAAGCCACTATGGAAGATAGTCTGAAGTTTCCTCAAAAAATTAAAAATAGAACTGTTACACAATTCAGAATTCTTACTTTTAGGTATTTATCAAAAGAAACTAAAATTAGTATCTTGAAAAGAGCTTACCATGGCATTTCTCTAAATGCTGCACTTGTACCAAATCATTTAATCCTCAGGACAACCCAATAGGTACTACTTTTAGCTTCAATTTGTAGATAAGGAAACTGAAACCCAGGCTAAATAACTTGCCTAAAGTGAAATAACTAGTGAGTTTCAGAGCAGGAATTCAAAACAGAAAATCTGGCTCCAAAGTCCATGCACATAATCTCGTCGTTTCCCTATCTGAATCACCTAATAGACTTCTTAAATATAGAGACAATTCATATAACTAATCTTGTTATGTGTATATCTCATACTATCTGGAACAATGTGTTATTGCTAATAGCTATTCTATGCTGTTTTTGATATGAATGAATGAAGAAAACAGCAATATGAAGCTATAGAGGAATAATCACACTGAGTGCTAAGCCAGAACTCTGGTAAACCATAAACTATATATAAAATGTGCCAAAAATTCTTTATGAGAAATTGTTTTTCATCCTCACAACTGCTCAGAAATTTTATCCGCAAGTAACTAAAGTTTTCACATGTTTCACTGATAGGATCTTCACTCTTAGCTAATTTCAATATTGGAAAATCAAAGACAATTATTTTATATCTATTTTTAATGACTATTAAGACACATATTTCATACATTTTAGTCTACATATAGAACATTATCAGTAACAATGTGTGTGTCTGTGTGTGTGTGTATATATACTTATATATATGAAGACTGAGATAGAGAGCAGGGTAGATGATATGGGGGTTGAGGTAGTTGGGAATGAAGAAAACAGGAATGGTAATAACAAGATAATAGAAATAAAAACAACTAACATTTTCTCAAACACCTACCAATAGCTAGGCACCTTACTAGGTCTTTTAAGTTCATCATCTCACCTAGTCCTCACAACAACCATGAGGTAAAAATGAGTTGAACCCTGAAATTTTGATATTCCTTTTCTTTAACAATAGATTGTATCAAGTGAATTAAAAGAATGTATTTGCAAAGTGAATAACCATTTTATTAAATTAGAGTAGAAGCTTAAAAGTCATTGGACTGCTATAATACATGAACTACATTTTTTTCAATTAGTGCTTTCACTAACTTTATAAAAAAAAGTCATATAAAGGGCTGACAATCACTATTATTCTATTTATACTGATACTGTCATGAGTTCACATATGATTAATATTTATTCCACATAAACTTATTCACAAGTTAGTACACTGTTCACTAAGAAAATATGGTAAAGTTGTCAGATTCTTGAGGTAGGGCACGATAACAAGAGTGCTAGAATCAATGCACTGTATGAATTGCCTTGAATAATCCTCTAGGTGTTCAAGAAGTTTCCACTTACTCTCCAGGGCTAATGAGTATTACATGCAATAATCATAATTAAAACAGAAGTAATGGAAAAATGTGCACATAGCTACAAAATACCATAATCTCAGAATTAATCTTCAGTCCCTCAAGTCTTTTTTATTTTTTATTTATTATTTTTTTTTCTTTTTTGAGATGGAGTCTCCCTCTGTCACCCCGGCTGGAGTGCAGTGGTGCAATCTCAGCTCACTGCATCCTCTGCCTCCTGGGTTCAAGCGATTCTCCTGCCTCAGCCTCCTGAGTAGCTGGAATTATAGTAGCCTGCCACCATGCCCCACTAATTTTTGTATTATTGGTAGAGATGGGGTTTCACCAAGTTGGCCAATCCAGGCTGGTCTCGAACTCCTGACCTCAAGTGATCTACCCACCTTGGCCTCCTAAAGTGCTGGGGTTACAAGTGTGAGCCACCGTGCTCTGCCTGTGGAGTCTTAAATCACAAATGTTTATCAAGAAGTTTAAGTTTTGTTCATTAATTTAATTTACTCCATTCTTCGTAAAAACTCTGATATGCTAAACCTTCAATTATTCAATTGCATATTATCCATACTTTAAAAATAATTGCTGAAGTGACATATCACATGACATGATATGACATGACATTACATTATTAATGGATACTAGTAATAGAGTGTCTACTATGTGCTGGGGAAAATATTAGTTGTTTACTATATGATCTTATTTATTCTCCATCATTCTAGTTTGGCTTTCTTATCTGCATTTTACAGATGAGGAAAACAGCTCAGTGTTACAAACTGAATGTTTGTGCCCAAATGTATATGTTGAAACCATACCCCCAACGTAATGCCACTAGCAGATGGGGCTTTTGAGAGGTAACTGGGATTAGATAAAGTCATGAGATTTATGGGATTAGTGCTCTTATAAAAGAGACCCCCAAGAGCTAGCTTGCTGTCTTTCTACCAGAACCACAATGAAGAGTTATCAGTCTGCAGCCCAGAAGAGGGTCTTCACCAGAACTCAGCCGTGCTGGCACTCTGATCTTGGACTTCCAGCCTCCAGAACTGTGAGGTTACAGCAGCCCAAATTGACTGAGACACTCAGAATAAGCTATCCATGGTCTTACAAAGATCAAGCATTGTACTAGAACAGGAACTCAAATCCACCTCAGGCTACCACAAACAATAAGAAAATTTTGCAGAGTAGGAGACTATAAAGTTAACATACAAAAATCAACAGCCTTCCTACACAGAAACAAATGCCAGTTAGAAAATATAGAAGAAAAGAGCCTGTTTAGTATAGTAAGGCTGTAAGAAAGTAAGCAAGTACCTAAATAAGTGAATACAATACCAAAAGGTAGACTGAATAATAAATGTTTAAACCTAAAGCCAAAAGGAAAATTAAAACATTTCAGCAAGACACAACAGTTACTGAGCAAATGGAATTAAAAAACACATTCTTGGATAAAAAGATTCACCCTCAGAAGAACATTAATTGTGTGATGTTAATTCATAAATTCCTTAAAATTTCAATAAAAATGTCATCAGGGATTTTCTTTTTCCTCAAGATCTGCTAGTTGATTATAAAGTTCACTTGGAATAACAAATAAGCAAGAAAAGCCAGAAAACACTGAAAAAGAGTAATGGTAGGAGCAGGGAGGGAAGCTAACATTTCAGATATAAAAACATGTTATAAAGCTTCTATAATTAAAATAATGTGATAATTTTCACATGCATAGACAGGTCAATGGCACAGAATAGAATAATACAGAAATATGTCTGATTGTATAGAAAAACTTACTACAGTATATCATGCAAGTACTAGAAGAAACATTGATGAATTCCCTTACAAACTGAGATTGGGAAAACTGTTTCTAATTATGCTTCAATGTGATAATATCCAAGAAAGTCAACTAAACAACGGCATATTAAAGGCAAATACCTTTTTATCAAATAAACATCATTCTGTCAATTCTATGTAAAGTAATATCTGAAACACCCCTGGGAATCACATAAATCTCAAAATTGTTGAGTAGAACAAACTTTAACAGTTTCTCTTCCTTCATCATCATTTTTAAACCCCAGCAGAAAGATCACAGTAATATCACCAAAACCTAAAAGAGCCTAAAACACACATCTGTAGGGTTTGATTGGAAATAAACTACATTATCCTACATCCAATTCATATCTAAGACTTTTCCTTGCATTTCAGTATGATGATGCTTATGTTTTAAGAGGGATTACAATCCTTGAATATCTCAATCCATAATTTATATTAAAAAATGCATAAGCAATTTATATGTGCTAGAGGGCAAGGGCCCTTAATAGATACTTAGATTTATCCTATAATTAAAAAATAATAATAATAATACAAATGTATGTCAAAGCTCTATAAACAATATTTTCAGAAAATTTGTTGTGGAGAAGGACCCCTGGTGTCCAGCTGGATTTAAGCCAGTCTATAATATAGCTGTTGACTGCATTGCCTTCAAGTCTATTATCAGACAAATCTGTACTTACCTTGAAATGTTTGACTTCACCATAAAATATATCAAGTTTCTAAAATTTGTAAAGATTATATTTAGGAATAAAAATATTGGTAGTGCTACATTATTTCCAAATAAACACTTTGAGAAGCATGATACAGGTTCTTTAGACACGGAATACACCATCACTGACCGGCAGGAATGTGTCTCAGACACAATAGTTACGGTGTCTGATCGATGTCTCTGGAACATATAGATAGCATTTACATTTATAAAAATAAGTACTATATTCACAAGTGGCTTCTGGAAAAGCTTCTTTTAAAAAGCAACATTAAAATGGCACATTGGCAAAAGACATCACAGCCTTGCTGTATACTAACATTGCCTTGCAAATGAAAACCCTGTACTATTCCTTATGATCAGGGTTTCACCCATTTATTTGGTTAATCATTCAAATGGCTAAACAGACCTCTAATTTGAAAATAAAAACCAATTGATGCAATCACAAACAAGTTCTAAAATTGCGGTTTATAAAAATTGAAATCTTGTTCTAAGCCAAAACACACACACACAGTTACCTTTTCCTAATCAGAGCATTCATTTCTCCTCATTATGATCTCACAAGCACATTAAAATCTTATTAACATTAATTACTTCTGAGCGCCTATGCATGAGCAGTGACAGTCGTGAGTGTGCGCAGGTCTGGATCATATCTACATTTATATACCTTGCTGCACTTTGCTTATAAAACATGTGAAAATATTTCTGCTAACACCAATTAGCTAATTTCACACACACACAGATAGTAAACTGCTGTCTCACTGCACAGCCTATCAGAAACCAGTAAACATATGGACAAACGGACGGGAAAGAAAGCAGAAACACCTCTTGAATGTGAAAACTAAAATGCGTTGTACTTGAGCCTGAATTCTTAAGGTGAAAACAAGTTGGGAGGACAAAATAACAAAAACAGAAAATAATTTAAAACGATGAAACCAAGCATTCTATTTTCCACACAGATGAGTTCAGTGATAAAATGATAGAGACAAAGAAAAACTGGCAAGCTAACAGCAGAAAACACAGGAGAAATACACAGAAATGAAAATGTCCTTCTTTACATGTGTACATGCACACACATGCACAAACACACACATACCTGCTCCTCTTAAATATACTCATATTGTAATTTGAATAAAAACAATATAAACTTTACTCTGACCATAAGGTAATAGCACACTACATTTCAAAGTCAAACAGGTCTATCCTCACAAGCAAATAAATATTCCTGCTCAAACCTAATGCTTTCTGGATTCTACTTATACTAAGAACACTATATACAGGAGCCATTAATACCTACAATGGAAACTCAAAGTAAATGCAAAAACCTAGGCAGTAATAGCCACAAAGCTACATATAATTCTTATCTCTTTGCTTCACAATCTCCTTCTCTCAGCATACAACTATTTTATCATTTATACATATACTCCATCAATTTGTGTCCTTTTTTGCCTCATCATATGTCCTTCATTAGGAATATTATTAAAGAATAACCATTGATCATCACATTCACATTTTCTTTTTCAATCCATGTGCCTATCTTCTCCTCACAGCCTAGAGTATACAAATCCAAAGTCCTATTAGATACCACTGTATCTATATAGCCTTTCTGCCATCTTTAATTTCTTTGTTGCCATCAAACTATACTGTTTCACAAAGAAAATACCAAAAAAGTCTGTATTCCATAATGAAATTTTCAGTGAGGAAAACACTTAACCTCAATGGATTACGATACCTATGTTTGTAAACAAAAGCGAATAATAAAACTTAAACCTAAGGGTATTATACTTATTACATTATTTTAGAACATTTGACTACAAAATAAATATAGAAAGAATATTATATATTCAGCCATCCAGCACAATTCATGTTAAGTTGATTTATGCAGTTAAGCTATAATTATAGCTTATGCTATAATTCCAATTTTCTACCTATTGTCCAGCAGCCTCACTGGCCTATAGGACAGGGGTCAATGACCCATAGCAGTATAGGTATGCATCATAGAGATGGGCTACGTAACAAAAGCCTAAGTGCTCTCTCTGTAGAGAAGGATATATATTGAAGAAGAAATGGTAGGGAGTAGAGAGAGGGTTTCTAAATATTTTTGAAACAGTATTAAAATATTTGACATTGGTATTAATATAAAATGCAAATGGTAACCAAGAATATATTGCATTTTGTTTTAATTTTGTATTATTCAACGTGCTCATAACTGAACAAAGTTTAGTGGATATTGTCTGTGAAAACTAAAACTTGCTAATATAAGGACTATTAGCTAATAAAGTGTTAAAAATTTTAATAAAGGATAGTAAAATAATGCTAGAAGCAATAAAATGGTATTTAAAGATGAGCAAGAGTTATTTCAAGTAATTTCCAGTTTACCATAACAATTTACATATTAAAATTATCATCCTTATGATGTTTACATAGACTTTGTATAGGTAAGTAGCAACCATCACAGTAATAATATTTACTATTTGTATACATTCTGACTTAACCAGGCTTAGCATACTGCATGAAGAGTGCCCTAAAACAAAAAAAGAAAAAAAAAAGGCCTAGAGAACTAAGAAAATAAAAAGTTGAAAACCTAATAGAATTAGTGGTTACCTGTATCATAACACAATAGCACTCTATGCTTTAAAAAAATATTGATTTTTAATTATTAAACACTGAAATATTTGTTTATAGGCCATTTATAGCCCACTAAACAAAATCTTGGAATCAAAAATTAAAGTAGTAACAACAATTGCCAAATGAAGGTCAATCCATTTTTTTTAATATCTAAATTAACAGATTAGTGGAAAAAATATGGGACTTGTTTTTTTAAAAGATCAATTTATATTAACATTTTCAAGAATGCATTGCATTAAAATAGATCCCTAATGATCAGAAAATTATGGAAAATCAGGAGTGAACAAAGAAACAATCTTGAGTAAATATAAAAAGTATCATCATGTTAATCAGTCAGCTATGCTGCAGAAAGCGTCCCAACAATCCACTGACATATGGCCAGGATAGAACTAGCAAAAAGTGCACAAATACGTTGAGACTCAGAACCCACCTTCTCTTTCATAAATGCCCCATCACAAACTGCAAAGATTAGGCGGCCAAATTTCAACGTAAAAGATTCACTTGGCATTTTGAACCAGATCTAAGAATCATGGTCTTTATTTTCCAGTAAAAGCTAATAAGCTGAGACTTACTTAACTCTTTCCTGTTTTGTTTTGTTGCTGTTGTTGTTGTTGTTGTTGTTTTGAGCTTCTCAAGGAATACTACATGTGAAAACGATAGTTCGTCATTTCCAAAAAAGATACTCATCCAGATTGTCCTCCAATCGGTGAAATCTGAGATGTCTAAAAAGTCTTCTTTGTGAAAGCCTTATAAATATATCCAAAGATGTTGAGTCCCATATGGCTCTGATAAATGAAACCCGTTATTGTGAATTTCAAGCTCTTCCTTAAATCAAAACACTATTGGGTGAATTTGGTGCTCATGAAATAAAGCACTAATTGCGTGGCCTAACAACACTGAATCCTCTGCCTAGCAGACATTTTAAGTTGTGCCAAATTGGTTTTGGGATGTGAACAAATATCCTGGAGCCAGACTCTCTCACATGCACACACTACTCCCTGGAAGTAAGTTGGACACTCTTGGAAACTGCATTAACTCTTTCAGGCCACCAGGAAACCTAACTCTCACTAAAGGAAAGGCCTCTTTTAAGATAAAAACAAGTCATTTCATCTAAAGTTAAACCTAAGAAAGAGGTAAAAGAGCAAAAACTAATTCGTGGCTAGTTAAACACTAAAATGTCCACAGACATAAAATAGTCCCTATACCCCAATGGATGCTTTTTCAGATGTATCCAGAAAACCTTATTTGGGCATAATTTCCAAGACATTAATAAGAGTTGTGTGCATTCAGGAAAAGAGAATTCATTTTAAGCTTAATATGCCACATTTGCCTCAGGCCGAGTGATAAGAAACTTTTGTTTCTTTGGTAATCACTCTCAGCTTATTATATCAGGAAATATCTTGAGTTTTTATTTCACCACATGAAATATGATTTCCACACTAGAAATTCTTTTATGGTCTTTTTGTTCTGGTTCAGAAAGATGCCTACAAACATGAAGCTGAGTATTTAAATGGCAATTAATGTAATCCCATCTCCCTTGCTCTCAAATTTAGGAGTTCATAAAAACAATTTTTAAAAGCACATAAATATAAGAAAAATGTACAAAAATGGGGCTTTGTATTTCTTTCTCTTTTTTTTAGTCTTAATTTCTTCAGCAGTAATTTCTTAGAAATAAGTTGTTTACTTTGGTAGGGCATTTTAATTAAGTATTTTATTTACAGTATGATGAAACTACAGCATTTCTTTCCCCTTTTATCTCATTAATAAATATCCTGGATTATATTTGTCCCCAGGATTACCTAAATTAACTACAATTTTACACTTTTAGGTCACTGTCATTTTGTTGCTGTCATTCATCTTTCACCTTAAAGGCTTATGAAGATATAGATAAAGCAAAAACTACTTTTTGTAGATGGAGATAGCTAAGTGCTTGTGAAAATGGTATTTTTCAGTCATTTCTAGTTTAAGCCTTCTATATTTCTTAGAGAACCATATTTATTTTGTGACAATTGGTGTGAATTTAAGAGTATTACTAGAACCCTATGTTCCACCTCCAACAAAGGTTTATATTCTAACAATTAGCCTGCATGTGCTGCTGCCATTGACTTTTAATAATACATAAAAAAAAACCCACCGTTGTCAGCCAACCCTAAAAGGAAACTAGCTGCTATTTGCAAGTACACAGGACACAGTTTTAAATCAAATGTGTGCAGCTGCTTCTGGCTTCTATTGGTTCAAACTGCAATTCTTAGAATGGAATACAGGCTATGGGTATGTCTATACGAAGGATCTCTACCTGATTTTCATTGGGGTTTTAGATCTCTGAATAATTCATATATTTCCAAGTCAAAATTTAGAGGATCTGTTAGAGCACTGGTCTGTGATGGCATCACTTCTAAGTTCTGTTGCATATGTAGTTAGCTGCTGGTAACCAAATAAAACTCACATTCTAGTAAAACTTGTTTGGTGTCTAGAACCTGACTAAGGACACTAAGGGGTAAATGGTAATATTCAACAGATACCACATTAAAAAGTTTTCAGTAATTTTTAAGTCAACTATTTATCATATCAGTGAGAAGTTGGTCCAAAACATATTCACAACTTAGAGTGATACTAGGGCCAAATAGCAACTTTCCCCTGGTGTTCAAGCACAGAGGCTAACTGGGACAGTTATAAACTTTATGGAAGTCTAAAATTCTGATTCATACTTCTACCATGGTCCTCCTTTCCAACCTAAATCCATCTAATGATATCAATTTAGGAGGAAAAGGTATCAAAATTTAGCTTATGTTCATTTCAAATACTTCAGATAACCATAATTAGGAGGCAAAAATAAAAATGGCCTATCTTTACACAGATGTCCATCACATTTTTCACGTTTAGAGCTCTGCCATGAGCTCAGAATTACTTATTCAATGACATTTCCTTTTTCCAGTTCTATCTTCATTACTTACATGATCCAAATAAAATAGAGAAAAAAGGCTTAACATGATGCACACTGTCCTTACAGCTCAGCTCAACTAATTCTAAATGGTTTTAATAGTCTAAATATATTTAATAACTAGCCTCTACACCTGAGATTATCAGCAGAATACTTTTTTAGATGTTAAAAGACAGTAGCCAAAGAAGAGGAGGAAAGAAGAGGTGAGTAGGGATATTAGGGGAGCATATTTATCAACAAAAAAAGCTGGATTGTCCAATTTCCTCACTGGAGCAATGAATAACCTAGTTCCCAGTAACAACCCCAACACTGAAAACTGCTATGTAACCATAGGCAAGTTATTTAACTTCAACTGGCTTCTACTTCTTAATCTGTGATGCAAGCGTAATACAGCTTAAGGCACCAACTGCTTCCTGCATCCCTATACTGGCTAGGATCTTTTAAAAATTATTTCCTGGCCAAAACCTCACCCACATGCCATCAGTTATTTTCCCTCCTTTTTCCTGTCTCCTTTGCCTCTGCAGGGAAATAAAATTAGCAGTCAAAGTTAAACATGCCCAGTAGGCAAGGCAGACTTTGGTTTAAGGAAAGGGATGGAGTAAGTTGTGTTAAAGCGCTTATTTGGACCCAAAAGGTTCATTGTTGGGATACTACCTCCCACAACTAGCTCCACTGGAATTTTTCTCAGGAAAATGGAGGACTGTTTTAAGATAGACATGCCCTGTAAGCGGGTCTCAAATCAAAATAAATTTAGGATATTCAAAAAATGCCCTACAGGATTTTCCCTGTGGAGCCTAAATAAATCACTGACCAAATTTTCCAATTCATGCTCTGCTGCTCAATGGGACTTTCTGCAAAATCATGTTTTAATTTCTACATCTGAAAAAGGAGTATAGGTAAAGTTCTTCACTTTGGGTTTCCATTCTTCTCTCCTCTCTGATAGTATTCTGAAAGAATGTCATTTGAGAAAAGACCACTCTTAGAGAAGAAAATTGAAATATAACCCCAAATTTCCAATAAACTTGAAAGTCTGCTAAAGACAAGACTATATCCCCAGTTGGTGATTTTGTGGGTCTTCTTTTTTTAAAAATGAATCTTTTAATACATAGAGAGGTGTTAAGAATATCCCAAAAGTGTACACATATCTAAATTTATAAAATCACTATTTTCACACCTAAAGGATATATTTCAGTGCTCCTTTAAATTGTGACTGCCCTTACAGCATTTATTGCATGTTAATAATTTGCATATTATTAAATGTATGAAAATATATAAAAATTACATTTTTAGCTATTCATACAGGATAAGTGAGAAATTGTACAAGTTTGTATACTATATGGCATACATGTGCTGTCTTTTTATACTATGAGGCATTGTTTTTTTCAGACAAGAACATCAGGAATGTTCAGGAGTCAGTTTTTAGATTTTATGAAGCACTCAGGCATTGATGCTGTTAACACTTTCATTGAAATTAAAATGCAAACCAAATATTTCAAGACCAATAACAATGGATACGACACGAAATTGTTGTGTTTCACAGTGTGTCATAATAGGTAAAATTAGAATTTTCCTTCAAATAATCTGTCCCATCCAAGAGTTGTAACTCTCAAATAAAAATATAAACAAAAGGTTATTCACTTCAACCGAATTCCCTAGAGGATTATGCATTATTAATTCCAAACTTTACAAGATTTAAGAAATTACTGGATTGATTAAGTGTGGCAAAATGGTTTGTTCCCTACAAAGGAAACAAACTTAAATCCCACAAAGTTTAATTAGCATTTAGTGGCTCAACAAATGGAGGAACAGCCTGATTCTGAAGAGTAACTGCAAAGCAGAGTCAGAAATTTTATATACTACTGGTTAACTTTGCTGTGAATATTAGAGTGAACCAGAATTCAATCCCAGCTCTGCCACTTACTAGGTCTGCAATCTTGGGTAAACCACTTAACCGTTCTAAATCTTTCTTTCCTCATCTTTAAATAGGGTTAAGAAATACCTCATAGCAAAGGCATGGTGATTAAAAGAGATCCCATTGGCAAAGTTCCTTAACAATTCATTAACTATGATTATCACTACAATTTAGACCCTTCTGACCATTGAGAACACATGAATTCTACATCCAGCTAAAAACCATTCTTCAATAGAAAAATTTTTTCAAAACTCAATTTACATGGTCTAAGCAACAATTATGATAGCATGTCAGGGGCTAATGTGGTGCCCAAAGTTAGACATTATCATTTAACACAATGGGAACCTGGTAAAGATTTACTGAATGAGGAAAAAATATAATAGGATGTAATAGAAAGAACAGAGACTAAATCTTGGCTTTGACTCTTAGCAGCTGTGTGAATTTGGCAATTTTTTTTTTTCTGTAAGCTTCAGTTTTTCCATCTAAAAAATAGGCAGAAAAGCAGTGTATGCAACAAAGTTGTTGTATGCAAAGATTAAATTAAACAGTTTGTGTGAAAGGTGCTTAGTAATATCTCACTTCCTTCATTTTGGCATTATAGGACAAGAGTTCCACTTGGTTTTCAAGCCTAAACTTTATTCTTATATAGCAGTATCAACTCTGGCCTCCTACATAAAGTAAGATTATATTTAGTTAAGGCATAATGTGAGAGATGAGGATAAATTCAGGTGTGACAGTAAATATATTTTAACAATATACCCTAGAAACAAGAGTAATGATTCTCAAACCTTGCAATATTATTAGGATCTTTGGGGTATTTTTTGCAAAATATAGTTGCCCAAATACCAGTCTAGAGACTCCAATTTTAGATATGTGGGAGTCGAACCTAGGAATCTGTGTATCTTAAAAGCCCTTGGCTGATTACGACATATAATAATCAACTAAAGTCGAGTTTTCTGAAGTGTGTGGGCCAGCTACAACTCAGGACACCTGAGTTCCATTCCATACCCATTAATAAAGGAGCTCAGAAATTTGAATTTTAACAAAAATCTGAAGAATATCTTGTGTAAACTAAAGTTTGAGAACCACTGGACTAGAATATAGTAAAATAATATTAAAAAGAATTTTTTTCATATTTGGTTATTTAAACATTTTCCCTCTATTTTTAAATAAACATTACTGTCAAAATTTATGAATGATGGGTAAAAATTTTATCTAAAGAAAATATTAGTTTTAGGGTATTATCATTATTATTACAGGTTTCAAAATCAAAACGGGAAATAGAGATAACATTTTAAGTCATCTACAGAGGGTCTACCAGCACAGAAAAGTATTTCACCTAGGAAATGCCATGCGTTTCAGTGTTTCTTAAATGTGTGTGTTTTGCTTTGACTTCGTTTTTTATTATCCATTCCTTCTTTAATTAGAGCAGTAATGCCAATACATAATATTTGTATACTACTTTACTATTTATAAAGAAACTTCATATATATTAACTTAATCCTTACAATAACCTTGTGAGGTAGATAGGAAAGGTAATATATATTATCACATTTCCGCCAATAAGAAAACTCTTAAAAAGTTTATGCAACTTTCCCAATCATAAGTTTGCTGGTATTTCTGGTGATATGTGGACTGAAACCTCTAGATGTAAATTTCATGCAAAACTGTGTGAAATTTAAAACTTAGGATTCATTTTTAAGTGTTGTGAATCAAACTCAAAATAGCATGAGAGTCTCTAAACTGCAAGTAGGCCATAGTCCTCTACCAACCTGTGGGTTCATCTTACTATATAAGTTCATTGTACTTTATTTATTATATAGTTAAAGAATAGAAGGAGAGTGGAGCTCAATTAACCAAAAACAAATGAACAAAAAAGTGAAAAACAAATAAAAAATTGGAATACTCATCCATTATAATACTATTTACCCTGCCTACTTGCAATTCAATCCCCTATAAGCACCTTTGCCTCAGTTTCCTCTTCTAAAACATGAAATATCAAATAGTACTTTCAAAGGCTAGCAATTTCCTTCTCAGCTATGATGGTACTTTAAAAAGTACAACTAAATATACAGCTAGAATAATACTGACATTTGCCCAGTCCCTACAAAAATCCTGTCAAATCAACTAGTCCAGTCCACTCATTTTATACATAGGAAGTAGACCTAAAAAAAAACTTATGCTACCCCAAATAATAGAAAATTTGTTGTAAAGCTAGAATTAAAAATTATCTTTACATCAAAGTCAATTACAATACACACTTGTGAATGGGCAATGCCTTGTTTTCATAATCAAAAAGAGAAAATGGTCATTTTAATACAAAAGGAAGAAGGTAATTTATAAAGGGATGTTTAGGCAGGAAGTGGTATCAGAAGCTGTTTTTCTAAAGTAAAAAGGCTCCAAATTTATTTACAACAAAGAAATGTGTTTTTATATATATATATATAATATATACACATATAAAACACACACACATATATATATACATGAGAATGTTATAAACCAGCTAGACATAATCATTTGTTTAGACTTCAAATATCTGTATAGCTCTGTGCTGAATGCCAATAGAAGGTTCTGGAGGATGAATAAGACACAGTCGCTATCCTCAAGAACCTCAAGGTTTAGTTGGAAGATGTGCTTACAAACAATGGCAATACAATGTGAGAGCTGATATTGCCAAGTTATGCATATAAACGTTGCTGTGGGAATGTGAAAGAAGGAGCACCTCAGTGTCTGAAATGACTGAGCTTAAGTGAATATCTCTGACAATCCCTGTCTTCTCCATTTCCAATTCTAAATTAAATACATCCCTGTTTATGCCTAGAATTGATAAAGAATTTTTTATATACCCTGGTAGGAGAAAAGTAGTAAAGTGCACACATCCTAACTTTTCCTTGCGTAATAACAATTTTGGAAAACTAAAACATATTATGGAATTTTGGTACAGCTACTATGAAATCAGGGTCTTAAACAATTTGCCAATTTTTTGCAAATGTCCTGTTCTTTTTTTTTTTTCACTGACTCATGCATCAGTTACTTGCACAGCAACAGGGACACAAGGTGGCACTGTCGTGCTGACATTCATTTCAGGGCCCTTTCTAAATGGACAAATTTGTAAGAGGCAAAACAGACCCTATTGTGACAACTAACACGAGTTGTAATACTGGTCGCCTTCTGGGTCTACCAACATTAACACTGGCCTAAAGAGGAGTATTTTGCGTTTCATGAATATCATATCATGCCTATATAGAAATAGGACATATTCTCTGATGACTTCCCCAAAATGTCATGTGTGTATTCATAGAAATGTCCAAAGGCATAGAGTGCAGCTTTGCCATTAGGAAGTCAGAAGTGAACTGCTTGTTATTGGCAAGGCAGTGGACGCGGATCGCCTCTCCATCTAGTGGCCAGTGGAGAGGAATGGAGCCATAGTAACCATGTTGCACTTCATTCCATCAAAAACAGCCCTTTTACCAAATCACCCATAGGCAATTAAGTCCGCTTGTCTGACAAATGACAATTTTTGGTTTATGGCATTCATTCAATCATTAAACACATTCAATAATACATTATGACATGTAGTTAAGCTAAGAAAAATCATCACAAAATTAAAGTGCCTGTGCTCTCTCAAGCCACATAAATGTCTGTTATTCTTCCCTTATTACCCACTCTAACTTTTCTCCATTTATTTGTGACTTTTAGACAGAAAATGCAAGCAAGATTATCTACATATATAACTACTTAAAATCACACTGTCTTTAAGATGAAAAAATATTTTAAAAAGCTTTTCCCCTCATTTTACAAGAAGGAAACTGAGGGACAGAGAGATGGTGATTTACTCAAAGTCACAAAGTCAGAACAAAAAACCAGACCTTCAGATTTAACCACTTTAAATCCTTTTTGGTATTGAGTAATACCTCCTGATTCCCCAGGAAATGCTTTTTATACCACACCATAAAGTTTCTTTCAACATACCAGGAAAATAATTTCTTAAAATGTTTTTTATTCATGTATTTTCAGGCTAAGGTGACATGAGCGAAACTATTGTGTATAGGCCCTATCACATCTTCATATCCACAGGTATATTTTGAATGTGTTATAAGAACACTGTTATTTTTATATTAAGGAATTATATTCATTCAACATTTAGAAAGCAAAAAAGCAAGTGGGGTAGGGAATAGGTGGAATGTGCTGGTCAAAATTACTATACAAAAAATGGTTTCAGAAAGCCATTACGTGAAACAAAACCTGAATCCATTCAGACTCCTAGAAGAGTTGTTTTTTGTTTTGTTTCATATAAATTATTTGACTTTATTTTGTTTTTAAAAAGGAAACACATGTACATTTATTCAGCTAATCACTTCATCTATTTTAATTCAGCATGTGATGCAGTTTGGGGGCATGTTTTGGAAATGCTTTGTTGGTAAAGCTTCTTATCAGAACAAATGAAATCTGTCCACCAACTATAAAAATCTTCTCACAACTCCGAACCCAAGAATTAAAGGGCAAAAGGTATAAAGGAAACTTGGCAGTGGATGTTCTAGAAATGTGAGATGTTTTGACTTTCTCTTCTATGATCTTCTTTGGTGGTACCACTGGAATCTACCTTGGAGAGCAGAGGGAATTTAGATAGATATGTTTTAGAGAGATGCAAAAACCAATGCTGTACAGATAAGTCAAATGCCTTTTAACGGGAGTTAGGGAAAAAGTATTTTTATTTCATTATACTTCTAACTTTAGAAGCTTCAAAAGCACCAACCCCTCAGCTACCCTCAGCTTTACCCCTGTACCCTCAGCTTTATCCCTTTACATTATCTCAACTTATCTCTACTTGTTTCTTAATCATCTTTAGTCGTCTCCCTTCTAGAAATGAGGTGAGGGGATAAAGATCATTGTTGATCTGGAGAACTAGAGAAAGTAAGGACTAATATAAAAAGTAAGTTATTTTTGCCTTACCTAAAGCTAATAGGAAAAGTCACCAAGAAGATGGAGAAATTAGCAAATATGTTCAGAACCAGAGTATATTTATTGGGCCAAGAAGAATTTTAATTTTAAGTATTTAAGAAGAAAAAGAAACAAAAATTTTATAAAGTCACCCTTAAAACGTATTTGCCTAGTCTATTTAAATAATAAAAGAAAGGAATATTTTCTCACTGTTTAAATGTTCCTAAATAAGGTATTTTTGTTTATTTAAAATGACAGCCACATAGTTTTCACATACACATATATATATATCAACCAAAAAAATTACATAGCCTGGAACATTTCTAGTTTTCTGCTAGTAATAGCTTTTTTTCTTCTTTTTTTACAAAGTTTTAAGTTGCTACCTGAACAAACTGACAACATCAATTTTCTCTCAGTTACATTCCATTTATAGGAAAGAAGCTCATACTATAAAAGGAATTGCAATAACAAATCACAATTTATTTACAACAGTAATTCACAGAAAATTTTTGAAAAGGTAAAAATGGCAAATATCTAAGCTAATTCAGTAAAAAACAAAAAAGTAAAGCCTTCTAAAAATTAGAGAAAATTAAAATTTAAATAATTTTAAATGTTTGATTTTAAAAAGTTTAAATTCAGAATTTTCCCCATAACAAAATAGTACTACTATGTATAAGATTCATAATTATTGCCATTTCTACATTTTTAGTTACAACCAATTGGGCATCTTTTTGATATCACAAAATCCCAACCTCAATACCATAATTTTATATTTATTGAATGTAAATCCTTACATTAGTAATGTAATATAAAAACTTTCAAATAGATTGAACTTTTAAATGCATAATATGAACATTAAATTCATCGTATCTCAAGACACAGAAGTATTCAGTGCCAAAATTATTTCCAATATCAAGAAGGCAAACATATTATGCTATAATTACCACATTTTCTATCAGAGTTTCAAAGGTAAGACTGAATATTCAGAATTAATAACAATATGTTCTTCTTCCCTCTGGAAACTAGATGAATCAATGAACTCATAGTTCTTATTCCTTGTCTCAGTATTCTTACTTGAAAATCAGTAGCCAGCTTTCCCCAAGTTAAGACAATTACAAAGGTTGCACTGGTTAACTGAACTACAAAATACCAGGGCTAGAGTTTCAACTGAGTGTCAAAAGATTCCAGAAAGGCAAGCTCCGTGTCCTCAAGCTGATTACTTTCAAATGAACTATAGAATTACCAAAAGGCTTGATCCTGGAGTATGAGAGACGTTATGAAGCCAAAAAAGTCAAGCATAATTTTTCCACAGTTTAGTACAGAAATAGCATGCCACTTATTCATTATTACAGTTGAACAGCTAGAGTGGCAAAAAAAAAAAAAAAGCCCTTTTTCTTATAAGCCCTTGAATACTGTTTCTAACATAGGCTGTAGTGGTTACTACATACATGATAGTAATTATAGATAGCATATTTCTTCCCATAGCCTCATCAGCTTGCCTATGCTGAATGAGAACTAAGGGAGCTCAAGGATATTTTGATATATTAAACATAATTGTCATCAACATTATTTGATGATTAATGTATAATATCTACGTAATAGAAAAACATATGAATTCAGACATTCTCAAGAATATCTAGGATATGTGTATTGCCTTCAGGCTTTTGGTAAAGAATAAAATTGATCTTGCTAGTTTATTTGACATTGGCTGTAGTTCCTGGCGATTATGCAAAACGCTAGAATTTATTTAAGCAATGGAAATATATGAAATGTGTTTTTCAAGAAAATTACAAGTTTCAAGTTTTGTAAAATACCTACACACCGATATATGACTTGAAAGCTTGGTGTAAAGTATCAAATGTAAATGCTGACTGTATTAGCATTGTAAATAATCCATAGTAATTGTATAAAATAACAAAAATGGCTTACACAGTATGAAAAAAAACTATTTTAAAGGTTTGGTTTCTAATTTAATAATAACTCTAGCAGGTACACACTTGTCCAATTGCTAGTGTTTATTGTCCTTGATGGAGGGTAAACTGTTTCTATATAAGTAATACTTGATTTTTATAATGTCCCTGAAATAGTTACATAGCCATGCAAATGAAAATATTTAGAGTTTCTTTTCAGTGCTTTGTGACTTCTCATGGTACCTTAGATCTTCACTGGTTAAGAAAGTAAGGGATAAGGATACTATTTTACTTATGTTGTACAGTAAAACATGTTTCCCACCAAAAATGCAGTCTGTTAAAATATATTTATAAAGTGACCTCCAAGATAAGCCAGGTTTAACGTCCATTTACAACATTTAGACTTTAGAGGCCACCCTTGAAGCTGAAGAACTCGGGAGCTAGCAGCATTCAAAGAATATCAACACCAGTTATTCTTTTGCCAGAAAAGATCACTAGTTACAATATTAGGCAGGTGCTGCTGTTTCAACATATCTTGCCAGATGTTGGGGTAACACGTTTGCTCAGGGCCCAAATTTGGCTTCCTATGTGGCGGCATGACCGGCCACTACTAAGAGGTGGGCAAGTCCATGAACGCATCCAGTGATAATTTCTATATTTATAGAAAGCCAGAACATGTGTAGATAATCACACAATTAGATATTTATGTAGTGCCAGATTTTATGAATACGAGAATTTGTTAATTAGCACAAGGACTAATCATTAAAATTCAAAAATAGATAAATAAACAGGAATGCCATTTATTTGTTAACATTTCATGGGGAAAGTATGCAGCTGCTATCCTTTTGATGAATATAGGCTTCTGGAGATAAAAATGTGCAGAATAAAAAATATCTGCAATTTTTGAAACCCTAATGAGTAAAATTCAATAAATCACTATATAGCCTTTACAGTAAAAATAATCATAGTAATTTAAGTTAAAAAAAAAAAAAGAAAAAGTTTAAACTGGCAATGCTTAGCATTTGAATTATATGGTCTGGTATTCCTTTTTTTCTTTTTGAGACAGAGTCTTGCTCTGTCACCAGGCTGGAGTACAGTGGCACAATCTTGGCTCACTCCACCTCCCAGGTTCAAGGGATTCTCCTGCCTCAGCCTCCCGAGTAGCTAGGACTACAGGCGTGTGCCACCACGCCCAGGTAATTTTTGTATTTTCTTCACTAAAGATGGGGTTTCACCATGTTTTACTAGAGATGGGGTTTCACCATGTCGGCCAGGATAGTCACGATATCCTGACTTCGTGATCTGCCCACCTCGGCCTCCCAAAGTGCCCTATTTTTTTTTTTTTTTTTTTTAATCTACTGTTTGGTCCTTTTCAAAGAGCCAAAGCTGATTTTCATCAGATAGGAGTTAAAAAGCACACACACATCACTCAGTACCAAATTGTTTTAGCTACAGGGCATGGCAAAGCATGAAATAACTTCTTTAGAGCACTTCCTCATGTGGTGTGTGAGATAACTGTCTGCTCCAACATTAAAATGAAACACACTGTGACCTTGGGGATCTAAATAGGCAGATATCATGTGCTGATAGGAAGAGCCCACTCTAACCAATAAGGCTGATTAATGAATTTTTCTGGCACTCTGTAGCGCTCCTGTGACGCAAGCCTTTCAGCTTTCCAAATCCCTATACAGCAGAGTACAGTGGTTTTAAGTTTATTTATGTACATTTTATAATGTCCTTCTGTATTTAGATTGTGACAGTCCCTTCCAGAAAAGGCTAAGATTATTTTTCATACTAAAAATATTTTAGATCTACTGAAGGTTAAGAATTATAATGCAAAAGAAAACATAGACACATTCTATAAATTAAACCAAACATAAAAATGACTACATTATTATTTGCTTTTATTCTTGCTAGAAGGTTAAAGGAAATTTTCATTTTCTCTTGAAACTCTCTCCATTTTTTGTTTGCTTGTGGTTAACATATACATAAAGTGAAATTTTTAAAAATACTGTATCTGGAAAGAAGCTGTGATGTATTTATCCATACATGTATGCCTTCGTGTCATACATGTACACGTATGCACAGATATCGCCACATATATGTGTGTACAGAAAAAGAGAATGACTGATCAAGACATAGATAAAAGATTTCTATTGATAAAAACAGTAGAATTTTATATGGTCCTCACAAAGCTAACATAGAAAATGACAGGTGCATGAGACATGCACAGTTTTAACATACAGTATTAGTTTTGAAACAAATTTTTGGGTCACAGTCGGAAATGGCATGAAGTATATATAAAATTGTATTTGATAAACAAAATTATTGTGTACCATATTAACATAAAAGACTCCCCTAAAGTTCCCCTTAGACCTTAGGGAAAAAAAATCTGACGAGACCTGATTGAGCGTACTTAGTATTTGTACTACTCTTGGCCAAAGCCAGCCTATCCAGTTTAAAAAAACAGTTCAGGCAAGATAAGCAAAATGAAAGTCTCAGAATAAATTTTTTAAAAGAAGAGGTAAAAAAGTCTTTCAGCACAAAAGTTCATCACTTTCCTGAAATAATGGATTTTTAATAAACATTTTACTAGGTTTGAACCTTGAGAATGTGTTTGGGAATCTGCTCTAGTGTCCCAGGTGGGTTAAGAATATTGCTTTATGGACTTCTTTGTGTTGTCAGAGAGGCCTAATGGAATTAAGGGGGGAAAAAGTCTGCCACTTCTATTAAATAAATAATTTATTACAAAAAGATGATTGTTATTATCAAAGATCTCTACAGATCAGCATCCATTTTCTAACATTGCTCTGTATATGCCGAAACATTTGCGTGTCTATGTGACTCAAATTTTATCAAATGAATAGCAGTTTTACTTTGACAAATCTGAAATAAAATTCCAATAAGAAGTCCATTTCAAATGGATCTTATTAAAATAATCCTTTCAATTTTGAAGAACACTATTCTGGGAAAACTCTTCAACAATGTCTGCTAGTTTGAAACGTAACTTTTCCCACTATAAAAGGAAAAAAGAAATAAAGGAAAAGAAAGCACCACAAAACTGTATTTGAAATAAAAAATATATTATTTATGCTCCCCAAAATGTTAAATGAATACTTACAGTTGTTGTGCAAGATGGCCTGATATACTTCATAGCTTCCACTTTGTAAAAAGATGGCCAGCCCTTCACTCCACCCTCCCCAAGCATAAATAAACAGTAACATACTAAAAGGAAACTGTCCTAGGATAAAAACTGGTTGTTAGGAAAGTTCGCATTCTTACTAACCAAAGTGATATTCCTATAAATGTAAAAGCCCATCTGCAAAATAAAAGTTAGAAAACAGAATACCTTATTTGTTTAAAAATACATCCCCCAGATGCAATGTCTCTATGTGTGTGATGACAAAAGTAATTACTCAATTCTTACCCACCCTCAGCAACTACCCCTCAACTTATGTCCAATGGCATTAAATAAACATGCTGGCAAAAAGTATTCAACCTGCTTCAAGAATTTAAACTGTAAATATGGACTTTAAACTTCAACATAAAACAAAGAACAAGAGTCTCACTTTAGTAATACCCACACTGGCAATGCAGCTAAAACTCATTGGCAAATAACTAACAAAACCGAGTTAGCAATAAATAAGGACAACATGATATATAGACAGACAGATGGAATTGCATAAACAGACAAGAAAAGCAAAGAGACAAACATACGGAAGGGTCTGTTTTAAAAGAGTGAAAGATTCTGATTTATTTGGTACTTTAGTGAGAAAAATAGATTTGTTTGTAATTATTTTTAAAGTAACAAAACTGAATCACAAGGGCACACCCCTAAGTAAGTAGGAAGAAAATTAGTAAAGGGTAGGCCTCCTACAGATGTTCTAAATTTTAAGCTAGCACTAGCTCTGTCAAACTTAAATCTGCAAATTAAAATTCAAGGAGGAAAGAATAAAGGCATTGGGGGCTAAAGGAGATGACAGAGGGGGCATTGAGGAAGCAGGATTTTTTTTTTTTTTTTAAGAAAGTTGTCTGCCCTACCTTCTTCCCCAGCGCTGAGTTTCTCTTCTTATAATCGGTGTCTCCCTGGAAGTACAGTGTGAGTGGTAATGACTGCCTGCCTCCCTAATGAGTCCATTTTCCTGCTCTTGATGTTGTGTATATACACACACTGCAACCTACCTTACAAACCACAGAGACGGGAAGAGAGAGAGAGAGCAAGAGAGAGGAGGGAGGGGGGAAGAGAGGGAGAGAGAGACAGAGACAGAGCAAGCGAGTAAGAGAGAGAGAAGAGGAGAGAGAGAGAGAGAGAAAGAAAAACAGAAAGAAACAGAGAGAAAGGCACAGACAAAGCCCTCCTACCAGACAGCAGACAGCTCTCCTTCCCCTATCCAGCAAAATGCAACTCGTCTAATGCAGCAACAGGTTCAGTATTGCCAGACTAACAGAGTGAAAAAGGTATATTCTCTATACCATTATTGCTTGCAAATAAACAGTTTAAGAGCAGCTGGCTCCACCTTCTTTATTTATGCTCCATTATGAGGAATGTATTGTTTCAGTTCTAGCAGTACATGTAATTATCATAAATACATTTTTTGCATATAAGCAGGAAATAGTGAAATGCACAGCTTATTTATGCAATCTTTTAAATTTATTTTTTAATGTGAGAAAAATGTGAACAAATCAGCTCTGACAAAAGCCTAGTAATGATTTTAAAGTCAGAGCAGTCTTAAAGGAGGCTCTGTAAGAAACAGACTCCACACAATAGGAAAACTAATCTCAGACGAAACTGATAACTGCAAAGAAGAAATCATGGCTCAGTTAATAAATCAAAACCATATACAAAATTGCAGACTTACAAAATTACAGACCAAAACAGAATTAAGCTTAATTAAGTAACTAATAGGCTAGGACCCTAGAAGAAGGGAGACTGGCTTCTCATTTGAAGCATCTAGCTGTACAAACATCACAATGCAATGTACTCTGTGTGAACAGGTGCAATGCGTATAGTATATAGTGGTACAACGACAGAAATAAATCCCAGAAGAAGCTACCATCACAATCAGGATAAGATTTCATAGAATATAGGACTGAAACTACAGCAGTTACCCTTAATCTTTTATTAGGAGGGAAAAATAAAAATAATTGATGCTCCTAAATAAACTTGCCTTAAAAGATTAAAAAAAAAAACACAACAGTTTTTCTTTGTCTAATACTTCTAACCAGATTTTTCTTATATTCTAGTTCCAAAATTACGCTATTATTATACTCCTCACCTCATCACATGCTTCCCACCCACTTTCCCCATTCCCAGGTGCCCTTTCTCCTGTAAGTGATATATTTGCAGCTATAGAATTACAAACATCAAAAAACAGAACTAGTTTTAAGCCACTCTCCTCATCCCCCAATTTTTAAAAACTAGACTCTACTTGATGAGTCATATCTCCTTCTAGCACTATATCTATCTAGACACCCATCTCCCTTAATATATTTCTATACAGTTTGGCTGTGTGTGATTTAGATGGGACTTAAGAACATTAAAATAGAGGTAAAATTTTCTAAAGAATATTTACACACAAATAAGAAATATAAGTGCATTTGACTTATTCAAACCCTGCGTTTCGGTAACAATAATCCTAAGTATATTAATTGTAAAAATCATCCTTTGTATGTGGTTTTGTGTATTAACATGCTTCAAAAATTAGAATATGTCTCTCTGCATAAACAAAACTACCTTGAAACAAAAGCTTCAATTCCTTTGTTTAAAAAATAATCAGTTTTCCATTAAAAATCAAATAACTCTTTCAATACATAACTTATAGATCAACTGTATCTTCACCTTATTCACAAAAATCTTTAAGAATGTCAAATAAATTTTGGGTCATGTTTAGAATACAGATCAATATTGCTTTAGCTATTTTCAGGGTGGATAACCTACAGCACAGACATCAGAATGCAATACATTATACAAACTATCCTGGAAAAATTTCTAGTAAGAAACTAAGAGTCCAGACCACTCTTGTCTCATTGTAATCCAACAATTCAACCTCTCTAGTGCTGCAGTAGTATATTATCCTCCCAAGGGTGGATGATTAAGCAGAGACAGACACACACTAAAAATGATTTAACAGTCCCCGACTTCAGGTCACCTGTCTGTAGAGAAACTTTTCCAAAATATATTTAGTGTGCCCAAGGTACCAGCATGTATCTCCTCCTCACTATTTGGCCTGGCAGCTCTGCTTTTCTACTATTGCCCTATTGTTTCTCCGAAGATTTATTAAAATGTATTAAGAAAAATGTCAATTAAAAAACACATAAACCTCAGAGTTTGACAGATGGATTTGAATTAGATATTTGTATTTTCTGAATTTTTAAAATAAGGTTCTGGGTATTTTATTTTGTTTCATTTTGTTTTCATTAAAGAAGAAGACAGTATTTGATTTCTACCAGCAGGAATCAAAAGGAATATAATGGACCATGAAGGCTCTTTTCTAAAAAACAACCTGAGAGCTAAATTTAAAAGGAAAACAAATCTTTTCCCTTAGTGAAAAATGAGACCGGGCACAGTGGCTCACACCTGTAATCCCAGCACTTTGGGAGGCCAAGGCAGGCAGATCACAAGGTTAGGAGTTCGAGACCAGACTGGCCAACATGGTGAAACCCTGTCTCTACTAAAAATACAAAAATTAGCTGGGGGTGGTAGCACGTGCCTCTAGTCCCAGGTACTCGGGAGACTGAGGCAGGAGAATAGACTGAATCCAGGAGGTGGAGGCTGCAGTGAGCCAAGATCACGCCACTGCACTCCAGTCTGGGCAACAGAGCAAGACTCTGTCTCAAAAAAAAAAAAAAGAAAGAAAGAAAGAAGAAGAAGAAGAAGAAGAGGAGGAAGAGGAAGAAGAAAAATGTACAACACCTCAAAACTTTTCCCATGTCTGTACATTTTACTAGATTCAAAGCACAGCAAGTGGACTTACTGGAATTCAAGATATACTTTCCCTAGTTGGGACTGGAGACAATGAGAACTGAAGAAATCATTGTAATTGACTACCATACTATAAAAGTTATAAAGTTATTAAATTAAATTGCTTCATTTTTTGATATGTCATGGGGCAATTTGGTTCTGTAGAAAGATCCTAAAGTGAAAGTTAAAAACTGGTTCTATCCTAACTAGATTCAATTCAATCCCAATCAAAATTCCAGAAAATTATTTTGTGGATAAGAACTCACTGATTCTAAAATTTATATGGAGAGGCAAAAGACTCAAAATAACCAACATAATATTGAAAGAGAAGAACAAAGTTGGACAAATGAAACTACCAAACTTCAGGACTTACTGTAAAGCTACAGTAATCAAGAATGTGTGGTAATGGCAAAAGAACAGACACAGCAGATCAATGGAACAAAATAGCCCAGGAGAAGGCCCACATATGTATAGTCAACTGATCTTTGACTTAAAAGGAAAGGCAATACAATGGAGCAAAGACAGTATTTCCAACAAGTGGTGATGGAACGAATGGACATCTACATGAAAAATAAATAAATCTAGACACAGACTTTACACTCTTCACAAAAATTAACTCAAAATGGATGGATCATAAACCTAAATGTAAAATGCAAAACTCTAAGACTCCTAAATAGGAAAAAATCTGGATAACTCTGAGTTTCACAATGACTATTTTAGATACAACACCAAAGACACAATCCATGAAAGCAATAATTGATAAGCTGGATTTCATTAAAATTTAAAAGTTGTGCTCTGCAAAAGATACTGTAAACGTAATGAAAAGACAAGCCACAGACTGGAAGAAAATATTTGCAAAAGATGTATCTCATAAAGGACTGTTATCTAAAACATGCAAAGAATTCTTAAAACTCAACAATCAGAAAATATTATAACCTGATTAAAAATTGGTCAAAGACTTTAACAGTCACCTCACCAAAGAAGATATACAGATGGCAAATAATATATGAAAGGGGCTCCATATTATATGTCATTGGGGAAATGCATATTAAAAATAACAGCGACATCCCACTACACACGTAATAGAATGGCCCAAACTCACAGCAATGACAACATCAAATGATGATGAGGATGTGGAGCAACAGGAACTCTCATTCATTATTGGTAGGAATGAAAAATGGTCCAGTCACTTTGGAAGACAGTTTGGCAATTTCTTACAAAACTAAACACATATACAATCCAGCCATTGCAGTGGTTGGTATTTATGCAAAGGAATTGAAAACTTATGCCCACACAAAAACCTACACACAGATGTTTATAGTAACTTTATTCATAATTGCCAATACTTGGAAGAAATTAATATACCCATTAGTAGATGAATGGATAAATTATGGTACATCCAGGCAGTGAAATACTATTTAGTGCTAAAAAGAAATGAGATATCAAGCCATGAAAAGACATGTAGGAAACTTAAATACATATTACTAAGTGAAAGAAGTCAATCTGAAAAGATTGCCTTCTATACACTGTATGTATCTATACACGTATGATTTCAACTATATGACATTCTGAAAAGGCAAAACCACGGAGACAGCAAGAACTCACTGTTTGCAAGAGTTTAGGGTACAGAGAGGGATGAACAGAAGAACACAGGATTTTCAAGGCAGTGAAACTACTTTGTATAATACAATAGTGACAGATACACATCATTATTTTCAAACCCACAGAAGGCACAACACCCCAAGAGTGAACCTTAATGTAAACTATGGGCCTGGAGTATTAATATGTCAAAGATGGCTTATCATATGTAACAAATATATGACTCTGGTGGGGATATTGATGACAGGGGAGGCTGTGCATGTGTGAAGGCAGTGGGTATATGAGAAATCTCTGTACCTCCCCATCAATTTTACTATGAAACTAAAATTACTCTAAAAAAATAAAGTCTATTAAACAATAAATCAAAAGAAAATTGGTTCTGGCCCCAGCATTGCCACAAATAGCTTGCATACCCTGGGCAAGTCATGCAACCATCCTGAGTTTCAGTTTCTTCCTATGCTAAAAATAATAAATTTAACAGGATGGAATTGAACAGCGTATCATAATAATAGTTATTATAGCCAATGCTTAAGTGCTTACTATGTGCCAGGAACTGTTCTAAGTACTTTTTATTTCTTAACTCTTTAAAGCCTAACAATTACCCTATGATGTAGGAATTATTTTTAGTCTCATTTTCAAGACGAAGAAAAAGAGAGATTAAGTGACTTGCCTGAGATCACATAGCATAATAATAATAATAGGATTTGAACCCAGCCTGTCTAGCTTAGAGTTTATGTGCTTAATCCCTATACCATACTGTTTTACCCAATACCTAAAGATAGTTAAGGCCCCATCCAGCCATAAGATTCTGTGGTTGTGAGTCAAATCCAGTAAGTCCTGATGATTTCTTATTCCATCTGGCTTACTAACACAGAATAGTGAAAATTTGCTGTTCAATACCCATAGCTCTCAATACATTTGGTTTAATGGTACAGCAACTCCATCTAAAATACATACTCTATCATGCATTCTTAAAGGTTGCATAGTTCAAGATTCAAATATCTAATAGTAATGCAAATAATTGTTTAAAGAACTAAATAATAAACACAATAAAACATTTCCTATTTTCTATAGGCTGAGAAAGGAATGAAAAAAGCAAGAATTCAATTGTAAAGGATTGGTGTATTCTATGGGTTTTGTTTGTATGTTTGTTTTCTGAGACAAAGTCTCGCTCTGTCGCCCAGGCAAGAGTGCAGTGGTGCAATCTCAGCTCACTGCAATCTTCGCCTCCCCAGTTCACGCGATTCTTCTGCCTCAGTCTCCTGACTAGCTGGAATTACAGGTGCAGGCCATCATGCCCAGCTAATTTTTGTGTTTTTAGTAGAGACGGGATTTCACCATGTTGGTCAGGCTGGTCTCAAACTCCTGACCTCGTGATCCACTCGCCTCAGCCTCCCAAAGCGCTGGGATTACAGGCGTGAGCCACCACACCCAGAGAGGAAAAGTCTGGGATTAGTGGGTCAAAATGAGTAAGTGCTACACTAAGTAAATGACTTTGCCATTGAGGACACCACCATAAAGTTAATTGTATGTGGCGTAATTAGACAATAGTTCTTTTTTTTCTTCTTCTTCTTTTTTTTTAGACCAAGTCTCACTCTGTCGCCCAGGTTGGACTGCAGTGGCGCAATCTCAGCTCACTGCAAGCTCCGCCTCCCAGGTTCACGCCATTCTCCTGCCTCAGCCTCCCAAGTAGCTGGGACTACAGGCGCCCGTTACCACGCCCAGCTAATTTTTTGTATTTTTAGTAGAAACGGGGTTTCACCGTGTTAGCCAGGATGGTCTGGATCTTCTGACCTAGTGATCTGCCCGCCTCAGCCTCCCAAATTGCTGGGATTACAGGCATGAGTCACTGCACCCGGCCCATTAGGCAATAATACTTAACCTTGGTCATCTGTTTTAAAATTGTATCCCATCGGGCCCAAGGACAACAGTAGGCCAGGAGTACCATCCTTAAATGGGAAGAGATGTATATCTAATTTAAATTCTAATCAACAAATGTTTAAATTTAAAACTAAAATAAAGTATTACATGTAAACTATGTAACTGGAAGTACAGTTATTATGGCTGGAGGATTTTATATGCCTCTCCTCCCTACTAGACTAAGAGACTCCCTCCCCACCATCGCCACCTTCTTCCCCTCTGCCCCCGAGAACAGAGGCCCTACTTATTAAGCTTTGTTGGTCTAGCATCTGGCAGTACACCTGTAATATAACTGAAGCTCAAAAAAGTTTTCTTGAATGAATGAATGACTAAACAACAGTACATAGCGTTTATAAACCTTGGTTAATTGAAAACCAATAAATCTGAGATATAAGGATGATATACACAAGTAAACAGCGCTTTGAAAAATGTATTAAGTCACACATTAAACATATCCTTATCTTAAGATCTTGTGACAAAAATAGAAAAAGTAATCTTCAACTTTGCTGTATGCTTGAAAGAATTTCACAATAAAAAGTTTGATAAGGCTGGTTGCAGTGGCTCACGCCTGTAATCTCAGCACTTCGGGAGGCCAAGATAGAAGGGTCACTTGAATCTAGGAGTTAGAGACCAGCCTGGACAATATACTGAGACCGCATGTCTATAAAAAAATCAGCCGTGTGTGATGGCATGCCCCTGTAGTCCTAGCTACTTGGGAGGCTGAGGTGAGAGGATTTCTTGAGCCCAGGAGGTCAAAGCAGCAGTGAGCTAGTCAGACTGTGTCAAAAAAAAAAAAAAAAGTTTGATAAAAAAGGTAGTCATATCTCACACCACTCAGAATGGGGATTATTAAAAAGTCAAGAAACAACAGATGCTGGCGAGGCTGTGGAGAAATAGCAACGCTTTTACACTGTTGGCGGGAATGTAAATTAGTTCAACCATTTTGGAAAACAGTGTGGTGATTCCTCAAGGATCTAGAACCAGAAATGCCCTCTGACCCCACAATCCCATTACTGGGTATATACCCAAAGGAATATAAATCATTCTACTATAAAGATACATGCACACGTATGTTTACTGCAGCACTATTTACAATAGCAAAGACATGGAACCAACCAAAATGCCCACCAATAATAGACTGGATAAAGAAAATGTCATACATATACATCATGGAATACTATGCAGCCATTAAAAGGAATGAGATCATGTGCTTTGCAGCGACATGGATGAATCTGGAAGACATCATCCTCAGCAAACTAACACAGGAATAGAAAACACCGCACGTTCTCACTCACACGTGGGAGCTGAACAATGAGAACACATGGACACAGGGAGGGGAGCAACACACACCAGGGCCTGTAGGAGGGTGTGGGAACGAGAGGAGGGGCAGCATCAGGACAAATAGCTAATGCATGTGGGGCTTAAAACGTAGATGATGGGTTGATAGATGCAGCAAACCATGATGGCACACATATACCTATGTAACAAATGTAGAGGTTCTGCACATGTATCCTGGAACTTAAAAAAAAAAAAAAAGATATTCCCATACAACTAGCAGAATTTCAATAAACATTATTTCTGAGAAGAAAATTCAGTTTCCCTTCACATTTCATTTATCTATTATTTCTTCACATCTATAACATAAGTGTTCGTAAAAACCTGAAGTTGGCTTCAGAGTACTTCATAGGAATGGAATTGTCCTCTTTGAGGAAAACATCTTGATAAGCTGCTGGAGTCAGAGAGTGAGGCATGAATAAGTCTTGTGGGGTTAAACTGTACTACATAAAAAATGAGTAACAATTTGAAGTTAGGGGAGCACAGAGATGAGAGGGAGGAAGAAGAGGAGTAATGGGAATTCCCAATGTAAACATGGACAGATTTATTTTAAGTAATGCCTAATAATAAATTCTGTGAAGCTTATGTTTTGTGATGCAAATACTCTCCTTCTCTCCAAACTTTCAGGAAAAGAAAATATATATTCTACAGTCTTATATAGTAGTAGAATGAACAATCAAAGAATGAAAAAATGAAGTTATTGCCTCACATTCACCCATATACTGTAGCCTTTATAATCACGGCAGTTTCCTAATAAGCCAGAAAATATTCCCACAGTTCCTCGGAGTGACGAGTGGTAGAGTGAACAGTGGCCAGTGAATAGTAAATAGCAAAGAGTAGAAAATCAAAAGTATCTTTAATATAGAATGACTCATTGATATGTGGATATGAGTCATTCACCCTTTTCCACAATTATAAAGGAGAAATATGACCATGGGGAAAAGTGGCATGGAGTTTAATATCTGAGTAAGATTATTATGCTATTATAGCTGTTGTTACTACTCCTATAAGCTGATCTTAAATGATATGAATATCTTTAGAAATTTAGAAGAGGGTACTTTTGTGACACAATCAATAAATGCTACATCAATGGATTACAAAACATAAAAATGTTATTTGTAATAACTCCCTGGCTCCAGAACAACGTATTAGACACATATACCATATGAACTCTTCTGCTGACTGCTCAATCCTCTCTACTAAACAATCTACAACGCCAGCAACTATCTTGAAAGTTTCCACATCTACGTAATTTACTTATATGTACAGTTTATATTTAATACAAAAGGAAAAGAAAGAGAAACTACAGAGTGCATTCTATAGGAAAAATAAAAGTCACTTTCATTTTCTATAGGAAAAATAAAAGATATAAAAGATGCATCTTAATTGCCATAGACGTTTGTCAAGCAGGTTGGTGAGATCCTTACTGTTTGGCCTGGTGAGGCTATACTCAAAAACTCAATAGTCTTCATATCTTTCCAATACACAAAAATTGCTACTATTAATAAGAATGCTTTCTTAAAAGTTATCTCTACTACATGTGTCAGAAACTCAGCCCAACATACACTTTCTCATTTAATCCCCCAACAGCATTGTAAGAAATCTCATTTTCAGATTATACATAAACAAAAAGAGGCCCAAAGACACATACCTAATAAGTAGCAAAGGTCGGGCCTAACATCTATCCAAATGGAATGTGTGAGGAATAGAAGGAGGGAATTTATAAAATTACTTTGAAAATTATCTAGAATAATACACTGGTAATATTAGGTAGAAAAAGAAGACTAATGATGGGGAACAGATTTGAAAGGATATATGTTCCCTAGATAATTTCAAAACTTAAATTTTGTATTTGTTTGAGGAAAAGTATATTAGGTATCTCAAAGTAAAATTTAAAGAAAGGATAATGGAAAAGACTAGTATATTAAAAAATAAATTTCAAAAACAACGAAAGAAAACATACCATGAACCAGTTTGATTAAAGAGTTGGAAACATTAGGCAGGGCACGGTAGCTCACGCCTGTAATCCCAGCACTTTGGGAGGCCGAGACGGGCAGACCACCTGAGGTCAAGAGTTCACGACCAGCCTGGCCAACATGGTGAAACCCCATCTCTACTGAAAATAGAAAAAAGTTAGGTGGGCGTGGTAGATATTACAGAATATTTGATAACATAAAATAATTAGATAATTAAATTCTGAACTTTTCCAGGCACTACATTTTTACTATTACCATTATTTTAAGTTACCTTAATAAGTATATAGAAATAAATAATAAATTAGAGAAGTTTTAGGTAGTGTTGAGTAGCAGTCAAAATATTTATAGCTCATAAGGAATGGGCACAGAAGAAATGTTACAATGACTAATCAAAACAGATGCTGGCTTTAAATACAGTGTGTATTCCCTGAATATCAACCCTAGCTTTAGGTATCAAATCAAAATCCATCTCTTAAAGTAAATCAAGAAAAGTTATATGTAGTTTTACCACTAAGTTCCTTCCCCTACTCTCAAGAAATTGATTCTCCAATAATTAAAAAGTATATGCTCCATCAGTAAAAAATATTTAAAACTCTACACAGATCACTGTCTGTTCTCAACTCCATTCCTATCTAAATTTTATATTATTACTAAAATTTTACGGCTCTTCCATATTTGGGTGTGTATTTTCTATTACTTTTTTGTGTTTAGATTTACCTTTTATTATTATTAATTATTATTATTATTATTA
>NW_012115044.1:2121562-2157603 GCF_000951035.1 Colobus angolensis palliatus
GGCTAGTTTTTGTATTTTTAGTAGAGACGGGGTTTCACCGTGTTAGCCAGGATGGTCTCGATCTCCTGACCTCGTAATCCGCCCGTCTCGGCCTCCCAAAGTGCTGGGATTACAGGCGTGAGCCACCGCGCCCGGCCCAGAATATTCTTATTAACTACAGTCACCCTACTCTGCTATTGAACATTAGAACTTTTTTTGTCTAACTGAACGTTTGTACCCATTAACCAATCTTTCTTCATCCCCAACCCACTCAATCCTCCCAGCCTCTATTATCTATCATTACTTTCTGCCTCCATGAGATCAACATTTTAGCTCCCACATGAGTGAGAACATGAGATATTTGTATTTCTGTGCTTGGCTTATTTCACTTAACATAATGACTGACCTCCAGCTCTATTCACGTTGCTGCGAATGGCATTTCCTTCTATCTTATGGCCAAATAGTATTTCATTGTGTGTATATATGCCACATTTTCTTTATCCATTCATCCATTGATGGACACGTAGGTTTAATTTCATATCTTTGCTACTATGAATAGTGCTGCAATAAACATGGGAATGCAGGTGTTCCTTTGATATACTGATTTCTTTTTGAGGGGGATACTCAATAGAGAGATTGCAAGATGATCTGTTTTTCATTTTTTGAGAAATGTCCATATTGTTTTTCATAGTGGCTGTACTAATACACATTCCCATCAACAGTGTGTAAGAGTTCCCTTTTCTCTGCATCCTTTCCAGCATCTGTTATTTTCTGTCTTTTTAATAGTAGCCATTCTGACCGGTGTAAGATGTTATCTCATTGTGGGTTTTGATTTGCATTTCTCTGATGATTAGTGATGTTGAGCATTTTTCCTATACCTATTGGCCATTTGTATGTCTTCTTTTGAGAAATGTCTATTCATTTCCTTTGCCCACTTTTCAATGTAATGAATTGTTTTCACTGTTGAGTTGTTTGAGTTCCTTATATATTCTGGTTATTAGTCCTTTGTCAGATGAATAGTTTGCAAATATTTTCTGCTATGTTTAAAAGGTTTACTTTTAAAAAACAACAATGACATCCTACAGCAGTTATGTGTCTATTGACTTCAATTTATTCACTAAAATAGTTTGCATATAAATGATGGGTAAATTCCCCTTCCAGGCACTCTTTCTATAGTAGAAGTTAAAAACTACAATTCTCAGATGGCTTTGCCAGAATACGAAGCATTGGTATAAGATGAAAGGCAAAGACAGACTTTTTCCCCTCTCCTGCTTTTGGCACTGAAAACCTCAGCAATGGTGCTCCAACAGGCTCTGCAGCACAGAACTCGGGATCTGGGCTCTGGACTGCTGATTGCAACACTGGTTATGCAAGTGCAGAACAACAGCCACCACAAGTGACTGGAAGCTCTAGCAGCTGTGACAAGCACAACAGAATTCAAGAAACTACATATTATCCTGGATTTTTGTCCATAGGAGTGTGGACACCTGGCTTCCTACAATGCAGTGAGATTGGTGATTCCAACAACCACAGCAAAATGTGGAAGCAGCAGCAGCGGCAGCGTAATACTTGTAAGCTCTGGATAACAAAACCATCCCTTGCTTTCTGAAGGAATTTGTTACTAAATAATATTGCCACCTTCTGTTTGCTCCACCAGACTTTCCAACACTTTTGTAATCAATTCCCTGGATTGAAGTTCCTCTGTTCTGAGTCATTTCTGTTTGTCTGGGCATTGATTAATATAAGCCCATACTCCAATATATGCATAATTATTTATAATATACATACATTACTACAATACATACATTACAGAATATGCAGCAATAGACATTTTAAAAGACTGAGGTAAACAAGAAGTAAACATTCTAAATTTGGGGTTCTATTTATAAACAATTTAAAAACATTTTGCTCTTACTGAAGAGCAAACTGCTCTTGATGTTCTTACTGAAAAACATTAAAACAAAAAATTTGAGTAAATATGTGTCATTCTCTATGTCTTGGCTTGGTTTTACACTTTGTAAAACAGTCATTTGAAAATACAGTACTATTTTCAGGTTACTTAGATATAATGGTTGTCATGGGTGCAGAGGAGGGGTGGTGGTAAGTTAAGGGAGAAAACCTCACAAAATAGTAAATCCAAATGGAAGAAGAGTATCAATGGCTTTGCTTACTACATCACAATAATCAATTTTCAAAACTAATGACCAGTTATGTAAAATACTTTGTTGAAGTTTGACTAGTAAATTTCCATCTTCACAGATGTAGTAATTCCTATAAACTAAGAGGTGTAGCATTTTATTTTTTAACAAAAGTATTTTAAAATCAATTTAAAGATTGCATTTGAAAGATCTTAAAATAAGTTATAACATTATGTTCCAAGTTTTAAAAATATGCCAATACATTTTTGTACAATTTTCAATGTATATAGAAACTAGTTTTACAATTACATTGGTTTTGGCAAGAAAATCACATTGTAATGAAAAGAATTAAAAACATTCAATATGAAATGTTTTCTCCATAACCACAGGTCCTTCAAAAAGCAGTTACCTTCCCAGTCATTATTAGTACTCTACTTTAAAAAGACAGATCAAATATGTTACTTTTCAAAAATATATGTTAGAGGGCATAGTATTGACAGTCACCTGTCATAACCGAAAAGGTGAGCAAAATTAGCACCCTTGTCATTCTGTAAAAGAAAAATGCACAACTGCCATAAATTTCTTATTACTCTTCAATACTCTACCTCTGGATAACCAGTGAACCTCAAGTGGTGCAAATGATATTCATGGACCATTCTCCATCTTATTACAAAGTATCATAAAGGTTCCACTAAAATTTTAGGATTCTTTCACATTTGGTAACGTTATTTTTTACTACATTTTAAAGCTTTAAATTAAAAAATGAAAACAAAGTGACCACATCAATGAGTCCTACAGCACTTGTGTGTACTTCTGACTCAATTTATTTGCTAAAATGGCTTGTCTATAAAAGACTGAAGGGATTTCATGTGTAGAAGTAGTTCTGTAACCTGACTCAGCAAACCTTTTTCTATTCCATTCCAACCAACCACTCCAATGTTCTCAAACTATGTAACTATAGATAACATAGATTTTCAAGAACACACTGTTTTACTGTAGGAGAGTATTTTGCTGTTTAGTCACAATCTTCTCCAGTGATTATTTTAGTGATTTATAACAACATAGTTCTTCGAATTATTTCAGTTGAGCCTAGCAAATATCATTGGATGAAATATTAGAAATATTGGTACTTTCATTTAACTACACAGTAAACATTCCACACTGCATAATTCGTTCAAATACTTGCTTTTGCAAATCTTCAGCAGTTTTCTATATATATTCTAGCAGTATTTGCTGACAAATGTGATATTGTTTGTTGCTATATTATTTTTCATACATTATTGCAGCCATTATTACTCTTGAAGAACAGTGTTTCCAATGGTAAATACGTTTGTATTTTAATATTAAGTTTTTTTAATCCCTAAAAGTTTTCTAAATACTAATTTAATGATTTTGTAAAGTCTATACTGAGACTCATGTGACATTAAACACTGCTTGATTCATGATTTAGATAGATTTTAATGCCTTACCAATGAAATGGTCTTCCACCATCACACACCATACACTGAGGGTGACATTCTTTTTCAATGGCAGTGAATATAAATCCACATTCAATTATTTTTGGTTGATCAATTTTCAAATATTGCTAAATCATCATTGTTCTTTCCTCATAATGTAGTTTGCCAAGTGTTCATAATATGTTTTAGGGATGCTCTTGTTCAAATGGGCTTGGATTATTAGTATTATCTTTTCTATGCTTTTTTTCAGTCAGTTGTCTGTTTTGTTAGAGTTAGTTTTAGTTAATCTAATCTGTCACTAATCTGTGACTCCACATAACAAGGCACAGATAAAATTTAGTAGCTCCAACTCTTTAATGAACTCCACTCTCTCCCATCAGGATGTTCCGTTTAAGCTGCAATGCATGTAAATAATGCTCTGATATTGCCCAGCTCTATCTGGGCATATTAACTACTGGTAAACTTTAACTTCTTAGATTTTTTTAAATAAAAAACACAAGTAACAATTTTTATTTCTTCTCAAACCCTAATGTATCATCTTGCATACTTGTTGGAATGGACGGACTTTATTTTTGAGGCCACTATTCTACAGTATGGGCTTTGGACTCAGATTTAAAAAATATTTATTGGCTATGTATACTTAAAGCAGGTTACTTATCCATGAATCTCATATAGCTCATCTATAAAATGAGAATAAGAATAACTATATCACAGAACTGTTTGATAATTACATTAGATTGATAATAAGAGATAACATTTTTTATGAACATACAAAGTGCAAGGCTCTAGTCAAAGCACATGAAATTTATTAATTCTTGAGTACGGTGTCTATACACAATGAGCATTTGATAAATATTAGTTTTCTTCCCCAGGAAAGAGAAAGAGAGAGCGAGAGAAAGAGATTAACTGTTCAAAATAAGCAATATTGATTAGGGCGAATAAAGTTGGTTGTTTACATGCCTATCTCTTCCACAAAACCTCAAGGCTTCTAATCATGCTGTAGTCATCCAAATATTGTTAAGTGAATATACATAGGGTGACACCATAGCTTGCTGTTTATTATCTGTAAAAATTACAGCAAATCTAGCATTGACAGGATGTTCCATTAACTGCACAACCATTGCAAAACATGCTATTGTTTTTGCCAAATTCTATTATACCGTTGCAGAAAGGGTAACACCCTCCAGAGCTTTTGAAAATACAATACTCTTTGATTATTTGTACTAACAGATGGGACATAAGGTATGGATAATCCAAAAATAATTTGTTTGGGTTTTGAAATGTGTTTTCATATTTATATCTAAGCATTGGCATACCTAATATTCTATAAGAATGAATGTACTTTGAACAACAAAACTAGAGTATGAAAAGCTGACTTAGAAAAAAGTTTAACACAAATTGGTTTCTCTTATCTTTTTCCTTAATACCTCTGTGTAACGTATACCACTTTGATTGCTCCAATTACAAAGAACTCACCTTTTCCCAGACCTTATCAGATTATCTAAATGTTGGTTTCTACAGGAATATTTTGTGTATAAAGCAGGGAATTCTCATCAACAAATCTGAAATCAAGTTTGTGTAGGTATTATTTAAAAAATCAACAGAAATATAAAATATGTCATCTGCTTCACAATTAGGAATTTTTATTTTTAATAAATTATTTTATTCCTTTGTGTATTATAAACCATTAATGTCCTCCACAACTCTTTTTTTTTCAGTTAAGAAACAGGAGGTAGAGAAAACCTAGCTTGTGATATACAATATTTAGTTATGTAATCCATCTGATATCTCGCAAGTTTTCCTGTCAAATTCATACTGCTCTTCTTTTTTAAAAAGATAAATAAATTACTGTGAAATGTTTAAATATAGTAAAAGGAGGAATAATAAATACAAGGTATCACTGTGTCTCAATAAGAAACTGAAAGATTAGCTTTTCATCTTACTCTTAATTACTCATGGGCCATACACTCTATCTCTAGGTGTATGGGAAGCAGAGTGCTTCGGTAGAAAGAATGTGGGCCTTAAAGTCAAAGCCTGGATTTGAAAGAAGCTTCCACATTCACTACTTGTGACCTTAAACAAGTTACTATTTTTCCAGAATTTCAGTTTCCTCATAGCAAAGAGAAGGCAAAATTATTAAATGAGAACATAATAAAGTGTTTAACCCTTAGGAAACATTCATTACATAATAATCCAATTTCTACCTTTCTTCCCAAACCATAAATTCTCAAAGTTTGTTGTACTGTAGATCTGTTCTTTTTTTATTTTTATTTTTTAGAGATGGAGTCTCACTCTGTTGCCCATGCTGGAGTGCAGTTGTGTGGTAATAACTTACTGCAGACTTAAACTCCTGTGCTCAAGCAATCCTCCCACCTCAGCCTCTGCAGAGTGGCTGGAACTACAGGTGTGTGCCTCTGTGCCTGGTTTGTATTATAGATCTCTTCTAACTACTAATGATTCACATCAATAACTGATACTTCTCTATCACATAAGTTATAAAATTTCTTCACATAAACTGTTGAATTAAATCCTCACTGTCACTCTGTAATCAGACTTCAACCTAGGCCATTCAGTGCACTCAGCATTCCATCAAGCCTGCTCCCCTATTTAAAAAAAAAAAGTTCTCCCCAGAACTAACAGTTTTACATTAAGAAAATGATATCTAATGATAATAAATATTATTAAACTATTTGGCTAGGTCCAAATAAGGACATATTCACATAAATATTACTAGTGGTTCTAGGACCTAAAACTTCACTGGGTAAAAATGTTTTTTGTAACACTTTCCTACAAAATAGCTTATGAAACAAATTAAAGAATATATGCTTACATGAAAACTTTTAATAGCTATTATGATTATTTGAGAAGGGGAATGACCCTCAAGTAAAATTGAGTATGTTTTCTATTCTTTAGTAACACATTAAATTTCCTCAATATAATTTATTTCTTTGAAAACGATATTGAAAAAATAGATAATGTCTAAAATATCAGGTGGTCCATCAAAACAAGATCCCCACTTAACCTAACCAATTCTGAGAGAATAGTTGGTTAATCACTTAGATTATCCTAGGGCCACCTCTTAAGACCACACTTTAAAAATCATTTATTGAGCCTTTACCTTCTCTTGAATATGTTTCTTACTAATTAGAAGGAAACAGAGCATAAAAGTTAAAGGTATGTGGGTTCTGGATTCAGACTGCTTAAGTTGAAATCTTGGCTTTACTTTTACATGAATTCCTTAACAGTAGTAACCCTTTTGTACTCATCATTAAAATGAGGTAAATAAAAGGAACTATATTACAGAGTTTCGGTGATGATTAAATAAGATAATTCAAGTACTGGTAATAAAAGTTGCTAAAATTTATCAGGCATTTTACCATATTCAGACACTGTGCTAAATATTTTACATATATTATTTCATTTAATATTCGCAAAACCCTGTATAACATATCTTATAGATGAGAAATGTGAGATCCAAGGTGCCACAACTCACACACCAGAACCATGATTTAAATCCAGCACACTAATTCTACAGTACAAACACTTAGATGTTAGGTGTATGGGAAGCTCAATGCCTGGCACATAGAAAACATTCAATAAATTTTAGCTTGTGTTTATTTCTATTTCATCTAAATGCCAATTTATTTGAAAGTTCTAAATTGAATAAAGTAATTCTCAAATACTCAATTTCACGATTCCGATTCCTTGCTTTTACCCTATCCAACACCATTGTTCTAAAACAGAGAGAAAAAGAAAGCACACAAGTAAGAGTGTAATACTGTGAATTACTTATATGACAGCTAATAAAAGTCAATAGATGCAGGAGACTTTAATGCATATTACTAAATGAAAGAAGCCAATGTCAAAGGCTACACACTGTATGATTACAACTATATGATATTCTGGAAAAGGCAAAAACTATGGAGACAGTTAAAAAAAATCAGTGGTTGCCAGGGGCTGGGGCAGAGAGGGATGAACAGGTAGTGGACAGATAATTTTTAAGGCAGAGAAATTACTCTGTATGATTCTTATAATGGCAGGTACATATTATTATGCATTTATTCAAACCCATAAAATGTATAACACCAAAAGTGAATCCTAACATAAACTATGACTCTGGTTGACAATGATGTATCAACATAGTTCATCAATTGTAACAAATGTACCACTATGCTAGAAAATGTTACTAACAGTGGAGGCTATGTATGTGGGGGGTAAGACGTATTTTAAAAATCTCTGTATCTTATGTTCAAATTTGCTGTGAACCTACAATTGCTCTAAAAAAAAAAAGTCTATTAAAAAATTTATCATGCAGTAGCTCTTGTATAAAGTCTCAACAATATCAAAGAATTAACATCATACTAACTCTGTGCACAAGCAATTTAAGTTAAAAATCAACATAAAAAAATTTTTTGAGTCAATAGGAGTTATTTTGGGAATAAAACACATAGTAAAGACTTGAAGGGGATGAAAACATCAGGATGAATGTAAGCCAGATGGGGGCAAATTACAGAATGTCAATGTGCCTTAATCTAGGAAAGACAAATTTCTAAAAATGATACCAAATGGTTAAAAATCACTAAATGAGAAATTGAAGAGAATTTCAGGTTAGAAGGTTTTAAAGAGTGAAATAATTGTCCAAAGTCACCAAACTAGTTCATGGGAAAGCTGGAACTAGAAACTCATGACTCTAAATCCAGCGATCTTTCCACTATAACAGATTGGCACCATAGAACATGTTTGACTCAAGGCAGTAAATTAAGTACACTGAAGAAAAAGATAAGAAAAAAAGTGATAAAATGTAAAGTCTTTGATTTAGACCCAAGTATTACAGCTGGTATGGCAAAAAAATAGCCACAATTTCCAAATGACTTTAACCAGGAAAAAAAGAAAGAGATGGGATTTGAAAAGGAATTAAATTTCAAGAATCAAGAGGAATGATGACAGACTTCCTTATTTGGTAGTTTCAGGCCTGAACTTTTGTCATTAAGGTAATAATTCAAAGTGCTTTAATGCCTGGACTGACCACACTAAATAACAAAATTATAACCTGTTGAGCTAAGGTCAGTTTTATAAACTGTGCCTAATATTTCCTGAATTCAAATCTGATTATAAATGGGCAATAAATTCATCTGTTCATTGGGCTGATGTATTTTACTTTATTTTCTGGGTGCATTTAAAATCTTTTTTATTGTGGAAACTTTCAAACATACAAAAAGAGTACATAATCAATGAATTATCTTGTACCCATCATTCAATTTCAATAACTCACATTTGGCCTTTCATATTTTACTTATTGTCACTTCCATCCTTTTTTTTTTCTGGAGTAGCTGAACTGATTTAAGATGAAGAAGGAAAAATAAAGAATGAAAGGAAAATTTTCAATCTGTTATTGAGACTCTAGCAAAAAAGATTCCAGATTATGAAGCAAAAAGAAAAAAAAAGACAAGAGTCAAGAAGTCAAGAACAATGAAGCTGAAGTCTATTAGTGAGATGGTCTAGATGCATTACTTCAAAATAAATGGAACTACTGTCTATGGAGGAGGCGATTTTAACAAATTATTTTCCAATAATTTAAGTTTGACACAAAGAAGAATGGCAGAGAATGTTGTAAAGCTTTATTGATATTATAGTTTATAGAGATGGGCTTATCTTCAAGAACATAATGATTAATCACATCATGTTTAAATTCACATAATCACTAACTTACCATATTCCAATAAGCACCTATAGGAAGAAAAGTCTGTGCTATTTATAAAATTTCAACACAACCAAGTCTTAGTTTATTCTTAAAGCTCAAAGTTCATTTTTATTTCCCATGAAGTCTGTATTTTTATGTGCTTGAGAAAGATCTCTCCATTTTTAAATTTGGAAATTTTAAATTAAAATTTAAAGTGGCTTTGGTCAAGTTCAGTGGTCTTTTTAAAGTAATATTAATAAAATTACATATTTCTAGACCTTGAAGGATTCTTCTGAGCATTTAGAATCATACTGCAGTTTCCAGACTAAACACTTTAGCCAGAGACTATTAGAAGCGGGCAATGTGGCAAATACAAGCATATCAAAACTGTCTTGATCGAAAAGAAAATGTGGATAATGTTATGCTGAACCATCTCAATTTTTGTCATGAAACAAAAGGCAAAACTTGGCAAGTAAAGATGAGAGATGAATTTCTAATGGGGGAAGAGGAGTTAAAATTGAAATAACTAGTGAGGCCTAATTGAGGTTTTAAAGCATGAATCTAGATATCAAGATTTTTTTCATATTTGGTTCCTCCCTATTGACTTTTGATTGCAAGACCAATGGACAGCGACCGTCGAATTCTCTCCTCTATCTTCCTTAGCAAAATGTTAGCATATAGCTGTCTCCTGCTTCCCATTCTCCCTTAAATGTAAAAACGTTCCTCAATCAAAAATATTACTTCCTACATTTCATATAAATCAAGTCAAATTATGTCTCCATACAATCCTATATCTCTGAGGAGATCCTTGGTTCTCCATGAATTTTAATTCAGTCAAAATGTGTCACAGTCCCTCAGTGCCTTTATTTGTCCTGCTTCTCCAGAAAGTCTAAGCTCTGCCTTTCCACTGAACATTTGTCTATGAAGACTTTCTACATATTAATTCTATTCTTCATCTTTCTGACCATACATTCCTAAAATGATTATACATTCTGATGAATACATTTCTATGCATTACAGATTACCCATTTTAAGTAACTCAGTGTCCACAGATCTTCATCCCCTACTGACAATCACCTTTCCACAAGCCTACATTGACATAGCCAGATCATTTACCAACTACTACTCACTCCTCCAAGTTCTGCCTTGTCTGCAGACTAATTTTCAGGGTCAAACACCCATTCTTGAGGCAAACACGTATTAATCAAAAGGTCAGAACCCAGTAAACTGCCTGGAAACTCCAATCACTGTGAAAAACATGCATGATTTTTCATAAAGGTCTAATTATTGCTCTTTTTTCCAAATCATCTGTCATAGGCTAGTTCTGCGTGCCATGCTACAATACACTTCTTTCTATGGCATCCACTTGAGGTCAGTGAAGATTTTTCTATTTTCTCAAATTTACATTCCCCCAAGATATTTTGTTAGCAAAGATGAGAACTATTAGGACTTTCATTAAACATTAGCACTTTGCCATTATCTCTTAATATTTTTGTGGGCACCTATTTTCATTCCATCCCAGAAAACTTCTTTCCCTATAATATTTTCCCTTCACATAATTTAACAATATCTAGAATAGCACATTAATAGTTGAAGATGTTCTAATGTATGAATTATTACTAAAACAATTATTTACCTATCTGATCATATAATTTATTTTAGAAATCAAAATAGACACAGAGAATAGAAAACAAAAGAAGTAAGCATTCTAGAAACACAAAAGAATTAAGAATGGAGGCAGATTAAACTGTCAAAAAGTGTTTCTTTACTAGAAACACTGAGTAGAATACTTGTCAATTCTCTGACAAATATACCACTTTATAAGCTCTGGACACCTGAGAAGAGAAAATGGCAATGACTGAGGGAAGTTCCTTCAGCCAAAGCTAAATATGACCTAAGACCTGACATATGTCACATATACAATCAACTTATTTCTCAAAACCAGTAAACACACATCCAATCCATCATTTCCAAGGCACTTGTACATATTTCTCAATGGTTACGTACTTTATATTCTTTATTCCAAGACTGACTTTGATGCTAATTTTGACTTCATTCTCCTGAATAAAAATATGTGGCAGTAGTACAGGACTGAGGAAAGGCTGGGGTTTCTAAGCTATCACAAAGTTAGTTCTGTTTAAGGATAACTCACTAAAGATTTCACAAGGCAGCATTCCTTAGTGCTACCTGAATAAACCCCATATAAACAAGCTACCAAGCCACCTAACCACTCTTGGCCTTTGTTTCCTCATCGATAAAATGAGGATAATAATGTTAACTACCTCATGGTGTTGAAAGGAACAAATGAGTTAAAATACGTTAAGCACTTAAATGTTGTCTGGCATGTAGCAATATTAAAGAACTAAAAATGGTATTAATAATACCTGAATGGATGTTATTCCATTGAGTAATTTAGATTTATACAAAGCTGCTAAAAAGTAATGTAAGTGAATAGTATATGTTTTATATTTTGCTAAATTAAGAAATTATGATATCAACTTAGAGTCTTAAATACACTGAACTTGTAGTATTCCAATTGAATTAGTTTGAATATTATAAGGCTGCCATTACATTTTGTTGGGGCTTTTTTCCTTTTTATACCATAGGTTGACATCATCAACAAATGTAAGCCAAACAAAGCAGTTACTGTAAGAAATGCTTTAAAGAAAACTAAAGATATTTTTTCAAATACATATGCATTGATAACTAGGTTGTATATATAAAAATTGAAGCATTTACTTTCTAAATTAAAATTTAGTTTGGGGAGGGGTGACTGGCCTTTAATTAAAAGATAAAACTCAAGAAATAAATTATAAGATACTTGCCCAACCATATATAAGGACTTACTGTAAAGCTCTACTAATTAGTAAAATGTGTGACTGGTATAGAGCTAGTCCAGTCAACCAAGAGACAGAAAACAGAGCCTATAAACAGGCCCATGCAGATATAGACCCCTGTTAGACAAGAGCTGGCATGGCAAATCACTGAGGAAACACAAGAACATACAGTAAACATAACTGGAAAATCGTGTTTCTCTTTAGAAAATAATTTAAACTTTTATCTCTAATATATAAAAATCAACTCAAGTGAACGACTTATTTTAAAAAATTAAAAATCATGAACCATAAAAGAAAATCTGTATGAGCACATAAAAATTAAGATTTTTATGTTTATTAGCATACCCTAAAGATGACAAAATAATCTGCACAACAAACCCTGTGACACAAGTTTACCTATAAACAAACTTGCAAATGTACCCCTGAACTTAAAAGTTATTTAAAAAAAAAAAAAAGGAAAATGTGATATACAGGCCAGGCATGCTGGCTCATGCCTCTAATCCTAGTACTTTGGAAGACCAAGGCAGAAGGATTGTTTGAGGTCAAAGTCTGAGACCAGTCTGGGCAACATAGTAAGACCCCACCTCTCCAGAAAAATTTAAAAACTTAACTGAGCATGGCAGCATATGCCTGTAGTCCCAGCTACTCGGGAGGTTCAGACAGGATGATCCCCTGAGCCCAGGAGGTCAAGACTGCAGTGAACCATGATTGTGTCACTGCACTGCAGCCTGGGCAACAGAGCAAGATCCTGCCTCAAATAAAAAAAAAAAAAAGAAAGAAAGTGTGACACACACACACAACGGAATACTATTCTTCCTTAAAAAGAAGAAAATTCTGTCATTGTGACATCAATGAACCTGAAAGACACCATACCAAGTGAAATAATCCAGGCACAGAAAGACAAAGACAGCATGTTCTCATTCTTGGGAGCTAAAACAATGAAACTCACAGAAGCAGAGAGAATGGTGACTACCAGGAGATGGTGGGTGGGGAGATGGGAGAGATGTTGGTTTAAGGATATAAAATTTCACTTATACAGAATGAATAAGTTCAACAGATGTACAGTATGGTGACTATAGTTAATAACAATGTATTGTTTACTTGAAAATTGCTAAGAGAATAGATTTTAAGTGTTTTCATCACAAAAATGTAAGGTAATGCATGTTAATAAACTTGATTTAGCCATTTCATAATGTATATGTATTCTAAAATAATGTTATACAATGTTAATGTACATAATTTTTGCCAATTAAAAATAAGTTCAATTTTTACATGTGGAAAATAAAGCTAATAATCATTTTTTAAAATAATACACACATACACACAAAAAGAATGCCCTAAAAGAAGTGAAAAGACAAGCTACAAGTGAGAAGAGATAGAATTAGTATCTATAATATAAAGAACTCATGCAAACAACAGAAAAAGAATCATACAAATTTTAAAAAAGAAGAAAAATAGGTAAAAGAACCAACATTTCACAGAAGGAAAAGACACATATACATCTTCACAGCCTTGTTTCTTGAGAAACAAGAAAGTTCCCATCAAGACTACTGTAAGATATTTTTTATTTACTCAGGTGGCAAAAATTAAGAAGTCTGACAATATCACATGTTAAAGAGAATATGGATCAACAGGGATATTTTATACAATGCTGGTGGGAGTGTAAATGGCTAATATCATTTTAGGAAAACAGTTTGACAATTTCTTGCAAAGTAGACCCTTTATACATCTTATAACATAGCAATTCCAATCTCAGAACATACCAGAAGAATGTCTTCCAAATGTCACCAAGAAATATGTGCAAGAATGTTTATTCTAGCACCATTCACAGCCACAATAAAAGGGAAACAACTCAAATGTCCATTAGTAGAAGAAAGGAAAAATTATACTGTGGTATAGTCACAAATATTATATAGAAGTGAAAAGGAACTCCATATCTCCAGGAGATAAATACAGCAGATTATTAATGAGTTATTGAGCTACAGCTAATAAGTTAATAATTGGTATTATTTGTGACATCTACAGGAGTAATATTAAAAGTAGTTTATAAGTAGTAAAGCTATATATATTATTTATGAAAAAATGGAACAACAAGCACAAATTTCAGGATAGTGGTTACCTCTGGTCGAGGGAATATAGGTGTAAGTAGGAAATGTGAGTTTTGATGTTCTAATACTTTGGTTAGGTCTTGGACTCATAAGTATTTCTTTTGATTTAAAATAACGAATGAATGAATGAAAGAAAAAAAGAGAATGAATGAAAGAAAAAAAGAGAATGCATGATTTTGAAAAATGACTATGAACTATGTTATGATTCACCAATTCTGTGTGCTTAAAGTCCAATTCTTTTAAATGATAAATGATTTAGTAAACCTTCTCACACTTTCTGTACATACGAACGACTTGGAGTTTTGTTAAAATGAATACAATGGAGTTTGAGATTCTGCATTTTGAGTTTGTAGGTGATATGAATGCTGCCAGTCTGAAGGAATCTATGTTATCTATTTAGTCATTTCCAAATATGAGGTGCTGGGGAAGATACAAAGATTGAGACTATTCAAGGCAACAATAAATGTCAAGCCTTGTTAATGCAAAAGTTTAAACAAGTAAGCATTTTTATTTGGTCAACTCAAATCTTAGTCTTTTGAAAAAGGAACAGGCCAGGTGTGGTAGCTCACATTTGTAATATCAGCACTTTGGGAGGCTGAGGCAGGCAAATCACTTGAGGTTAAGAGTTCAAGAACATCCTGGCCAACATGAGGAAACCATGTCTCTACTAAAAATACACAAAGTAGCCAGGCATGATGGCACATGCCTATAATCTCAGCTACTGGGGAGGCTGAGGCACAAAAATCACTTGAACCTGGAAGGCAGGGATTGCAGTAACCTGAGATAATGCCACTGCACTCCAGCCTGGGCAATAAAGCAAAACTCTGTCTCAAAAAATAATAAAATAAAAATAAATAAATTTTAAAAAGGAACAGAAAAAAGCAAAACCACCTCCATTGTTTTAAGAGTGAGCATCAGTGATTCAAGAAATTCAGAGACTTGAAAGAGAAATCAAGTAAACTGAACTGACCACTGAATAAGATAATAGGTATCATATTTTGGAATGTTTATTACCATGCTAAGAAATAATTATTTGATTTCTGTCTATTCCAAAGAGAAGCAGGTCTTGATAGAAGACACTAGAATTCAGAGTTTATGTTGAAAAGAAAGACACTTCTTTCCTAAATTATAAGAAACTGAAATAATAAGAATTAAGATGAGTTTGGTTTCTTGAGGATTAAAATAAACAGATCACTTTAATTTCCCATTTCCTTGATGTTCTTACAAAACTGCAACTAGCAATTAGGACAGTGATCACTGGTGGTTAGAAATTTTCTTGAACAGAGAGAAAAAAACAAACTAAAAAATGACTGGCAATGACATATGAATCCAAGAATGCACACAACATATATTAATAGGTCCTACTACTCGAGTTAACATTAGTGCTATTGAGAAACAGTGAAGAAATATATTTAAAAATATATCTATCTCAATTGCTATTAATTTCACATTTAATAAAGATAATCAATACACAAGTAGGTGAAAATGGGTTTGATTTATTACAATGGTTTCATTACTTGAAAGACATAATATCAAAGAGAATCAATTCAGGTAGTTGTTTCTACTAGCCTTGCCTAAAGTCTATTCACAGAAATGAAAAGCAAAGATTGCTGCATGTGGTGACTCACGACTGTAATCCCAGTACTTTGGGAGGCTGAAGCAGGTGTATGTTCTGAGGTCAGGAGTTTGAGATCAGCCTGGTCAACATGGTGAAAGCTCGTCTCTACTAAAAACATAAAAATTAGTTGGGTGTGGTGGCACATGCTTGAACCCAGGAGGCAGAGGTTGCAGTGAACGAAGATCACGCCACTGCGCTCCAGCGTGGGTGACAGTGCAAGAGTCTGTCTCAAAAACAGAGAGAAAGAGAGAAAAAGAGAGAGAGAGAGAGAGGAAGGAAAGGAAGGAAAGGGCAAAGATTGTTGTCCCTTTTAAGATTTACGTTTGGCAGGGCACGGTGGCTCACGCCTGTAATCCCAGCACTTTGGGATGCCCAGGCAGGCCGATCACAAGGTCAGCAGATCGAGACCATCCTGGCTAACACGGTGAAACCCCATCTCTATTAAAAATAAAAAAATTAGCCCAGCGTGGTGGCAGGTGCCTGTAGTCCCACCTACTTGGGAGACCGAGGCAGGAGAATGGCGTGGACCCAGGAGGCAGAGCTTGCAGTGAGCCGAGATCACAGCACTGCACGTCAGCCTGGGCGACAGAGAGAAACTCTGTCTCAAAAAAAAAAAAAAAAAAAAAGATCTATCTTTCAGCTTTCTTACAACATCGTGTCCATTACTGGAAGAAGAGAGAAACTGAAGAAGATTAAACTAAACATATTTTAGTCAAATGATTAGGGAAAGAAAATTTCAAAATGGAGACATACTTTGGAAAAAGAGTCCGGTATCATATATTTAGACTTAGACACATTCATCCATTCAATTTCCTCCAAACCAGAATCTAGGTATCTTTAACAGTACAGTACAGTACAGACTCCAGTGTATTAAGATGACACTTACATTTCTTATTATAAAAGAACGTCTAAGTTTTTAGCCTTTTATAGTGGTGTTATCAACCAACTAATGCAGGTATTTCCTAACACTCTCACAACCAAGCTAGAGTCACTTTTAACTACAGCTATAAATTACAAGGAGATAAGTTCCAATGAAATATAACAACAGGTTACAAAGCTGTATTTAGCTGTCTGTGGCCATTCAATAAGTCAAAACATAATGCAGCACTATCACTATGTCCAGATGTGACAAAGGTCCAGACTTCCCACTAAATAAATATTCCTATCTCTATACTAGAATAAGACATCATCAGGAGATATACCTGAATAAAATCTCCCCTCAATGACCAGAAAAATAATCGAAGAAATTTTAGAGACCTATCTTAGACTTTAAACAATTAAATGTATTCACACCTTCCATGCATTCCACCGTTTTATCTGTCTGAGGTTTATATAGCTTCATCAGTAATATGTTCTATTGCTGACATAACAAAAGGCTTAATATCACACATGCAGCTTCAAATATATATATAAATGTCCACTAAGTGTAAAAAATGCCTTCAGATTTTCATTATCATCATTGTATCTACAACACATCATGCTTTTTAAAGCACTTCAACATTTATTATTTTACTTGACTCTCACAAAGATTGTGTAACTGAGGAAAATGTCCCTATTTTAAAGATAAAGATCCTGAGATACAAAAGCCAAGTGATTTGCCTACAATCATATTCTATGCTGACTTCTAGGGTTTTTTTAATCTGATATCTTTAAATTCTTTCATTTCTGCATTCTGTTACTTTGTTGAAATCATTATTGTACCTGTAGTCTATTAGGTCAAATCAGCAAATATTTATCAATCAACGTATATATGTAAGGACTCAATTCATGCATAATTGGCATTATTAACTTATTTGTGACATCAACAGGGGTAATATTAAAATTATTGAACAACTGACACAAAAGGTACCAACTAAAGAAACTGAACACTGAACAAAGTGAAACATACCTCTAAGTTTTACCAAGGGATATCAACTGCACGTCAGCTCTGATATGGGCATGACCAATAGAGTCTGATTTAATCACAAACTACAAATCATTTATAGATGTTTATTTGGCCTGAAATGCTAGAAGAGTATCTAAAGATTTAAGAGAACATGTATAAAATTCTGGTAGCACATGGTCCAAAATTAACTTAAATAAAATGCAAATATAAAGGAAAAAAACCTCCTTGGGTGCCAAGATTCAGAAATATGAACTAATTACTACCAGAAGTAGCCATAATATTTTAAATTATTTTAATTTCTTTTTTTGTTTGTTTTTTGAGACAGTTTCGCTCTTGTTGCCCAGGCTGGAGTGTAATGGCGCCATCTCGGCTCACCACAACCTCTGCCTCCCAGGTTCAAGCGATTCTACTGCCTCAGCCTCCCAAGTAGCTGGGATTACAGGCATGCACCACCATGACCGGCTTATTTTGAATTTTTAGTAGAGACGGTGTTTCTCCATGTTGGTCAGGCTGGTCTTGAACTCCCGACCTCAGGTGATCCGCCTGCCTCGGCCTCCCAAAGTGCTGGGATTACAGGAGTGAGCCACCATGCTCGGCCAATTATTTTAATTTCTTTATGCATATATATTCAAATATACCTAATTTTAATAAAATACGTAAGTGGGGTTTTGGACATGTTTTTTGCACAATTTTTCTTTTCCTTTGTTTTTTGGCTATCTGCTCCTCTCAGTTATCCATTTTTATAACTTAGTATGCATCCTGCTATATTCTTCCTTTAAAAATAACCCTACTATAAGGTAGATGTACACATATGCAGGTATTACCTGTAAATATACATAGTCAAGGATTTTTGTCATTATTTTTTAAAGGTTGAATATTATACACACTTTTCTATACCTTGCTCTTCTCACTCACAAAAAACTCCTGAAAATTCTTCCAGAAGATCTGAGATAGCTTTAATTCACATCATTTAATGACAGCGTAATATCCCATGGTTGGGTTTCCATTATTTACTTGCATTATCTTGTTAATGGGATTACTGTTTTTTGCAGTTTTACCACTACAATAAAGTTACAACAACCTGGAAACCAAAAAATACACATGTTCTTAAAATATTGCTACCTATATTTCTATGGAATATATTCCCCAAAATGAGACTGCCAGATTAAAGTATTTGCAAACTATATGCAAATTATAATTTTAATAGGTTTTTGTTAGTCTTACAAGACTGAATTTTATAACAGGTAGAATATATCACATTTCCACCAGTAACAAATAAGTTGCTTTTCCCCATATTACAACTAGCAATAAATGTTAAACCCGTAAGACTAACACAACTTTTAAATGCTAAGAGGCCAAACTTCACTGTTAAGGTAGAAAATGGGAATATACTTTCATTTTTTCACACGGAGATCATCAGTTATGCCAGTCCCATTAATTTTAAAAATCCCTCATTTTCCAACTAAGTTGTCATCTCTTTCAGAATTTGTCAATCATTTCCACTGATCTATTATGTATGACCAGGCCATCACCATGTTGTTTTAATTAGCTGACTTTGTAATATGTTCTAGTATGTGTAACGCAAGTCCCTCCTCATTGCTTTTTCATATTTACTTGCCTTTCGTTATCATTTAATCTTCCAAGTAGTTTTAAAATAACACTGTTGACTTCAAAAAAGAAAAATAAATCCCCCAAGATTCTAATTGGAATTGCATTATATAATTTATTAACGTTGAAAGAATATTTTTGTTATTGTTTTCCCATCCTAAACCAGTTTGTCGTTCTCTGAATCAGATCCTGTTTTATGCATTTTAATATCTTTGCTTTCATACAGTTCCTGTACCTTTCTTGAAAAACTTAATAGGCATTTTGTAATTTGTGTTTCTATGGAAAATGGAATAATATTTTCCCATTGGGAAAAAACTCTCAGAGATGCCCAAATTCCTCCAGAGTAGAGTTGTTTTCATCTTATCTTTTATCCAACTACCTTATCAATTTTTCTTACTCATTTTTCTAGATTTTAAAATTCAAGTTTCTAAAACGTTTAGATCATATATCATCAGCAACAGACACTTCACAGTCTTCTCTACAAATGTTAATGTTATATCATTCACCTACTGTATATGATAAAGCCTCTAAAATAATGTTAAATAATTGTGATGGTTCCTCGTCTAGTTTCTGTTGTTAATTAAAATATTTTTAGGATTTCACAGATTTGGCCATGTGCAGTGACTCATGCCTGTAATCCTAGCACTTTGACTGGAGGCTGAGGTGGCAGGATCACTTGAACCCAGGAGGTCAAGGCTGCAGTGATCTCTTATCATGTCACTGCACTCCAGCCTGGGCAACAAAGTGAGACCCTGTCTCAAAATAAAAGACAAAAAAAAAAAAAACCTCAAAATTGAGAATACTTTTTGCTATTTATTGAGATAAACATGGTTTTTCTCTTTTGATGATGTAATAAATTGGTATATTTCCTATTATTGAATCATGCTTACATTCCTACTTAAAAATATATTTTAAAATAGCTCCTAGTGAGTTGTTATTTTGATTCACTGTTAATATTTGCTAATATTTTCCTTAGAATTTTTAAATTTATTTCATAAGTGAAATTATACATTTTTTACTATATAATCTTTAACAGAATTAGATATTAAATAAAATTATGGAATATTTTGATATTTTTCCATGGCCTAGAATGATTTAATTTACATCAAAATTATGTATTCCTTATGTTTCAGTGACAACATTTGGTCAAATTTCTAATCTTTTCTACGCTAAGTAGTATCTGCTTTCTACATCTTCTTAGGTCAATTTTTATAATTTGTATTTGACTAAAAGACCTTTTATTTCTCATGGGTTTTAAATTTGTCACATAGCTACATTCTTATTTATTTTAACACTCTTTTCATCCTTCAGTTTTTTCTTTTTCATTTCTAATTACCTACTTTTGTCATTCTTTTTCCTAAAGTTTTATTATTGAATTAAAATTCATATAACATAAACTCACCATTTTAACTGTATTAAAGTATATAATTCAGTGGCATTCACAAGGTTGTATAAATATCACCAACTACCTCCAGAACATTCTCATCACTCCAAAAGGAAACCCTATATCCATTAAGCAGTCATTCCCCATTTTTCCTTCTCCCGGCCCCTGGCAACCACTAATCTCCTTTCTGGTTCCACCTACATGCCTACTCTGGACACTTCATATAAATGAAATCACACAATATGTAGCCTTTTGAGTGCATCCTCTTTCACTCAGCAAGTTTTCAAGGTTCATCCATGTTACAGTATGTATCAGTACTTCATTATTTTTTATGGCTAATATATTGTATAGATATATCATAGATGAATAATTTTTATTCATTCATTCAGCAGTTAATGGATGTGAGTTGCTTCTGCTTTTTGGCTACTATGAATAATGCTGCCATGAATATTTGAGTATAAATTTTATGTGAACATATGCTATCAGTTCTCTTGAGTATATGAGTATATTGAGTATATACCTCAGAGTGGAACTGATAGGCTCATTTTCTTTTTTGCTTTATCATCTTCACAAGGAGTTCATGTATCACATTGATCTTTCCAAAGAACCAGCCTTTTTGGGTTCTTTGGAAAAGAACCTGCCTTTTTGGGTTCTTTGGGTTCTTTTGGGTTTTACTATATGGTTTTTCTATTTCATTACTTCCATCTTTCTAACAATCCCCTCATCTTCTAACTTGTATTATTCTTTATACTAACTTCTGAACCTTAGGTTATTTTCATTTTCTATCTTCCTTAATAACAAAGGCCTTTAAGGCTATCAGTTTTCCTCTGACAACTGTTTTAGCTAGTTTTCATTGGCTTTTACAGAAAATATTTTCCTTTTCATTGCTTTCTAGGTGATTTCCTCTTTATTCAAAAGATATCTAGGAATGTTTCAATTTCTATGTAGTTTTTTTAACCTTTTAGAAAAACAGTTAAAATGTGATATATGTTAGTTTATAGTCATAGAAAGTGCCTGCAAAATCTCTGCTCTTAGCAGCCAAGTGCAGAGATGTTCAAAATATTTAAAGAATGTCAGATTCTACATGTATATCAAATCAAGTTTATGAATTACTCCATTTATCTTATTCATTGCTTGTGTGTAACAGAACTGTCTAGACCTTTCCAATAATTTGTACTCTATGTAATTACTATAAATAAACCTGCCATATACAGATTTTATGTGGTTATTTTATTCATAAACTGTGCCTTTTATTATAGTATCCCTTCTTTCTCTTTTAATACTTTTAACCTTAAATTCTATCTTATTTAATAAATGTTGTCATTCATATTTTGCTATTTTTCTTTTGTTTGCATTTGCCTGATATCTTCATGCCCCTCATTTTACAAATAACTCTTCTTCATAACTTGGTCTTATTTTTCTAGTAATATAATTTAGCTGGCTTATGTTTTTTAGTGTAGTCTGATATTAACTGTCTTTTAATGGGAGACTTTAGTCCATATACACTCAATGTAGTAATTGATGTGCTTAATGGTATATTTTTCAGTTACTTTATATTCTTATTTTATATTATTGTTTCCTCATTCCCTTCTCTATTTTGTTTCATCAAGTGGCTATGCATTCTATTGTTTCCTTGTTAATATGTAAGTTCTACGTGCTATTTCATTACATTAAAGATTATCTTCCCTTTCTGTACTCTAATAAACAGATTAATATATGTAAAAGACACTTCCCCTCCACCACCAAGAGATTCTATTCCCTTTCCCCTTTTCTTAAATAAATGAGATCTTTAGAATATATTCACTTCCCTCCCTCCTCTTCCTCCTTTCCTCTCATCTCCCACCAACCATTTTCCTCCTCTTTTACTTTCCAGCTGCCCACCTTCTCTATCTCCCATGTTCCGAAGAGACAGCTTAGTACATTTTAAAATTTCCTAAAGAAATATCCTTTTATTTCAAGAGCCTCAAATTACCTAATGCATTTCACATTGCTAGCCACTTATCTCTATTAGATAAAATTAATACACACACACACAATTGTATATAAATGCTCATTATTCCCACCATTTTCTTTCCTCTTCATCTTCCTCATCTTAAAGTCTTTGTTCTAGTTCATTTGTTGTTTGCTTATAATCCAGACTGGCATTTTCTCAGAGGGGATATAATCACTACATACAATGAATTATTGCATATTCTTAAATGTATTTCTTTCTCACCTTGGCTTGCAAATAACTTTCTAGGCATGCAGATTCTTGAATTATAGTCATTTTCTTTCAGCAGTCTACAAATATCATTCCACTATCTTGTAACTTCCAGTGTTACAGATATGTAAATGTGAAGTCCTTATGATACTTTGATATTTTCCCCTTTATAGGAATTTGTTTTTTTTACTTTTGTCTCAATTTTTAGATTTCAGAAATTTTATTAGAATATACTTAAATGTGTCTTTTCTTTCAATCAAGACAATAAATCAGTAAACCCTTTAATCCACAGACTCCAATCTTTCTTAATATCTGATAAATTTTGCTAGTTTGTAAAAATTTTTACTTCAGGAGGCCAAGGCAGGCGGTTCACAAGGTCAGGATATTGAGACCATCCTGGCTAACACGGTGAAACCCATCTCCACTGAAAATACAAAAAGCCAAGCATGGTGGCACGCACCTGTAGTCTCAGCTACTCGGGAAGCTGAAGTAGGAGAACAGCTTGAAGCTGGAAGGCTGAGGTTGCAGTGAGCTGAGATCATGCCACTGCACTCCAGCCTGGGTGACAGAGCGAGACTCCATCTCAAAAATAAATAAATAAACAAAATTTTACCTCTTCATTATCTATACTAATTTTTCTCACTGTAATTCCTATTATTCACGTTTTGATGTCTAGATCTATCCTCCAAATCTCATCTTTTTTATTCAATATTTCACCATGGGTTTTTTTTAATATGCTTGGATACATTTCTTGCATTTGGTCTTTTCATTCACTAACTCACGTTTCAACAGTGACTATGCTCTCCCACAAATCCTGAGTTGTTCAAATGAGACATATTTAATATCCGAAATTATTTTCTGTTCTTTGAATTTCCTTAAGTGCTCCCAATTTTTGTTTTCAAATTCAGTTTTCATGTTGTTGCCAGTAGTCCTAGTTATCTGGAGTTTGTACTCTGATCTTTCTCTCTCACTTGCTATGGCTCTTCTTAAATGAATTGCTATTTTTCGCTAACTCACTGGAGCTCAGATTTGGTTGCCAGATTATCCTAAATAGCAGAAATATCACAGTTGGTGAAAAGCAAAGGTAAACAGCCTGTCAGTTCCCTGCAAAGGCACATGGAGAAAGAGCTCTGTTGTCCTATCTCTATTTCTTTTTAGCCTCAAAAGACAGAGAGGACTCCACCAGGACATTCAGCTACTTTAGCTTTTTAGCTAATTGGAGACACTTTGGTACTTAAAATGGGTAAATACTGATCTTCTCTTACAGGAGTTCACAAACCTCTAAAGCCCAAGTTCTTCCTCCCAATATCTGTTGCTTTCTCATATTTACCCATGGACTCCAGTACCATTCTCCAGTTGCTTGCCCAACTGAAGGCAGAAAAGTTTCAAAGCAGTGTTTCTCTGTCCAAGGTGTCAGGACAATTGTTTATAGGACACAGCAGCCATTTGCTTCAGAAAGGCAGGCAGCTTGGAATTGGAAGAAGATAACCATATATAGCTACTTTGTTTTCAAAGTCTTTAATTTTTAAAAAAGCCTGGAGTGGAGTGGGGTATGTGGGTGTGAGGTATGTCTGGACTGCATTATACTTATTCCTAAGAATCAATAGTTTCCTCAGAAAGCATATTCCTGAATATATAAAATGACAATATGTTCTTCTGCATGCTCTTAGATAGAGATCATGAAATACACTCCAGCTATTAATCACTTTAAGTAAGCTTTAATGCAATCCCAGTTTTAATTATTCCAGGACTTAATTATCTTTTGTTTTGAAAACAACTTCAAATCAATTTGCTGTAGTTTCAGTTAGAAAGACAAATTATGACTTTAGCCAATCAAGTTTCCCAATGTCTAACAAGTTTTATAAATACAAAAAAGTATGTCAGTTATTTATACAGGAATTACATGTGTCCCACATATGGTTTATATGATGTTACCCTCTGTATTGTTCACAACCCAATTACCTTTTTTGCTTTCTAGAAGAGCTAAGTAATTATATTATATTATCACTAATATTACAGAGTTTAACTGGATGAGACTTCTAAATAACTCAGAATATTAAGTAAAATAATTAAAACTATTTTTTAATTGTGTGAAATTTTATGAAAATTCCTTAAGAATTAGAAAGCTCATATAAAAAGTTCAAAATCTCAATTGCAATCTATGAATTACAAAGCATACTGTGCTTTGTTTGTCCCCCTATCCAGATAGGAATCATATAGGATATGAAATATGGGCTTCATCCTTAAATCAGCAGATAATATAATTCTGTGTACTCTATTCAACACAATATCCTGAATTGATTGTAGCAGATTTGCTTTACCACTGATGGGAGATACCTGACATATTTCTTTTCTGAATCACGGTAAATGTAATTGTACTGGAACTTCTGCCATGATAGAATTTCATTAAGTACCTAAAAGGATAGAAAACTGTGAGCATGTACAAACACATTGGGTCTTGGAAAAGTACAGGGAAAGTCTATAATAGGTAATAACAATTTTAACAATGCTAAATTTAAACTCCAATAAGTAAATGGATAGCCTAGTAAGGAAAAAATAATTTTCCTAGGATAAGTACAAAAAAGCCTGATCAACAATTTATTGAATCCCTCCTGTGTGTCAGATATTAGGCTAAGCACTAAGGCTATAAAGATAAATAAAGCATAGTACCTGTCATTAAGGAACTGCAGTTAAGTGCACTAGAATTCTAAATGTTACCTTTCCTAAGTGATGAAGATCAAAGAATGTAAGTTATAAGTTAAACTGCAAATAAAACATCACACTGAATCAAATTCACTTTACACCAGATGTGCCCATTTTTGCATAATAAAACTCATCATTACACACATAAGACAGAAACAGAGTTATGCATACCCCAAAGGACAGAAACCACCATTTATTTTTGGCTGTTATACACTTTGGTAATTCACTTAACAACAAATGTTGAGACTGTAATGTAGAATATTTGAATCAGAAGAGCCTAGAATTTTGTTCATTTTCCCCATACTGCTTTTCATAGCATACCCCTTTAACATAGTATTGCCTTGTTCTCAACCCCTTTCTAAAACATTATTAAAAGCATGAGTGTTCAAAGGTATTTCTCTGAGGGTCAGATGTAAAAAGGACAGTGAGATACAAACAACATAGCTGTTAAGAACACTGGGTACCACAGGCTATCAAAATTACAAGAACAATAGAATACCACTGATGAACTTGAGGAGAAAGGTGCCATGCACAAATTGTATGTTGATAATTTTTCTAACTTTAAAATACACTTTTCAGTGATGTATCCATTTGAATTATATAAAATAATCATTATACTATACTTCTTAATGTACTAGAAATAAGAGAATAAAGAAAATATCAGATATTCTCATGAAGAACAGTAAAGACACATAAGGGATGGATAACAATTTTACTATTCTTTGACTGCATTCAGATGATACAGCTCATATATGTAATACAGCTTAACAATGAACATTATTTTTTGAAAACTTTTTAAGTTTTTAATACCTTGTATACAAAGGGTATATGAGTATGTATGTATACATGACACACGTACTTGGTTGGAGGTCATTTAAATTATTTGAAATAAAAATTTACTTTAAAGGTTACTATAATTCCTTTTAATCCATGCATGCTGACTCTACTAAATATAATCCAAAGTCATGTACATTGATTTTACCTGAACTGATTTGAGACTACTACTCTGATAGAAATGCATTTATACTATCAGATAAAATTAAATATTTCTTTCAGTACAGTGACAAATCAAGGAAAAGTTAAAGTACATAATAAAAGTCTAGACTGTATTCCATTCAAAGCATAGTAGAGGCTGTTTTAAAATTCCATGAATATGGGAAGGAGGAGACAAAGGCTAAACTCCATAATAAATAAAACAAAATTAAGGTTATATAATTACCCCTTATATCCATCACATCCTCAAGAAAGTTAACAGATGTTTTCTTGTTTTTGAAAATTGGACAGCAAACAACAATGTAGATTATAAATGCTCCTAGAACAGTGATTTCCAAATTGGGTGGCACACAGTAGGCATTCAATAAATGGCTTACCACATAGACTGTGCTAAATTGCATATCTTTGTCATGCACTTAAATAAACTTACTGCCTAATTCTAGGTTAGGACTGATGATCGTGTTTTTGTGCCTAAAGCATAGCAGTCTTTGTATTCCAAACTCTCAGTGACCCATATTTAAGCCAGCTATTGGTTTCTGAAACAAATGTTCAGGGCACAAAGAACAAACACAAAAGCCTTCCAAAGTCATAGGATCTGTTACCCTTTGAATATATTGTTTCTGGTCTCTCTCATCCCTATTTCTGTATGATACCTGGTTCTCGGTTATTCAGTTGGGTTTAATTTAGTTCTCCTTTTTGACCTCTACCTTCCCAGAATTTCCAGTAATGCTTCCTTTGTCCTGCTCCTACCCATGATTTCCAAGGCCTGCTTTAACATGGTACCCAGCTCCACTGTTGCAAACAGAACTAAATCAGGCAGCAGTTAAAGTTCATTCACTGTACAACCTTTAGACAAATTCTCTATCATCATTTTTAATTCTAGATTGAAGAGTTATATTTTAAAAAGACTCTATCATAGCAACCATTGTTCCTACTTACAACTCTTTCACCTTGTACCCTTCTCTAGAACCTTCTCCAAATCTATGCCTTTCTGAAATAAAATTGCCATTATTAATCTGGGCAGGCACTGAGTTAAAATGGTCCCAGAATAGAAGTCTGATGCGGTGGTGATTAAGAGCTTAGGTTCTCCAGAGCTGTACTTGAGTTTAATTTCCCATGTGTTTTATACTTAGCTGTGTGACTTTGAACAAGATACTTACCCTTTCTGGGCCTTCACATAGCTTTAAAATTGGGATAATAAAGGTACATGTTTCATGGGATTGTGGAATTAACTGAAAAAATGCAGATATAACCAATGACTGCAACAAAGTAAGATCTCAGTAAATGTTGGCTACTATTGGTGGTATAATTAGTATTACTGTTTAATACAAGGATAGAATGCATTTAATTTTCACTGTGCTTCCCACTAATAATTTTGCTAGTCTTTCTGGTACTGATGGCTCTAGAAGAGTTACAGTGATTCTACAATACGTATACTGGGTTTCAGTTAACACTAAAACCAGCTTCCCTTAAGCACATTTAGAATATCTTTCCATTATTTGCATGCATTGAAGCATTCATTCCACCTTTTGTTCCAACAATTTATCTAAAATTCTTCTTACAATTTCTCCTGATTGGCTAGATGTTTAGTAAGCTAAAATAGCATTATCTAACAAATTAGAGAGTATATTTTGGCTAGGAGGTGATTTAGAAAATATTATATGATCAGTACCAAGAACATCTGGAGCTGTGGGTAGATATGAGGAAATGAGAGGATACAGGACAGCATAGCTTCCATAGATGGAAACTGTTGTTTCCATCTGTGAACAGGTAATGTTAGATAGCTTTAAGCCTCTCACTACCATTCATACTAGCAAAAAGGATGAGTCAATTAAACAGAAACTGAGAGTGAAATTTAAAATTAGAACTTTGAGGTTATCATTAAAGATCAAGTAGGCACATATAAATTGTATATAGTTGTTTCTTTCCATAGATAACAGGACAATATTTGCAAAGTATTTTCTAACAGATTATTTCCGCTGTGAAACATCAAAACAGTCAAATTTATTTGCCTATCTTATCTTCCTTCCTATGTAAATCTATCTGTGCACGGATATAATATAGGATCAAAAACTAAATGCAGTAGTTAAAAATTACCAATTTTATAAAATCTGCATGAGTGGTTCCTGATTACTCAACGTATACCTATTTTTTGCTTAGAGAAGAGAATCACAAAACCAAATTTATCTTTTATCTTTGAATAAATGTATCTATCTATCTATAGATTTTATAGAAATAGAAAATGTAAGTTGATTCATTCTGTTGTTACCTGCATCCTCAATTTAACAACTTTATGCTGCATGAAATGCAGAGTCAAGTTTACAAATTCTATTACCAATATACCTTTCTGAGTTAAGATGAGTTGGCAAAGTATTTATCTAAACTAATAGATTTATTATACTTACCCACTACGAAAGATTGTAAGTACTTAGTATCATATATCTATATCTTACTAGTGTGCTATGTTAGAAAGCAAGTATCATTAAAATTAAACTTTTATGAAAGACTAAAAGCGGAAAGCAAAGTCAGGTATTTTACATATACTCTTTCTAGGTGTCCTAAGCATCAGTTTCAGTAACATTACCAGAAGCTAAAATAACAATTCAATTGTTGAAGGAAACAAAGTCAGATTATTAGAACTGAAAATGACCCTAAAAATGAAAACTGTAAGATGCTAAGGTGGAGATCCACATAGATTATGCAACATGCCATAGATCATATAACTAATTACCGGCAGCAGTAGACCTAGAACAACCTCTACTAACTCCACATCTGAGATTTTTGACAATGTATAATAAAGTAAGAGTTAAATTTAATATATGAGAGATTGAAAAGGTAGATATTGTCCCCAAGTTAAAAATCTTTGGATGTAATTACTTCTACTTACTTAATTTTATATTCCTAAGACAACACATTTAAAATACCATAAAATTGTAAAAACGGGTTAGAAGTAATGAAAACTACAAACAAAATTTATGCTTTATCTTAAATCAAAACCATGGAAAAGGCTTTATATATTCAAGCCTTGTATTTCAAATATTTTCTTATGTCTAAAGGAAGCCAGAGATTTATTGAAAATGTATGTGAGTGAGAGAGAGTGTGTATGTGTGTGTGGTGGTGGTAGGGGTCTTTTGTTTTGTTTTGTTTTGTTTTGTTTTGTATATTGCTAGAGATTGTTCTATTAATAGTTTCCTTTTGCAATGATAATCTGTGTTCCAAAATGAGGGCACACTAAAATGAATTTTGGATAATTTATAAAGCAGTGAAATACAAATAAATTTCTACAAACTTACTAGTGACAGTAAGAAAATGGGTACCAAGAGTTTCAAAACTAAAAATCAAAACCTTTTTAATATTATGTTGAATTAGAACATCTTTTTAAAAGTCAAAAGTAATTGAAAAGAGATTAAATTAGTACACTGAACTCTCTAAACTGCGTGTATATTTATCTTAAAGTGCATATCCACGAGCTGACAGTAAAGACAGGCTGGCTGCTTTGTTTGACTATAGTTCTGTTTACCTCATACTGTCAAGAATGGATTCTGACACAGTATTAATACTGCTATTTTTATTGATATAATTAGCACTGCTATAAATAATTTCTTGGGCTGCCATATGTAAGTATATCATTACAGTCAGCAGTATTTAGCGCTTCTTTTTCTTATATGACACCTTGAAAATAGACTGTTGGCCCAAAGAACAAAATTGACCTCATGATATGTGATTCACTGAAAAAAACATTGCCCTGTCAATAGAGACTACTGTTTTGTGTATGACTTCACTAAACAAACTAGTTTATATTTGTTTGAAACTAAAGTTTCTCACCAATCTGCTGTTTCAATTTCACATCACACCATATTGTACCTAAAACAGGCAATCTGGATTCCTGTTGCTACTTTTTCTTCCCCCAAACAGCTCAGGAATGGGTTTGAAATACAAGGCTTGAATATATAAAGCAAAATAATTAAGACACCCAAAATTTAGAATGGGTGGGTGAAAACAAGTACACGTGAAACCATTTGTGTAACTACTAGTGGGTGGCCCACTGTGAGTTTTTGATTACATGAAAGCAAAATCAAAACATATTTTATCTTGCCTCTAGATCACATCAGCTGTGACAATAACCTTATCTGGACCTTGAATAGTTTGTTCATAAAACAAAGTAAGGTGACTGACCCAGTGCATATTCAACACAGAGTATGAAGACCAAAAGAAAATGACAATACAATTCAAAACAAGTTTGTGGAAATTTTAGACTAGTATATTAAAACCTTTCTTTGTCTCTATCACTTGACAGATGGTTAGCCTTCACACAGCCTAGTATCGCTGGCAAAGAAATGACTGTGTCTAGCCAATAACACCCCAAATTTTGACTTACAATGCACTGTACACTTGCTTAGACTTACCTTACAAATATGAATATTAATAAACTTAGTCATGCTTACTTTATTACTATAAAAATTTGACAGATGTCAAGATTTCACCTTCTGCCGTTATGAATACCTTCTTGAAACTCAACTATCTTAGGTGGATGTAAGGTTCTATGAACTCTGCACTTCAGATTACATTCATTTTACAGGTTGGCTGGTAATCATGCTTAAAAAAAATACTTCCAAAATAACATTTCATCCCAAAAATATTATAAAATTTATAGAAATTTAATTAGCTTGTGTTTCTCTGCTATCCACAGTAAAGTTTTAGTAACAAAGTGCCTTAAACAAAATCACCAGGGAACCCTGAATACACTCCATGTCAAGGACCGCAAGGCAGGACTGAAATTATTTATCCAGTATTGATATATCTTTATTCAAAAACTGCTGATTTATAAATATATACTCACACACATGCAAACACACATTGAATCAACCATCCTTACCAGAAAACAGGAAACAGTCTTACTTTTTAACATTCTATTCGCCATTCTTCCATTTTGCTCTCTAAAAAAATTCAACTGAGGTCAGGCGCCGGGGCTCACGCCTGTAATCCCAGCTCTTTGGAAGGCCAAAGCGGGCAGATCACGAGGTCAGGAAATCAAGACCATCCTGGCCAACATGGTGAAATCCCATCTCTACTAAAAATACAAAAAAAAATTAGCAGGGTGTGGCTGCGCGTGCCTGTAGTCCCAGCTACTCAGGAGGCTAAGGCAGGAGAATTGCTTGAATCTGGGAGGTGGAGGCTGCAGTGAGCCAAGATTGTGCCACTGCACTCCAGCCTGGTGACAAAGCAAGACTCCAAAACAACAACAAAAAAATTCAACTGAAACAATGTATTCCATTAGTTATAAAGTCTGTTTCCTCCTAAATCTTCCTATTTATAGCTTTCAGATGCTGGTAAGTCTGTATACAAATAGCCAGAGGCAATCACAAACTGCTCTAAAGTGTATTAATATGTACCCTTTCTGGAAGAGCTGATTATGTTCCACATTAGCATAGACAGAGATCTAATGTAGGTAGAGCGTGATAAACCCTCAGCAGAGGATGGGAGGACTGGGGGAGGGAGAATTGTATTAAAAAAAAAGTTATTCCACTTAAGAAGTAAACTTGTATTTGGCTAACAAAGTAAGACTCACCATGACAGAGGGGAAAAAAAATTAAAAAGAACTGTTATTTGAGAACTATGAACTAGGTTTTGGAAAGGTGAGACACCCACTACTTGAAGTCACAAACTCAGCATTAAATCATATACTCATTTAACCAGGTACCAACTTTCCTTCTGTTAGAAACCCAGGATTTTTACACCTACAGACTAAATGATTAAAGTATTGCTAAAATCTTCTGTAATGTTCCTCTTGCATTGCAAATAAGTCTATTAAAGCAGAAAAGTGCCAATCAAATGCTTTTGAAAAAATGGTTTAAATAACAAAAGCATTTTTTGCAGGTCTCTCTTCTTTCCTTTAATGTCGCCTATAAACTAATTACAACAAATTTTCACCTTCTCTTGATAAAATCACAACTGAAACTAGGCATGGTGGCATGCACCTGTAGTCCCAGCTACCGGGAGGCTGAGGCAGGAGAGCGGATCACTTGAGCCCAGGAGTTAAAGTACAGCCTGGGCAATGAAAGGAGATTCCCATCTCAAAAAACTAAAAAGAAATCCAGAACTGAAAAAGATTTTTCAGATATCTTCCTAAAAATAAATCCTAACCAAAAATTAACAAGATATTCTAGCTTTTGTTTTACCACACTTTGCTAACAAGGTAATACTATGTAGAAATTTTATAGGAAATTTCAAAACACAAGATTTTTTTTAATATAAAGCAACATTTTATTTATTTCAAAGACATTATTGAAATCATGAAAACAAAAATCCCTATCTGTTAAAATTACCAACTGAAATATATGGAGAAAGTTTCACGACAGTAACAAAAAGTACAAATAAGAAATAAACTAATCTTCCTTTCCTATCACTGCCAACTGGTAAACACCTTCCTCCCTCTCAAACTTCTGTAAGCTCTCTCAAATTGCAGTTCCTAAAACAAGAAAGCAGCTAGGTTTTAAGTTTCATTCAAAAATCTCCTCCCCTAACAATCTAAAATGCACAAAGTATATGTGACATTAGAACATAAGCTCCACAAGGGCAGGCAATTTTCCCTCTTGTTCATTATTATACTCCAAGTGTGTAGAACAATATGATAAATTTAACCATCCATTTCAGAAAAATATTATTATTTCAGAGACTAAAGCAAAGCACATCAATCTCTACTTCTGTATTCCAAATGTTTTAAAGAAGTCTCTGCTTGCCACTAACTCTCTGAAGTTATTCAGAATAATATGTAATTATTTTAGAAATTATAGATTGCAGGAACTTAGTTGTAGCTTTTATTGCCCTTCTAAAATGACCTAATTATTCAGACTGGCCTTTTTTTCTAGAAAGTCCAATTTACCTAATTATTCAGACTAGCCTTTTTACTAGAAAGTCCAATTTGTCTGAAAAGTCTTCTGAAGACTTTCACTAATGAAACAAAAATAATGCACTTAAAATATTTTTTCCTTAGGTTTTCTTCCTATACCAAGTAGTCAAATTCTTATTAACAGGACAAGAGGAATTAGATATTTGCGGGTCTCAAAAATTTTCTGATCTAACTTTATAAGAAACTGGCATGACATTAACTGGTAGTTCTAAACACCCCCTTCCCCAATTATAACCCACACATGAAAGTTTCTCTTTCCTCTAGTATTCCATTTAATCTCATATTTTATTTTAGTAGCTAGTCAATGTACACGACCTATATGTGCATTTTCTTGGTTTTGTAGTAATCTTAAAACACGGGTCTAGCTGGGTAAGCATAAAGACTTCTTCCTGGAAATGGATAAATTTGACAATTTTTAATCTGATACTTTCTTTAGCTTGTTAAAATTAGGACCTCACCATGAAAGGGCATATTGCTGTGGCGGCTGGTAGCCAGCAAACTTGTCACCTGATCTTCATATGCACAAGGCCTGTATTCCACTGGTCTATAAAATCTGAAATCATAAAACCAAAAATATCCAATTGCCCAACTCACTGAGCAGCTAATACAGTTCTAGAAATCTCACTTTTCTTCTTCTCACTTGTTTACTTCAACACCTTGTGTCCCCAAACCTAAGGCCCTCCAAAATTGAGCTCCATAAAAATCACAACCCCAATCCTGAAAATTAAGCCTTGAGTACTGAACAGCTACATCAGCAATTCTTCAAGGGCAATTCCAAAAGCTTTCCTAGGAGACTACCAGAATGATGGCACAGGGATATCACCATGCACTATGTGCGCAACAACTTTGTTTATATTCTAAGAATCACAAAGAACAAAGGCGGAAAAATCAATGTAAATTTTTTTTTCTTTCACTAGAAAAATACAGATTCTTCATTTTAAAGCAAAAACGCAGAAAGTAGCCACATCTTGACTAGGCAAACTTACAGCTGACCCTCAGTATCCATGGGAGATTGGTTCTGGGACCTCTCTAGGAAACCAAAATCCACAGATGCTCAAATCCCTTACATAAAATCGTGTAGTATTTGCATTTAACCTAAGCACATTCTCCCATATACTTTAAATCATCTCTAGGTTACTTATAATACCTAACACAAGTAAATGTTATGTATTAATAAATCGTTGTTATACGGTATTGTTTATGGAATTGTGGCAAGAAAAAACGTCTATATATATTCTATTCCATCTATTCCCCCACACCCAAAATATTTTTGCTCTACAGTTGGTTAAATTCACAGATGTAGAACCCAGGGACAGGAAGGGCTGACTGTATGTAACTGGGGGTGGCGGGGGATCTATATAAATATTCCCACAAGATGCAAAGGGTACTTGGGATTAGGAGCAGGAACAGAAATGAAAACAAACCATTATGAACTTAAGGACGACGGGTTATCACTTAAATTTGGTGTCTCTAGCTATATAATTTATTTATAAAATGGTGATTGTGTTTTAAAACTTTCAGTGGCAACAAGTTACAACAGTAACATCAGAATCGCGTTCACTTGAAAACACTGGGTGAACGGCCTCTTTTTTTGCTGAAATTTATACACGGCCACACAGTGAGAAAACTTGACTTTAGCACCATTTTGGTATTTTTAATAGAAAAAACAGTGGAGAAGATTTACACATGTCTAGAAAGGTAACATGTTCAACTCAGGTTTGGCCAATGCTGATTCTAAGGACAGTACTACACCCGCAAGCTTCCAACTACTTCCTGATTCATTCAGATTTTTATTGGAGAGCTGTCATCCTGCTACTGACCTCATTCAACCCGGTTCTGAGTGAGAGATCAGAGGATTACCGCGCTAGGTAGCGTAGCTGTACGCCATATTGTGTTTTTCGCTAATGTTTATAGTTTGTGTGCTTAGCATATGTTTGTGCAAGTGTGTTTATCAATAGAACTTTTAGAAAATCCCTGCCTCATGCCTCTTCAGCATCCTTAAAAAGGATAACAGCTGGGGGCGGGGGTAGGGGGAGGACCCAAAAGCCACACAGACAAGAATGCATTAAAAAATGTACGAGAGACGGCATTCGTTTTAAACTTTCAAGAACCTTCCAACCATTTTTATCTCAGGTATCAGAAAGTGTTAACATGTTTTAATGTTTCCAAAGCGGCCCAAAGGAAAAGAGAAAGAAGGAAAGGTGTGTCTTCCCTTCCCAAGCCCCCTCTCTAGTCGTAGAAGCGAAGCAGGCGGGGGCCGGGAGCTCCGGCGTCTGGAGAGGCATCCAGCGGCTGTGGGGCCAGGACACCTCCTGCCCCCCAGTTCTCTGAAGACGCTCCAGAGACCGCGAGAGCCACGGCAAGCAGGGGAGGGCGAGGAGGGAGGGGGCAGAAGACAAGCGGGCGCCTCTAGCAGCTCCTGAGCCCCGGCTAGTCCCCCTCAGCTCCTCTTCTTGGAAGCAGCGGCTCCAGGCGCAGGGAGTAGAGAGAAGAAGGCAGAAGACACGTTTCCAGCTGCGGGACGTCCCGCCCGCCCCGCCA
>NW_012115044.1:2157778-2168218 GCF_000951035.1 Colobus angolensis palliatus
CCTCATCCCCCTCGGCACGCACACACTCCTCCCTCCCTCCCGCCCGCCCCACAACAAATTAGAGTTTTTGGCGTTACCTCCTCGCGCTCTTTAATCTTCTTTCCTCAACTCCTAAACTTCCCCCCGCCCCTACTTCTTCAGCAGAAGGCATACATTGGACGCCTCACTCCGCGAACCCTCTATCGCTCCCCGCTATAGGATTGCTCTCACGCCACTCTTGGCTTCAGTGAGCCAATGAGAATGGGACGCCCCTCGTGAGGTTGCCGCCCATAAACAAAATACACTCTTCCTTCTTCCCTCCGCCCCCCGTCCCCGCCCCTTTCTTCCTCTTCCCTCATCTCTGTCACCTTCGATTGGGCGAAAAGAGGCCCAATCCGCTATCGCAAACATCCATTGGGACGCGGAAACTTCGCTCAGAGCAGTATTAACAGGCGATTGGTCGGCGGTCCTTTCACTTCGCCCACCCCCACGCCCCCCCCCGCCGCACCTTCACCCACTCTGAGGAGGTCAATCGTTTCTCGTTGTTCAATGATCCGGGAGGTGGAAGGCTATTGGTTCAGGGAGCCCGTCAGACCGGACTGGAGTGAGCCGTGATTGGTCGACACAGGCGCAATCATGTTCGGTTGCTTACTCCTCCGCTCCTCCCTCCTTTTTCCTCCACGCCCCCGCCCCCCTACCCCCCTACTGCTTTTACTTTCTACGCATTTCTATTTCCTCCTTTATTTATTTATTTGTGATAAACTTAAATGACCCGGCGATGGAGGCGGTACTCTAGGAGAAGGCTGAGGATGACGAGCGGCGGCCTGGGGCCAATTGCCGAGAGGGCTGCGGGGTGAGGGGCAGCGGCGGTGGCCAGTGAGAGGCAGGTGTCTGGAGCGCGCCGGGCCTATGGAGCCGGGATGCCCCAGCGGAGGCGGCGGTTACCCGCTGTCTGGCGCGGCGAGCCGCGCGGGGGAGCCGCGGGAGCGGAGAGGGGGTGTCGCTGTCGTGGACGGCTGTGGCAGCGGGATGGAGGCTGGATCTCGGGCGGTGGGTGGGAAAGCCGGAGGGAGGGTCTGGCTGGCGGTGGCGCGCAAGGCCGCACCGGGTCACGCCTGATTCCCGCGGAATGGGGCGCTGGTTACCAGACCGGGTCCCCGGGGGCCGCCTGAACAGTGCTAGGGCTCAAGGAAGAATTTGTTCATGCTGAAGATTTAGGAAAATACTATGTAAAACAGTTTGGACTAAGCCTCCCTCAATATAAATGAGATTTATTGTCCTGCCGGAAAAAGCAGATTATGTTTCTTATTTCTGAACGTCTGAAGTACGAATGACCCAACCAGAGCCCACAGAATTCAATATCCTGGGTAATAGAAGGAACAAATAAAGTAACACGGAAAATTAAGTGTGATTCAAATGCTTCAATAAAACCTTCGTCCTCAGCCGTTTGTCACTCAACATAGCACTCCCCAGAGCCAAATTCTTACCAAATATTGGTCCAGTACTCAGGCATTGGAGAAAAAAATGAGGCTGAAGTCCAGCAGGAAGCCCAGGATAGATTCCTAAAAAGGATTTCTTACAAGGGCCAAGATGGGAGGGTTGGGGAAATCGCTTTTCACTATACAAAGAAAAAAAAATACTGCCAAAGTAAGTTGCACTTTTTTAGGAAGCTGATATAGCAATAATTTCTCACAAAATCAGAAGTACCGTGCATGCAAAGAATATACTATACTTGGGATTTGAAAATGACATTGTTTCTGAGACATGGATTTGATGTATAGTTTCCGATAGACGTAAGTCCTCTGGATTTTAACCCAGGCTTCTTTGGAACGTACAGCATGCTTTCACATAAGATGCCTGGTTAGAGGTCTTTGACAGAAACTAAGCAAAATAAATTGGCCCTGGTGAAAAAAAAAAATTTAAGGGCCTTGACTTCATTAATACTATTAAAACTATCTTATGAGGATTATATATATGAGGCTCTGAGAATCCAGAAAATTATTGTGTTTGTTGACAAATTTGAAGTCTGGGAATTGCTAGTGAGTTTGGAAACCAAAACGCTTTTAAACTAAGTCTTATCTAAAAAGTGATATTGACCGGGCGCGGCGGCTCACACCTATAATCCCAACACTTTAGGAGGCCGAGATGGGTGGATCACTTGAGGTCAGTAGTTTGAGACTAGCGTGGCCAACCTGGTGAAACCCCGTCTCTAATAAAAAATACAAAAATTAGCCGGGTGTGTGGTGCACATCTGTAATCCTGGCCACTAGGGAGACTGAGGCAGGAAAAATGGCTTGGACTCGAGGCAAAGGTTGCGGTGAGCCGAGATCACGCCACTGCACTCCAGCCTGGTGACAGAGCAAGACTCTGTCTCAAAAAAAAAACAGAAAAAGAAAAAGAAAGTGATTTAGTAAGAATAATAAGTGTTCCATACAGAACAATCAGCAGGAGCTGAGAAAAATCAATAAAATTTAACATTGGTGTTCAGTTACTCCTGTAACTTCTCCAAGGAGCAGTGGCCACTCCTTCCAAGTCATTCTTAAAACTCGTTGTTTTCAACAAATTTTTAAAGATATTATTCAACATATTGGCATGAGAGTTAAGATTATGATAGGGCACTCTAGGAAAGCAGTGCAAAATATTCTAATTCCAATAATAATGATAAGGTGAAGCCCTAGGGATTACTGCCCCTATTTAAGGTGGTGGTTGTGTCCTGTTCTTGTGATACACGCCATATTGCGTTTTTCACTAATGTTTATAGTTTGTGTGTGTGCCTAGCATATGTTTGTGCAAGTGTGTTTATCAATAGAACTTTTAGAAAATCCCTGGGGAGGATTTGGGGAGAAACTGGAATTATAATCTTTCTGTCTCTAAGAAATCCCTCAATTTTCATATTTACATTACACGTCTAGGTACCTTGATCACACAGATACAAACACCCCAAAAGATGTACCAAGAATTCTATAATTATGTCAAGCGTCAAGAGAGATGTTTTCTTTGTTAGCAAATAGCAGAATTGAGAAAAAGAATAAAACAAGCAAGATGTGGTAAGAAAGGAAGGGAAGATAATACCAAAAAATAGCTGGGTGTGATGGCACGCCTGTAGTCCTAGCTACTCGGTAGGCTGAAGCAGGAGGATCTTTTGAACCCGGGAGCTGGAGGTTGCAGTGAGCCGAGATTGTGCCACTGCCTCCAGCCTGGCGACAGAGCGAAACTCTGTCTCAAAAAAAACAAAACAAAACAAAAAAAGCAGAAAGGAAGGGAGATGTTGAAGGCAAGATTGATAGAAAATGAAAATACAAGTGACTGCTTAGAGAAGAATTTTAACGGACTTTTATACTTCTTTTAGTCCATTAGTCTATTGCCTTCACAGATTATAAATAGTTTACAGTTCCCAAGGCTTCAAAAGAGGTCAAACTAGTAACAAATATAATCTATTTCTGTTACTAATGAGGACACAGACTTCGAATACTTTATCCAGTGTCACAAGTAGCAGAGCTTGTTTTTAAACTCAAGTCTGTCTGCCTCTTTCCACTATACTATTTACTCATTCAACAAGTACTAAGTGTGTATATTCATACTAACTATAATTATTGGACATTTAAGATGCTAGTAACTTAGAAACTAAGCATAAGAATTGGCATTTTTCTTCAAAGACTTCACTGTGTCTTGGAAGAGAGAAATAAAGGAATGAATTACGCTGTGTACACATATGGCGTATACAACACGGGAATACATAGCAAAGAATGCCTAACTCTTAAGAAGTTGAAAATATTTATAACACACTGAACTTATCACTATACTGAATTCAAAAGTTAATCAAATCAGATATTGCTGCCCAGGGACTTAGATTTTAATAAGGGCAAGAATTATATATATACACATATATATACACACCCACACTAGCCAAATGGAAAGAATAGTAGAATAAATAGTACACTTTGAGGAATGGAAGTACAAAATCAGGGAAGCAGTAACTTTTGAGATGCTTTTTTCTGTATCTGTTAGAGAATTTTCCATCCATACACACACACAACCACATATGAAATACATGTCACTTCATATTTTTTGCCATTTGCCTAAAAACAGGTGCTACTTTTCTATACATGAGCTCATTAATAACCTGAGCAGATAACAGCCAATAAAACAATATTAAAGGAAAAAGTCTTTTTTTCATAATGAAAGAAAATTTAAACATCAAAATTTGTCAGAAAAATGTGCAAATAATTAAGATTAGACATTTTACATCCAAAGCAACTTAAAAGAGGTTTCTATAAATCCTTGTGCGATACAGATGTGAAACAAGTTATTCTGCACCTGGAAACATATATAAAATTTGCCTTTGAAAAATCCACAATATGGTAGAAATCTGAGGCCCTTATTTCACCGGATTTGCAGGGGCTTATGCTTTCCTGTTTTTTTGTACACCTACATTTTCATTTCCATTCAGTTTTCTCTTCTACACCAAGCCATTGATTTACATGGGAAATTCACATCAGAACCAAGATTAGTTTCAACCAAACCCTCACTCACATACTGAGAATATAATGGAATTGACTGAAGAATGGGTTGTTATAGAAAGGAGAATAGGAGAAAAGGAAAAAGAAAAGATGAAATTTATTAATGGTGAGGTATGCTGATTAGATGAACTGAACATGGAAACAGAATAGAACCCAGAAATCAGCTCATGCATAAATGTCAATTTGATTATGTTACAGATTGGCAACACAGATTACTGGGAGAAAAAAGACTATTCAATACGTGGTATTGGGAAAATGGAAGAACAAAGAACTTGGATCTCTACTTTATACAGCACACACAAATCAATTTTAAGTACTTTAGGAATTAGATTATGTGTTCAATCTGTAAATATAAGGTGGGAACTGTAATTGGAAGTTCTACTGGAATTACCTAAGTGGATTTGGGGAGGAGCAGTCCATGAAAGGAGCACAGGATAAATAAAACCAATGTCCAGTATAACAAAGGCCCATTTACTTTCTTGAGTCCCTAGACCCAGTTGTGCCTAAAGACCAGCTGTAACTCCTGTCATTCCTATTACCACAAGCCTATGACATTTCTTTCAATTGGTTAAGATTGTTTAAATTGGGTTTTTATTACTTGGAATTTGACATTTGTAAGTCTTAGTTGATGTCTAAAAATAATTTTACAGTTTTATTTACATAGATGCACAGTGTTTCAAAATCATTATAAATGTTTTACCGTTTTTTTACACAATTGTAAAAAGGAAATTTTTTCCATTACATTTTCTCTTATTGCTCCTGTATGAGAAAACTACTTATTTGTACATAACAACTTTTTATCCATACATCTTTATGAACTTTTATTACTTACCATTTATTAGTTGATTCTCTTGGTTTTGTTATGTTGACATCCGTATCCTCTCCTAATAGTGATAGTTTTTTCTCTCTTTTTGGTGTTTGTTATCCGTTGTTTCCTTTTCTTATTTTGTTGGTGACATGGTTTGGCTGTCTGTCCCCACTCGAATCTCATCTAGTAACTCCCATAGTGCCCACGTGTTATGGGAGGAACCTGGTGGGAGATGACTGAATCAATGGGGCAGGTCTTTTCAATGCTATTCTCATGATAGTGAATGGGTCTCACGAGATCTGATGGTTTCAAAAACGGGAGTTTCTCTGCACAAGCGCTCTCTTTGCCTGCTGCCATCCATGTAAGATGTTACTTACTCCTCCTTGCCTTCCACCATGATTGTGAGGCCTCCCCAGCCATGTAGAACTGTAAGTCTCATTAAACCTTTTTCTTTTGTAAATTGCACAGTCTTGGGTGTGTCTTTATCAGCAGCGTGGAAACAGACTAATACAGTTGGCCAGAACTGCCAGCAAAGTATTGACTAGTACTTATGGGAGTATACATCTTTGTCTTGTTTCTGAATTTTTGATATCACATCTTTAAGTCGTTTTTTTGCTGAAAATTTGATTAAAAGTTTCTATATATTCACAGCTTGCATTGTATTTAAAAAATTACCAATAAATATTAAATTTTACCAAATACTTTTTATAAATATATAAAATAAACATAATTATTATTTTCTGTTAATAAACTGAATTATAATGATAGATTTACTGATGAACCATCCTTCCATTCCTTGATAAAACTCTTTAATTTTATTACTATTTTAATGTGTATGTGTTTAATTTACTAATATTTTTATTTTGGAATTTGCTGACTTTATAAATGAGATTGAGATTCCTAAGTTGGATAGACCTGTGCAGTCTTCATCCAGGTTTTGGATTTGTATTAGGCTAGCCTCATAGAATTAGTCACGAGAATATTGTCTTGTACAATGCTCTCAAGATGATAAAGCTCATCTGTAAAACCATCTTGGCCAGTGGGTTTTTTTTTTTTTTTTTTGGATATGTCTTCTCAATTCTATAGTTTTTGGGCACTGTAATTTTCAGTCTCTTTCTGAGTCCTTTTAATCATTTAATTTTTCTTAGAAAAGTAGTCCTTTTTTTCTAGATTGTCAAATTTATTTATATAAAATTTACATAGTATTATTTTAGTTTTAAATCACTTTTTTAAAAGTGGCCATAATTGGTGTCTATCACAGTACTATTTTTATTTCCTTGTGAGCAGATTATTTTATTTTTGTATTTGTTTATATAATTGTATTTGCAACAATTTTATGTTGTTTGGCTTTTAATGTTTTAGCTACATGCATCTAAATCCTCTTCTTACATTTGGGGAATTTTCAAATTTTATACCTTATGTATTGCTGCACTCCAAACCACTCCAAAACAGCAGCCATTTTATATGTTCTTGATTATCTAAGTTAGTAGTTTGGGCTAGGTTCAGCTGAGTGGTCCTTCTACTCTTGTCACTTACGAATTTGAGCCTTTGTTCCAGATCACACAAGCATCAAAGTTTCACTTGTTCCCTTTATGCTATTGCAGTCCCTCTGTGTGTGGTAAGCCTTACCCTCAGTCCCTGCACAGACTCAACAGATACTCCCAGAGAAAAAAAAGTAGTTGAAAAATTCAGCTTACCCAGGAAAAGTGCTTAACTGTCTGGTGTGTTAGTTCATCCATTTCTTTGACTCTAACCCTCCTGCTTCCGTATTATGAAGATCCTTGTGATTAGACTAGGCCTACCTGGATAATCCAGGATATTTTCCCCATTTCAGTATCCTTATTCACATCTGCACAGTCCCTTTTACCATGTAACAGTTTCATAGGTCCCAGGGATTCAAATGTTGACATCTTTTGAGGGAGAGGACAATTATTCAGCCTACCACAGAAGGCCTCTTAGCACTCTTATTATTATTATTGTTACACTCTCAAAAAGCCCAAGGAATATTGGGCCATCATTTTTTAAATTGAATTTAATTTTCTAGACACAAGTCCCTATGTCTTAACAACTCTCCTTGGGTATATCTTTCTTATACTGCAATTCTATAACCCAAAAACTGAACTACTGAATTTCTGTAACTGAAGGATTTCTGGACTCTTTCTTAATGTTTACGTCTTTGAGGGTTGGTGTGGATGAAGCAGGGATGGCAAATAGCATTTGTACATTACTGTATATTTTTAAGAAAACAGGCCACAATTTTTCAAAGTCATGCTACAAGTTTCAGTGTGAAAAAAGCTCCATTTATCAAAGATTTATTACATATTTCTAGCACATGAATGGAAAATTCTGATCAAAAATTTCAGCCAGGAAGCTAGGGTTAGAGGAAAAGCAATGAACTCCACCAAGGTCCTTCTTTGTCTCCCTGCAGTAAGCCGTTTCTCTAACAAAGAGTTATTTTATTGATTTATTTATTTTTGTTTATTTGTAATTGGCAGAAAGGAGCAAAAAGATCTTTGCTAACTTGTTTTGTTTTTAAGCATGTGGATTTACATTATGACAGAGGTCACTAACTTTGTAAGCCATGTCAAAAGCAGATCATGCCTCTAGGTAAAGAGATACTAAACATCACCACCTGGTAGGGGAAAGCATAAAGGAAATTTAAGAGACTAGTTCCTTTTTGCAAATTGTATACCCAAGATGATGTGTGCAGAAAATTAATCTGCTCTGTATTAAACCTCCAGAGAAGATTTGTTTAAAATCTCTTTTAGTAACTCCAATATTTTTTCAACATCTTAGGATTTCAATGTTTCCAGGTTTGTGAAATGCACCTGAGTGAATGATATTCTAAATGCCAAGGACTGAAAGTTTCAAAACAGGTTGCCTTTCTGAGATCCCAATTTAAATAACTATCATCATAAAAATCTTTGGGAAATACTGAAGCTACAAAGGAAAATAATAATAAACTTTTAAGTTTGAGGATTGGACATTTTGAGAAAATATACATGATGCCTATTTATGACACCTTTTGCAGGTGTACAATAAATTTGTTTGTTTAAGAATATACAAGTATATTATGTTTAACTTGGTTTTATTGGCATATTTAGAGAAATCATAAACCCCCCAAAATTGAAAAAAGGTTTCCTTCCAGTTTTAAAACAAGTTCACCATGAAAAATATTTTCCTTGCCTTCTAATTTTGCTATTTCCTCCAAGCCTTCATAGGTTATACACTTTGCAAATAATATTCAAAATTGTCAGGCTGCAGCACTGTCATTTTGAATGAAAAATATTCACTGGATCCATACACATTTGTTATTATGGCCAGTACTGATTAATTATAAGGCAAAAGACTGGTTTTGGAGCCCAGAGCTTTAAAAATGTCCAAGAATTTTATGGAAAAACTAATATTATTGAAAGTATGTAAGAAGTAATAAGTATGTAAGAAAGCATGTAAGAAGCAAGCACTTGTACTGGTTATTTTACCAGAAAGGTGTCATGATCCAGACCCAAGAGAGGGTTATTGGATTTTATGCAAGAAAGGATTCATTTGAGTTCACAGAATAAAGTGAAAGCAAGTGTATTAAGAAAATAAAGGAATAAAAGAAGGGCTGCTTCATAGAACATCCCCAGGGGCTACTGGTGGCTATTTTTATGGTTATTTCTTTATTATATGCTAAACAAGGGGTGGATTATTTATGAGTTTCCCAGGAAAGGGGCAGGGGTTTCCTGGAACTGAGGGTTAGAACATATATCATATCTTTCAGACATTACCATGACATTTGTAAAGTGACGTGGCGCTGGCCAGAGTGTCTTTTAGCATGCTAATACATTATAATTAACATAATGAGCAGTGAGGATGACCGGAGATCACCTTCATTATCATCTTGGATTTGGTGGGTTTTGGCTGGCTTCTTTACTGCATCCTGTTTCATCAATGTGGTCTTTGCGACCTGTATCATGTGCCGGCCTCCTATCTCATCCTGTGACTAAGAATGCCTAACCTGCTGGGAATGCAGCCCAGCACGTCTCAGCCTCATTGTACCCAGCCCCGATTCAAGATGGAGCTGCTCCGGTTCAAAAGCTTCTGACAGTTATATTTTTAGAAAATTGGGATGATTTTGATCTGAGGGACAAGCAAAGGAATGGTTCCTTACAAAATACAGATTGAGGAGTATATAAATAATCAGAGCCCTTCCTGCCTCTTCTACTTCTTTTCAGTCCTGAAACATTTTAGTGTCCCCCATCAGTAGCGTAAGACAGGTGATACGGTTTGTCTGTGTCCCCTCCTAAATCTCACCTTGAATTTTAGTTCCGTAAACCCCTTATGTCATGGGAGGGATCCGGCGGGAGGTAATTGAATCATTGGGCCGGTTACCCCCATGCTGTTCTTGTAATAGTGAGTTCTCATGAGATCTGTTGGTTTTATAAGGGGCTCTTCCCCCTTTGCTTGGCACTTCACTCTCCTGCTGCCCTGTGAAGAGGTGCCTTCTGCCATGATTCTGAGTTTCCTCAGCCCTCGCCAGCCACATGGAACTGTGTGTTAACCTCTTTCCTTTATAAATTACCCAGTCACAGGTATGTCTTTATTAGCAGCGTGAGAATAAATGAATACAGTAAATTTGTACCGAGGTAATGGGGTGCTGCTATAAAGATACCCAAAAATGTGGAAGTGACTTTGAAACTGCGTAACAGGCAGAGGTTGGAAGAGTTTGCAGGGCTCAGAAGACAGGAAAATGTGGGAAAGTTTGGAACTTCCTAGAGACTTAGAGGGTTCAGAAGACAGGAAGATGTGGGAAAGTTTGGAATTTCCTGGAGACTTGTTAAATAGCTTTGACCAAAATGCTGATAGTGATACAGACAATAAAGTCCAGGCTGAGGTGGTCTCTGATGGAGATGAGGAACTTGTTGGGAACTGGAGGAAGGTGACTCTTGCTATGCTTTAGCAAAGAGACTGGTAGTCTTTTGCCCCGCCCTGGAGATCTGTGGAACTTTGAACTTGAGAGAGATGATTTAGGGTATCTGGCAGAAGAAATTTCTAAGTGGCAAAGTGTTCAAGAAGAAGCAGAAAGCCTAAAGCAGGATCCTCCCATGAAGAAAGTATCCAAAGAGAGGAGATTTCTTTTTTTTTTTTTTT
>NW_012115044.1:2168311-2198159 GCF_000951035.1 Colobus angolensis palliatus
CCGAGTGGCTGGGACTACAGGCGCCCGCCACGGCGCCCGGCTTTTTTTTTTTAAGTAGAAACGGGGTTTCACCGTGGTCTCGGTCTCCTGACCTTGTGATCCGCCCGCCTCGGCCTCCCAAAGTGCTGGGATTACAGGCGTGAGCCACCGCGCCCGGCGGAGAGGAGATTTCTTAAAACAATAACTATAAGGTAAAAAATGAAGCCACAGGGATGTCACACCCCTTTGCCATATTGGAAGTTTTAGCCCTTAACATTGGAACCCAGCAATGCTTTTAGCCTTTATCTACATAATCTTTCTTCATTTCATGGTTTTGGTGAAAGAGGAAGCCTAAGACCTCCTTTGAAGCCTGCAATGTAGTACAAATAATAATCATCCTATGGGAGCATATAGTATAGGCATTAACCAGGTATTAAGGGTGATAGAATTTATTTAAGCCATTTTCAAACTTTTTCTGTATTTTTTAGTCAATACTATCATTTAAAGTAGTGAATTGGTGATTTGGACTGAAAAACAACTTAAATTCAGTTTTTCTGACCAGTGGCTATATTATACTTAATTTAGTTCTGAAAGACCATTATATTTATTTCTTTGTTTTATTTTCAAATCAAGTTCCCATGGTGGTCCCTTTTACTGAAAAAATAATCAGATAATCATTTCAGAGACACTAAATTGTGCAAACCAGAAACACTATTGAATTAGTCCGTACTCCACATTTGCAAGTAGAAGAAACCCAACTCAGATTAATTTAAATAAGAAAGGATGCTGCATTAATTAACAATGAAGAAGGGACCTGAAGTGATGTCACCAGCAATCAATCTATCCTGCTTTCTTTCCCACTGCTGCTTTTCTTCACTTCGACTTTATTCTCAGGTGAGCGCTCGCCATGTAATGGCAAAGATGTTAATGAAAACTTTAGGCATACATTACATGATCCTCAGCACAAACTGCTTTAAATAATAAATGTATTGGTTCACATAACTGTTAAGTATCCAGATGTAGTGAAGCTTTGGATGTGGTTTGATGTAACTCTCTGGGATTCTCTTAGCTTTTCTTTATGTGTCAGCTGTAGCTGTAATGGTTCTAGTCATCACAGATGCATACCACATCAATCAGACCAAGAAACAAATCTTTCCCCTCAGTTATTCACAGAAGTCCTGTATTTCATTCTGTGGGGACCAGTTTAGGTCATTGCCCATCCTGGACTCAATATCTAGGGAAAGAGGGATAAGAGCTTTCTTGACAGATTGGCTTATACTAAACAGGATAAGCCACCTTTGGACTTGAGAGTTGTGTCTGTTCTACTAAGTCAAATGGCTGCCATATAATGAGTGACAAGTGAGATGGATATTGGATAATGTATTACTTATGATCCCAGAAAGATAGAATGCATATTTCTCTATTGTTTCAGCAAAAGTCCTGGATGCGCTTCCCATTGGGGAAGTTCCCACTGGTTGACTCAAGCCTCAAGCTCATCTAGGTCCAATTGAACTAAAAGCAGAGTGAGTGAGTCTCCATAGGCAGAGAATAGTTTTGGGAGCAAGCCAAACAATATTTGTGTGTGATAATATGCTTGTAGACCACATCTCCACTTGCCCTATTTTATATCCTTGGTGAAAATAAATCTTGTCTACTGCCATGGACACAGAGACTAGAAAAATTACATTTCAGAATTCTTGAACAGTAACAGTTGAACTTTTATTTAGAATATGAAATGATTAGATAATATTTTCTAATGGAAGGGAAAATTGGACGTTTCTAGAAATGGCATTTCTTACAGAGAATGAAACAATATCTTGTTTTTCCAGAAATGAAAGGTACAATAGAATAAATCATGTTTTGAAAGAAATTGGTAAAAAACAGTTTCTCTCAATTGTTTCATAAGATGTAAGATTCAGCATGGCTTTCAAAGGACAGAAATGCAGTGGTGACTGATATATGGACTTCAATCTAATAAGAAAGACACGCAGGAGAGTCTCTGAGATTAGGAAGGATACTTAGGCAAAATTTTTTAATTAGAAAAAAATAGCAAGTATTTTGATCCTGAATACATTTGTAAAACATATTGTTGCCTTTCTTGTTTCTGTACTGAATATTTTTTAAGTTAAAGTTGAATTTTTAAAAGCTTGTAAATGTTTCAGATTCAAGTATAGACTTCCAGAGAAGGATCAAAGTTGTAAGATGGAATTTAAGGATATTGCTAAATAAAATACTTCCAAGGTAACCTGCCTTTGATTTATCTTTTCTATTAAAGATTTATAGCTTGAAATGTCAAAATAGCACAGACTTGAGAAAAATTTAAGCCTTGTAGAGTTACTCTGTATACTTACCTATAACAAGCTTCTAGCGTGCTGGCAGAATGCAGTGTGCAGATGAAGGCTGAGAGATAATATCCCACCTCTTCTGCTTCAGCTTCCCAGAGTGGGTGTGGCTAGTGGAGAGGAGTTCATACAGCTGACAGTATGCTTGCCTGATATTTTCTGGTTCACCCTCATTTCTCACAGTGACTCTTTGTAGGTTTTTTTTTTGTTGTTGTTCTTTTCACCTCCAGGTATGGTTTTTATTTGTACAAAGAACTGAGGGATGAAAAGTTTTGCCAGCAGACATAGAAGTGGTCTAAGGAAGTTACTGGCCTAGACTCTGCTCTAGTGGAGGTAAGTCAAATGCTGGAGAAAATAATAAGTTAGTTAAATTATTCTGTTCTTTCTGCTGTCGGGGAAGCCATTATGTAGGTCATCCCACACCTGAAAGAAAGAATTCAACTGTAATTTTTGAAAATAGCACATAACAAATATATTTTGGTATAATTTTAAAACTGATTTTAGAGAGAATTTTGGGACTGCTGTCAATCCAATTTATGTTCTTCCTGAGGATCTCAATGCGTTAGATGTCTGTGTTAGCTTCCTGGAGAAGATATATATTTCTACTGTTAAGGAGCAAATAGTCTCACTAAATAGGAAGACAGGCATACAACACGCAACAAAAGATACAATAGAGCATGTAATCAGTGGTTGTTTTGTTAGTTATTTTAATTTTCAGTAATGGACTTACTGGAGCTTTTTATTAGAATTCATTTAGTGGTAAGAGAGATGGGATATCATGGAGCTCCAGGGTAAAAGTTCTTGCCACACACATGAATAGGAAGATAGGAGCTGGAGGCTTGTTCTGGATTCAAGGGAGCTTGAAAGATCCCTGCACCAGTGGTCTACCATTGACATACTGTGGCTACTCTCTGAGGTTATTTTTCTCTCTGTCTTCTACCCCCTACTCCTGTTCTAGAGTTCAAGTTCAAATTTCTGAGGCTAAATCTGTTTGACATAGCTAATTATTCAAATCTCATTTAGGCTGAGCTTTCTCACCCAGCCATTGCCTAATGGGTGGATTAGCTGGTGTTGTGTCAGGTGACCATTCCTGACTTCCTTATCTGTGGCCAGGGGTGTTTCTCAGAGTTGGGGATGGTGGAATGTGATCTCTGATCACAACTCCCTTGGGATTCCCCTTCCACAGTGCTGTGTGTTAGTGTGTGGCAGGGGCCCGATAACCAACACAGAAATTTCAGTAAGCATATAGCTAGTAAATTCTCTGGGAGATCAAAGAAGAAAATATTTGATGTGGAATTGATAACCTAATGAGACTTCACACCAAGGAGGGATTGGCATGTCCTGAATGATCAACAATAATCTAATTTAAAAGAGTAGGGAGGAGAGAATCTAATAAAAAAGTATTGGCCTGGATAATAACTACAAGCAGGCCTTATCTTTACCCATTTTTTTTTTTTTTTTTTTTTTTTGAGACGAAGTCTCGCTCTGTCGCCCGGGCTGGAGTGCAGTGGCCGGATCTCAGCTCACTGCAAACTCCGCCTCCCAGGTTCACGCCATTCTCCTGCCTCAGCCTCCCGACTACAGGCGCTCGCCACCTTGCCCGGCTCGTTTTTTGTATTTTTTAGTAGAGACGGGGTTTCACCGTGTTAGCCATGATGGTCTCGATCTCCTGACCTCGTGATCCGCCCGTCTCGGCCTCCCAAAGTGCTGGGATTACAGGCTTGAGCCACCGCGCCCGGCCTCTTTACCCATTTTTTAATATAACTTTAAAAAATTTGATTGGGAGCCCAAAAACACTCATAGCATTTAATTAATCTGAGTAGAACTAATTTTCTTGTTCTGGAGGTGAGGCCAGGAGCAGTTTTTTCTCACCACTGAGTGGGTCTTTACGCAAAGATATGTCTCAGGGTAGAGATAACGTAAACTGACTTTTGGCCACTTCCTGCCTCACAGAAATTAGACAGGAAGCTCCCTAACAAAGAGAAGAGTTAAGAAGTACAGTTTCTTACCACTGCAGGAAAGGTACATACTAATTTCCTTTGCTTCTCTGTCCGCTGGTAGAAGCCATATTCACCAACAGCTTTGCACTTCCATGATTTGGTTATTCTAAGCACCCAGGTGGTGTTCTCTTATTGGACAGAACTCTTGTATTGGGCTACCTCATAAGTTGATAGCCACAGTAGAAGGTTGCTCTTGGATCAGATGCTGATTCCTGACTCAGTCAGTGGTATGAAGGAGTGTAATCCTGTGGCTCACAGCAAGGAAAAGCTGTGGCAGTGTGGTAATTTGCATTGATGGAGTTATTTACTCATTCTGTATCTGTGCCATTTGCCATGGGACTTTGCATTCTTCCTGCTGAAGAGGCAGAATATATTTTCTCATTATTTGATTAAGTTTTGTGCTTGGTCATGTGACTTATTTTGGCCAAAAGAATGACACAGAAGTGGTAACATGCCAGTATAGAGTCTCAGTGAAGAGGACTTGTATGTTTCTCCTTATCTTTGTGCATTTCTGCCATTGCCAAGGGAAAAACACGCCTGTACCAGCTTTCTGGGCCAGGAAAAGAATGAGAGACATGTAGGGTATACATAAGTGTTTCAGCTGGATCACCCCTCTGGGCCCACTCTAGATCAGCTAACCTCTAGTGAACCAACTGATGTATGAACTCAATAAATACCGAGATTTAGGGGTCCTTTGTCACATAGCAAGAGTTAACTGACATAGGCAGATTTGCTCAAAATGAGTCTGTAGATTTGTTAGTTTTAGCCAGAATGGGGATATGGCCATAACAAGCCCTCAGGCTGCCACAGACTTCACTCCAACAAACAGGTGATTCCCTCAAAGCGCAAGACAGACTGTAAACAACCCACAAGGCTCATCAGACCAAAACCTCTGATGAAGGAGATGGTATATTTTTATGTAAGTACATATACAAAAAAATTCAATCCCTGTTGCTCTAGACTCTGAGCTTAGCTGATAAATCCAATCAAATAGAAAACCAGGGGTTAAAACCACAAGGAAAGAAGCCCAGGCATCTATTAGAAGGGCAAGTCTATTTATTGGTAGCTGAGACCTTCTAATGTGTTTCCATATTATCAGGTAGCATTCATGAAAAGCTGTGGAAAATGTAGGACAACATATCTATTTGACAGAATCAGGAAATACACACAGAGTATGAGGTGTGACCCAGGTCAAAACCCAGAATCCAAGATCAGGACTCCTTTTGGGGAAGAATCTTGGCCTTATGAGGTTGGTTGGAAATGTCAGTGTAGGTGTTATTTTCTGGAGTAGGTTTAGACTATACAGAGACTTTCATTCTTTCACAGGAAATGAATGGTCACCATGAAGATGCTTAGGGCATTTGTAAGGATGTCAGCCACTTTTGTGATTTGCCTATCACAAGCTCTTCAATAATTTTGGCTCAATTTTATGTAAATAGCACTTTCTGTTGGCACTCTATGGATCACATGTTAGCAAGGAAAAGAGAGGAGTACGCATAAAGCTCCTTGAGCTATAGAATAAGATTTTCCCAGGCATAAAGTATAGTTCAGACCTACAAAAGTGTATGATACCTAGAGGTATAAAGAACAGTGTACAACATTTTTTCTCTGTCCTTCATGTGTTTACCCCGTGGTTGAAGAGACAAATTCTCATATAAAAACAATTATGTAAGTATGGGAAAACATTAACGTACTGAGAAACTTTATAGCAAAGTCTTATTCTATTAAGAATTTTAAGATAATATTTAGCATAATGGAAATAAGATTCTTACAACAGAGCTTATTTTTTCCTCTTTCTACATTGGTAAACAAATATATCAGACAGAGTAAACAATGTTATAGTTTGGGACAAATTGTACTATTAATTCTTTCAAAGACTTTTAATTTATGAGAAGGTTATGGCAATCTAATCAAATAAATGGAATGGAAATTCATGTAGGTATGAGTCAAATAATCAAACATCATTATTCTTAATCTATTATACTTTTATGACCATAAATGCAATTTTATTTCAAAATATTAAACTTGTGATAGTACAGGAAAGACTTCATCCTTAAGATGTTGGAGCTGAAAATTTTAGGCCTTAAGGACTAATCCTGATATTTATGAAATGGATAAGTTATCTTGGTTTTTACACTAGTAATATATGTGGTATAATATACTACTACGGAAGTGCCCCTACTTGAGACATATAAATAACAACAAATACTACTATAATAACCACCTTGAAATGAGTTTTTAATTGCTTTGATGACTATAGTAGCAATTCCCAAAATATGCTAGCTCTGTTTACTTTCAATTTTATTCAGCATATGGGCGTAGGAAAGCATTAGCATTTTCCAATTCCAAGGATGAATGTGTTTAATGTTAAAATAACTCAGAACAGTTTTATGTTTTTCATCATGAAGTTCAAGTAAGAAATATAAATACAGAAACTTGGGTCTGCTGCTATTCTGCCTATAAATTTGGTCAATCTGATGAGGATGTGACCATAGAGAGCTTATGGATCAACTATTTGGGCTTCCTTTTACTACCAACTAAAACACATGATGCAAAATTATTTCCATCAATAGAACAACTATTTGGAAACATTAATACTGTGTAGACATGTTTTTAACCTCAAATTTTCCCATCAATTCTGAATATATTTTTCAGGGGGGCTGGAGGTTGTAGTGATTGGTGTCATACCTAATAGTGGGGTATCAGAAAGTTACAGGAATTTGGGCTTGAGTGTCAGTCAACACAGGCAGCTTGCAAGAAATATAACTATTATCATGTTTCTCAACTGAACTTAATTTTGATTATGAGACACCATTCTGCTGAGTGTTGGAAACTCAATCATTTTGGAGTTACAGCTGTGTTTTCCCAGTGCAGATCCAGTGACCATGAGACTTGTAAAATGCCAAGAAATGGGAAATAGGGATGGAGGAAGAATTTGGCATAGGTTGTCATGTGTCAGCCCTGGCATCTTCAGAGACAGCTTTTGTCTCATCTGATCTTTAGCTGTCTATCAACACAAAACACTTCTGAGTTTCCATTTTTCCTGACAATTATATTCTTTCAAGTTTTCTCCATAAACTTATTCCGGTGCCAATCTCAGATATTGTATTTATTTGTGTTATTCTTGCACCATGCACTCTCAGGAGACTTGCCAAGTTTAGTTGAACTCTTCATTTGCATGCTTTGCTTAGGCATTGTATTAGTTCATTTTCACACTGCTATAAAGGTACTACCCAAGACTGGGTAGTTTATAAAGAAAAGAGGTTTAATTGACTCACAGCTCTGCATGGCTGGTGAGGCCTCAGGAAACTTACAATCATGGTTGAAGTGAAGGGGAAGCAAAGACTTTCTTCATGTGGTGGCAAGAAAGAGAGAGCCAGCAACAGCAGGGAAAACTGCTTTATGAAACCATAAGATCTCATAAGAACTCACTCACTATCACAAGAACAGCATGGAGGAAACTGTCCCATGATCCAATCACCTCCCGCCTGATTCTTCTCTTGACACATGGGGATTATGAGGATTACAATTCAAGATGAGATTTGTGTGGGGACACAAAGACTAACCATATCATGTGTGTTAGGATTAACCTACTACCTCCTACATAATGCTGGAACTGACATAAGGGAGAATTCTGAAAAAGCCTCAGGCCAATCTCTTTAGACATAGCATGTGACCATTCCAACTCCAGGTTTCATTTGCATGCCCATCCTCATCCAGGCTAAGCAGGTCTCTTCAACAAACATTAGCTAATACCTAATAGTATGGAATTACTCTTCAGTGTCTGATATGAGCCCTAAGAACCCTGAGAAACAGATAGTGTCTTTTAGCATTTAGAGCTTAGACTAGGTCTTAAGGGAGAGGATTCCCTAAGGAGGTATTAAGTGAAATAGCCACAGAAGCTTATCTGTGGCTTCCTTTTTTTTTTTTTTTTTTTTTGAGACAGAGTCTCACTCTGTCACCCAGGCTGGAGTAGAGTGGCACAATCTCTGCTCACTGCAACCTCCACTTCCCAGGTTCAAGCTATTCTTCTGCGTCAGCCTCCCTAGTAGCTGGGACTACACGCATGCACCACCATGCCCGACTAATTTTTTTTTGTATTTTGAGTAGAGACAGGGTTTCTCCATGTTGACCAGCCTGGTCTCGAACTCCTGATCTTGAGTGATCTGCCCACCTCGGCCTCCCAAAGTGCTGGGATTACAGGCATGAGCCACCATGTCCAGCCTGTGGCTTCTTATAGAAGTCATCTTTTTTCCTGTGCTGTTTTGCCTCAAACCAGCAACCATGGTTTAACTCAAGTGGTGCTGTGTGCAGAGGGAGAAGCTACCACAAAGCTGCAGAGCTGCTTTTTGACCATTCTTTGGAGTGCCACATTCTGGTGTGATTTTGCTCCTAGAATAGGTCGTTTGCTCTACACCTTTGCAGAGATGCATACAAATGTTTCTGCAAAGTACCATAACACCTGAAAGAATGCAGTGTTTTCCCTGAGGCCATATGACTTGCAATTTTTTGCGTGTATGTGTGAATGTGGGGATTTAGGGGAGTGAGATAGGGTGAATAGGTGAATATTTAATTGAATATTCTTTAATTGAATATGCTGATATGAATTTTATTAATGTGGAGGTGCTTTTTTGGAATGTAGAATGACTATCTTTGTCTATTATCATTAATTTGTGTTGTAGAAATAAATATTAAATCAAAGAAAAAAGAATTCTTAAAAATTAGAATAAATCACAAAAGTTTATATAGTGCTGTTGGAGACAAAATAAATCTAAAGGGTTCCATCTGCTGGTAGAAATAAAAAATGAATACAAATTAAAATATGCATTGTAAAAATTATCTGGCAAATGAGAAGTGATAGTCACAGAAGTTTAAATTGAAAGAACAATCATCTACTTCCTTTATTTTAAAAACTATCATGGAACATGAAAATAAATATAAAGTTGTTTTAAAATAGATTATATAAAGCAAACAGATAATAAACATTTTCTTTTTTTTTTTTTAACTATAAGCTTTGTGAAGGTAGGGGCCATGTCTATATTATTCATTAATATATTCCCAACTCTTGGTAAAGTGCTATGCAAATATATGTAAATAATTTTGTCATATGACTCAGAGTTGCATGAAACCTAAAAAGATGTAACAGAAAGTTTATATTTTAACTCAAGGAACCATAAAGTTATGTTATAAAATTATAGAAAATGCACTTATAATAATTTTACTTCTTAAATAGAGTTCTTCATTGAAGAATTTAACATCAATATGTAATGATACATTTTATTTCTCAGAAAGATAAGTCTAGCAGTCGGGATAAACTATGTCATGCTAGAGTAAAAAATGATTCCCAAATCTCAATCTCAATGACTTACAACGACAAATGTTATTTTCTTGTTCACGTCCATCATGAGTTTCCTGCACTCTCCTCCTTATGTGTGTTCATTCTGGGACCCAGGCTGTTGAAACACCTCGTATCTGAAACATAACTGATCGTCCTGACACAGAGAGAGAGATGTGGCAAACTATACATAGGTGTTTTCCTTTTTAATAACAGTTTTATTGAAGTATAATTTCCATACATTTAGCCATTCTTAGTGTACAGTTCAATGTTTGTTAGTAAATTTACAGAATTGTGCAACTGACCACCACAGTCCACTTTTAGAACATGTCCATCACCCCCAAAACATCTCCTGAATCCATTTGCAGTGAATCTTCATTGCTACGCCCAGCCCTAGAAAATAATTAATCTGCTTTCTGTCTAAAAATTGTATAGATATTCCATATGAATGAAAACATATATGTAATCTTTTATGTCTGACTTCTTTCACTTAGCATGTTTTTGAGGTTCATCTGTGCTGTAGCATGTCAGTAGTTTTTATGACTTTTTAAGAAACTGTTAAACATTTACAAAGTGACAAGTCATTTTATATTCCTACCAGCAACATATGTGGGTTACAGTTTTTCCATATCTTCACCAACACTAATTTTTGTTTGTCTTTTTTTTATAGCCATTTTAATAGGTAGGAAGTGGTTTCTCATTACAGTTTTAATTTGCATTTTCTAATTCAAATGACTTAATGTGATTGAGCCTCTTTTCATGTACTTATCAGCCATGTCTTTGGTGAAATGTCTATTCAAATTCTTTGCCTCTTTTGTGTGTTATCTTCTTATTTAATTATAAGAATTCTTTATATATTCTGGATAACATTTTTATTAAGTCTATGATTGGCAGATATCTTCTCCCAGTCTGTGGCTTGCCTTTTCATTTTTCTTAAGTGTCTTTTGAGGGACAAGAATTTTTTAATTTTTGTGAAATCCAATTTATCATTTTTTTCTTTTATGCATTATGCCTTTGATGTTATATCTAAGAAATCTTTGCCCAACCCAAGAAATTCTAGGGCTGTGAAGATTTTCTATTACATGTTTCCCTAGAAGTTTTATAGTTTTCATTCTTATGTTTGAGTTTATGATCCATTTTGAGTTAATTTTTGTGATATCATCCCTCCCCAGTTATTTGTCACCAAGATCACTGTTGTTTTTGACAATGTCCTGGACATGGGGACTTCTGACTCTACTCCAAAGAAGTCAGTCCACTTTGGCAGTAAAGATGATGGTTTTCCTGGTCCATCCTGTCCTAAGGTGGTGTGGGCTAAAATGCCATTAAATAACACCATTCTTACCCAAGGTTCAGTAGTTTTCTTAAATATAAGTTTTTGAGTTATTTGTAAGCCTTTGGTTGATTTTGATAGTTGGGAGTTTTTTTTCAAGTGTCCAATTTTATTTTTGCTTTTTGGGGAGAAGATTTGCCAGTCTCTTCACTCCACCATTCCAGAAGTCTCAGCCTCTTTGAGGTAATTTTTATAATAGGGGCATTTGAATACTTTAAAACATTATAAAATGTGTCTTTTTTTTTTTTTTGAGACAGAGTCTCGCTCTGTTGCCCAGGCTGGAGTGCAGTGGCTGGATCTCAGCTCACTGCAAGCTCCGCCTCCCGGGTTTACGCCATTCTCCTGCCTCAGCCTCCCGAGTAGCTGGGACTACAGGCGCCCGCCACCTCGCCCGGCTAGCTTTTTGTATTTTTTAGTAGAGACGGGGTTTCACCATGTTAGCCAGGATGGTCTCGAACTCCTGACCTCGTGATCCGCCCGTCTCGGCCTCCCAAAGTGCTGGGATTACAGGCTTGAGCCACCGTGCACGGCCAAAATGTGTCATTTTTGTCCAGAGTTCATGAGCTTAAAGCAAGTCACGTAGTCATTCCTTTCTTTAATAGAAAGAGATATAGAATCCTCCCATAGGACGGAACATCATAGGGATAAAGTGGTAGGCAGTTTATGACATAGTTTCCAATGTCACACCTCGGTGTCATCCCTTTCCCTTGAGTATGGTGTGGACTTAATCACTCTCTTCCAGAATAGATAGAATTCAGTAAAACTGATGGACTGTCATTTCTATAATTAAGTTAGGAAAGACTACTACTTCAGTCCTGCTAGCTTTCTCTTTCTTGCGGCATTCTCTCATTCCATCTTGCCTTTTTGGGTTGCTCACATTGATGAAGCAAGCTACAATTTTGGAGAAATTCATATGGCTAGGAACTGAAGGTGAACCCCAGCCAGTTCCCGGCCAATTCCCAGCAAGGGACTGAGGCTCTCCTATTGAGTTCAATAGCCCACAAGGAACGGAAGCCTGCAAACAAACAGAGTAAGCTTGGAAGCAGATTCTTCCTCAGTTGAAGCATGAAATGATGATAGCCCTGGCTGACACTGTGATTGTGGCCTTGTGAGAGATCCTGAAGCTGAGGACCCAGTTAAGTCATGTCCACATTCCTGATCCACAGAAACTATGAGATAATTCATGCTTGATGTGTTAACCACTAAATTGTAGGGGTAATTTTTTGTGCAGTAATATATAACAAATACAGAGAGTAACTAAAATATTTAGCAAAGAGTGAAAAATAATCCACGATAATAGGTATAGAGCTGAACAGGATATTGCTTACCATACATCAGCACTTCTAAATGAATCACATTTTAATCAGGGTGGCTTTCTGTGGGTCTCATAACCTGTCATTTGCTCTGAATAGCAAAGTAAGTATTTTTTTTAAGATGAGATTGGAAAAATATATTTTCTTGTGCATTATTAATAGTAGTACTCTAATTTCTCATTGATATTTTGTAATTGGCAAATGTTTTGATGACTGTCTACTCTTTATAATTTAGTGTTACTTTAAATAATATGTAAATACTAAAATCAGTAAGCTTCACTTATATAGAAAATAATCAGTTAAAAATGTAAGGGAAAACTCTTCCAAAAACTAGAGTGTTGGAAAAAGAGACCAAAAATGTAACTTGACAGTGGAGAAACCTGACAAATATGACCTTAAGCCAGGTGATTGAGGTTAACATCAATAGTGATAAACCGTATTTGATAGTGTGTAGCCTTGATGTGATGTGATGTGATGGTAATACCACATTTCTTCTGTGGTCTTCCTTAAATACAAAAAACTAGCCGGGCGAGGTGGCGGGCGCCTGTAGTCCCAGCTACTCGGGAGGCTGAGGCAGGAGAATGGCGTGAACCCGGGAGGCGGAGCTTGCAGCGGCCACTGCACTCCAGCCTGGGCAGCAAGAGTGAAACTCTGTCTCAAAAAAGAAAAAAAAAAATTAGCCCAGTCTAATTGTTTAAAAAAAATAGGCAAATCTCAATCAAGAAAAATTGTGCAAAATACCTGAACAGTAATCTTCAAAACTGCTAAGGTCATCAAAACCAAGGACGGTTTGAAAAACTACCACAACCAAGAGGAGCCTAAGGAGACATGACTACTGAATATAATGTGGTATCCTGGATGTGATCTTGGAACAGAAAAAAAGACATTAGGTAGAAACTAAGGGAATCTGAATAAAGTATTGACATCAATCAATGATAATATATTAGTATTGGTTCATTAATTGTGACAAATGCATCATAATGTTTTGTTGTTGTTGTTGTTGTTTGTTGTTTGTTTTTGATACAGGGTCTTGCTCTGTCTCCTAGGTTGGCGTGCAGTGGTGCAATCTTGGCTCACTGCAACCTCCATCTCCCGGGTTCAAGTCATTCTCCTGCCTCAGCCTCCCAAGTAGCTGAGATTACAGGCGTGCACCACCATGCCTAGCTAATTGTGTTGTATTTTTAGTAGAGGCAAGGTTTCACCACGTTGACCAGTCTGCTCTCACTCTCAGGTGATTCGCCCGCCCTCAGCCTCCCAAAGTGCTGGGATTACAGGTGTGAGCCACTGCTCCTGGCCCACTTTTCTTTATTATTAATATTTTACATCATTATGGTACATTTGGCCGGTTGTGGTGACTCACACCTGTAATCCTAGCACTTTGGGAGGCCAAGGTGGGTGGATTGTTTGAGTCCAGGAGTTCAAGACCAGCCTGGGCAGCATGGAGAAATCCTATCTCTACTAAAAATACAAAAAATGAACCCGACCTGGTGGCACACTCCTGTAGTCCCAGCTACTCAGGAGGCTGAGACAGGAGAATCTCTTGAACCCCAGGAGGTGAAGGTGGAAGTTGCAGTGAGCCAAGATCATGCCATTGCACTCCAGCCTAGGTGATAGAGTGAGACTTCATCCCCACAGCTCCTCACCCCCCAGAAAAGAAACAGAATAACAGAAAGTAAAATGAAAGCTTTTATTTTTTCTTTATTGATCTTAAATATAACAGTTTGTTCAAAATAAGAATATCAACAATGTATTCAGTTATGTAATTATGTATGCTTACGTATAAGTGAAATGAATGATACAAGCCACAAGGGATGAAAGGGAAGAATTAGGATTATTTTATTACAAGGTACCCACACTGTGCGTGAAATTATATAGTGTGATGAAAAATGGACTTAGATTTGTTGTAAATGTAGATTGTAAACTCTGGGGCAACCCCCAGAATTTCTTTAAAGAAATATAGCTGAGAGGTTAAGAAATAAGAGAAAATTGAAATCTAGAAAATGCTTAATTAAAACCACAAAAAGCAGAAAAAGACTGGAAGAGCAAAATCAGAACAAAGGACAAGTTCAATGAAATGAAAACAGTAGCAAATATAGTAGATATTAATCTAGCTGTATTCACAATTGCTTTCAATGTTAATGGCCTAAATATACCAATTAAAATACAAAGATAGAGTGGCTGAAAAAACAAGACACAATATATGTAGTCTCTAGGAAACTCACTTTAAATATAAAAACACATATGATTTAAATGTCAATGAATGGAGAAAGATATGCCATGGTAAAACTAGTCAAAACATAGTGAGAGTAGCTATATTAATTTCAGACAGAGGAAACTTCAGAGCAAGGAGAGTTATCAGGTATGAAAAGGGTCATTACATAATGATTAAGGGGTCAATTCTCCAAAGAAGACATAACAATCTTTAATGCATCTGCATCTAACAACACAAAATCAAAACACATGCGTAAAAACTGATACAATTCCGAGGAGAAAAGATTAATTCACTGTTATAATTGGATATTTCAACTCTGCTTTGTCAAAAATTGACTGACTTAGAAAACATAAAATCAGTAAGGATATAGGTGAACTCGGCAATACCATCAATCAGCTGAATATAATGGACATCTATAGACTACTTCATCCAGCAACAGAATATTAATTCTTCCCAAACTAACCTGGAACATTCACTAAAGATCACATTCTGGGCTATGAGACACACTATAACAAATTCAAAATAGAAATCGTACAATGTCTACTCCCAGACCATGATAGAATTAAACTAGAAGCCAATAACAGAAAGATAGCTGGAAAACCCATTAATACTTGGAAATTAAACAACGCACTTCTTAATAACAAATTGGTCAAGAGGAAATCTCAAGAGGTATTAAAACTATTTTAAAGAAAATAAAATGAAAACAACTTATTAAAATTCACAGATACTGTAAAAGCAGTGCTTACAGGGAAATTTATAGCATTGAATGCATATGTTAGAAAAGAGGAAAAGTCTAAAACATTTAAGCTTCTACTTTAGGAAATTAGAAAAAGAAGAGCAAATTAAAGTGAGCAGAAGAGAAATAAAAATTACACCAGAAATCAATGAAATTGAAAACAGGAAATAATAGAGAAAATCAATGAAAACAAAAGCAAAATCAACAAACCTCTAGCCAGGCAACTGAAAAAAAAAGGCACGAACTACTAATATTAGAAATGAAAGAAGGAACATCGTGACAGATCCCGTGGAGATTAAAAAGATATTAAAGGAACGCTATGAATAGATATATGCCCACAAATTTGATGATATAGATGAAATGGACCAATTCATTGAGAGATAGTTAGCCAAAACTCAGGCAAGAAGAAATAGATAATCTGCATAAGCCTATATCTGGTTTAAAAAAAATCAAACCAATAATTAATTACCTCCCAAAACAGAAAGTATCAGGCCCAGAGGGTTCACTGATTAATTCTACCAAACATTTAGGAAAAAGGATACAAGTTGTTTTTTTTTTTTCTTTTTATATTATACTTTAAGTTCTGGAATACACGTGCAGAACGTGCAGTTTTATTACATGGGTATACACGTGCCATGGTGGTTTGCTGCATCCATCAACACATCATCTACATTCAGTGTTTCTCCTAATGCTATCCCTCCCCTAGTCCCCACCCCTCCCCCAACAGGCCCCAGTGTGTGATATTCCCCTCCCTGTGTCCATGTGTTCTCATTGTTCAACTCCCACTTATGAGTGAGAACATACGGTGTTTGTTTTTCTGTTCCTGTGTTAGTTTGCTGAGAATGATGGTTCCCAGCTTCATCCATGTCTCTGAAAAGGACATGAACTCATCCTTTTTTATGGCTGCATAGTATTCCATGGTGTATATGTGCCACATTTTCTTTATCTAGTTTATCATTGATGGGCATTTGGGTTGGTTCCAAGTCTTTACTATTGTGAACAGTGCTGCAATAAACATACAGTAAACATACATGTGCATGTGTCTTTATAGTAGAATGATTTATAATCTTTTGGGTATATACCCTGTAATGGGATGACTGGGTCAAATGGTATTTCTGGTTCTAGATCCTTGAGGAATCGCCACACTGTCTTCCACAATGGTTGAACTAATTTACACTCCCACCAACAGTGTGAAAGCATGCCTATTTCTCCACATCTTCTCCAGCATCTGTTGTTTCCTGACTTTTTAATGATTGCCATTCTAACTGGCATGAGATGGTATATCATTGGGGTTTTGATTTGCATTTCTCTGATGACCAGTGATGATGAGCTTTTTTTCATATGTGTGTTGGCCACATAAATGTCTTCTTTTGAGAAGTGTCTGTTCATATCCTTCAGTCACTTTTTGATGGGGTTGTTTTTTTCTTGTAAATTTGTTTAAGTTCCTTGTAGATTCTAGATATTAGTCAGATAGGATAGATTGCAAAAATTTTCTCCCATTCTGTAGGTTGCCTTTTCACTCTGATGATAGTTTCTTTTTCTGTGCAGAAGCTCTTTAGTTTAATTAAATCCCACTTGTCAATTTTGGCTTTTGTTGCCATTGCTTTTGGTGTTTTAGTCATGAAGTCTTTGCCCATGCCTGTGTCCTGAATGGTATTGCCTAGGTTTTCTTCTAGGGTTTTTATGATTTTAGGTCTTACATATAAATCTCTAATGCATCTTGAGTTAATTTTTGTGTAAGTTGTAAGAAAGGGGTCCAGTTTCAGTTTTCTGCATATGGCTAGCCAGTTTTCCCAACACCATTTATTAAATAGGGAATCCTTTTCCCATTGCTTGTTTTTGTCAGGTTTGTCAAAGATCAGATGATTGTAAATGTGTGGCATTATTTCTGGGGCCTCTGTTCTGTTCCTTTGGCCTATGTATCTGTTTTGGTACCAGTACCATGATGTTTGGTTACTGTAGCCTTGTAGTATAGTTTGAAGTCAGGTAGCATGATGCCTCCAATTTTGTTCTTTTTGCTTAGGATTATCTTGGCTATGTGCATTCTTTTTTGGTTCCATCTGAAATTTAAAGTAGTTTTTTCTAATTCTGTAAAGAAAGTCAATGGTAGCTTGATGCAGATAGCATTGAATCTATAAATTACTTTGGACAGTATGGCCATTTTCACGATACTGAGTCTTTCTATCCATGGGATGGAATGTTTTTCCGTTCTTTCTCTTGCTGATTGCCCTGACCTGAACTTCCAATACTATGTTGAATAGGAGTGGTGAGAGAGGGCATCCTTGTCTTGTGCCGGTTTTCAAAGGGAATGCTTCCAGCTTTTGCCCATTCAGTATGATATAATAGCTCTTATTATTTTGAGATACATTCCATCATTACCTAGTTTACTGAGAGCTTTTAGCATGAAGGGGTGTTGAATTTTATTGAAGGCCTTTTCTGCATCTATTGAGATAATCATGTGTTTTTTCTCATTGGTTCTGTTTATGTGATGGATTACATTTATTGATTTGCATATGTTGAACCAACCTTGCAATCCAGGAATGAAGCTGACTTGATCGTAGTGAATAAGCTTTTTGATGTGCTGCTGGATTCAGTTTGTCAGTATTTTAGTGAGGATATTTGCATCAATGTTCATTGAGGATATTGGCCTGAAATTTTTGGTTTTTCGTACGCATCTCTGCCAGGTTTTGGTATTTGATGCTGGCCTCATACAAAATGAGTTAGGGAGGAGTCCTTCTTTTTCTATTGTTTGGAATAGTTTCATAGGGAATAGGACCAGCTCCTCTTTGTACCTCTGGCAGAATTTGGTGTGAATCCCTCTGGTCTTGGACTTTTTTTGGTTGCTAGGCTATTAATTACTGCCTCAATTTCAGAACTTGTTATTGGGTTATTCAGGGATTTGACTTGTTCCTGGTTTAGTCTTAGGAGGGTGGATGTGTCCAGGAATTTATCCATTTCTTCTAGATTTTCTAGTTTATTTGCATAGAGGTGTTTATAGTATTCTCTGATGGTAGTTTGTATTTCTGTGGGATCAGTGGTGATATCCCTTTTATCATTTTTATTGTGTCTATTTGATTCTTCTCTCTTTTCTTCTTTATTAGTCTGGCTAGTGGTCTATGTATTTGGTTAATCTTCTCAAAAAGCCAGCTCCTGGATTCACTGATTTTTTTGAAAGGTTTTTCATGTCTTTATCTCCCTCAGTTTTGCTCTGATGTTAGTTATTTCTTGTCTTCCGCTAGCTTTTGAATTTGTGTTCTCTTGCTTCTCTAGTTCTTTTAATTGTGATTTAGGGTGTCAATTTTAGATCTTTCCTGCTTTGTCCTGTGGGCATTTAGTGCTATAAATTTCCATCTAAACACTGCTTTAGCTGTGTCCCAGAGATTCTGGTACATTGTGACTTTTTTCTCATTGGTTTCAAATAACTTATTTATTTCTGCCTTAATTTCATTATTTTCCCAGTAGTCACTCAGGAACAGGTTGTTCAGTTTCCATGTAGTTGTGTGGTTTTGAGTGAGTTTCTTAATACTGAATTCTAATTTGATTGCACTGTGGTCTGAGAGACTGTTATGAATTCTGTTCTTTTGCATTTGCTGAGGAGTGTTTTTACTTCCATTTATGTGGTCAAATTTAGAGTAAGTGCGATGTGGTGCTGAGAATAATGTATATTCTGTTGATTTGGGGTGGGGAGTACTGTAGATGTCTATTAAGTCCAGTTGGTCCAGAGCTGAGTTTAAGTCCTGAATATCCTTGTTAATTTTCTGTCTCATTGATTTGTTTAATATTGATGGTGTGGTGTTAAAGTCTGCCACTATTATTGTGTGGGAGCCTAAATCTCTTCATAGGTCTCTAAGAACTTGCTTTATGAATCTAGGTACTCCTGTATTGGGTGCATATATATTTAGAGTAGTTGGCTCTTCTTATTGAATTGATCCCTTTACCATTATGTAATGCCCTTCATTGTCTTTTTTGATCTTTGTTGGTTGAAAGTGTGTTTTATCAGACTAGGATTGCAACCCGTGCTTTTTTTTTTTTACTTTCCATTTGCTTGGTGAATATTCCTCCATCTCTTTATTTTGAGCCTCTGTGTGTCTTTGCATGTGAGATGGGTCTCCTGAGTACGGCAGGATGGTTCTTGACTCTTTATCCAATTTTCCAGTCTGTGTATTTTAATTGGGGCATTAACCTGTTTACATTTAAGGTTAATATTCTTACATGTTAATTTGATACTGTTATTATGATGTTAGCTGGTTATTTTGCCCATTAGTTGAGGCAGTTTCTTCGTAGTGTTGATGGTCTTTACAATTTGGCATGTTTTTGCAGTGGCTGGTACCAGTTGTTCCTTTCCATATTTAGTGCTTCTTTCAGGAGCTCTTGTAAGGCAGATCTGATGGTGACCAAATCTCTCAGCATTTGCTTGTCAGTAAAGGATTTTATTTCTCCTTTGCTTATGAAACTTAGTTTGGCTGGATATGAAATTCTGGGTTGAAAATTCTTTTCTTTAAAAATGTTGAATATTGGCCCCCACTCTTTTCTGGCTTGTAGGGTTTCTGCAGAGATATCTGCTATTAGTCTGATGGGCTTCCCTTTGTGGGTAACCAAACCTTTCTCTCTGGCTGCCCTTAACATTTTTTCTGTTCATTTCATCCTTGGTGAATCTGATGATTATGTGTCTTTGGGTTCCTCTTCTCAAGGGGTATCTTTGTGGTGTTCTCTGTATTTCCTGAATTTGAATATTAGCCTGTCTTTCTAGGTTGGGGAAGTTCTTCTGGCTAATATGCTGAGGAGTGTTTTCCAACTTGGTTACATTGTCTCTATCACTTTCAGGTACACCAATCAAACGTAGGTTTGGTCTTTTCACATAGTCCCGTATTACTTGGAGGCTTTGTTCATTCCGTTTTCATTCTTTGTTCTCTAATCTTGTCTTCATGCTTTATTTCATTAAGTTGATCTTCAATCTCTGATATCCTCTCTTTCACTTGATCAATTTGGCTATTGATACTTGTGTTTGCTTCATGAAGTTCTCGTGCTGTGTTTTTCAACTCCATCGGGTCATTTATATTTTTCTCTAAACTGGATCTTCTAGTTAGCAATTCCTCTAACCTTTTTTCAGGGTTCTTAGTTTCCTTGCATTGGCTTAGAACATGCTCCTTTAGTTCAGAGGAGTTTGTTATTACCCACCTTCTGAAGCCTACTTCTGTCAATTCATCAAATTCATTCTCCATCAAGTTTTGTTCCCTTGCTGGCAAGGAGTTGTGATCCTTTGGAGGAGAAGAGGCATTCTGGTTTTTGGAATGTTCGGCCTTTTTGCGCTGGTTTTTCCTCATCTTCGTGGATTTATCTACCTTTGGTCCTTGATGCTGGTGACCTTTGAATGGCGTTTTGGTGTGAACATCCTTTTTATTGATGTTGATGCTATTCCTTTCTGTTTAGTTAGGTTTTCTTCTAACAGTCAGGCCCCTCTGCTACAGGTCTGCTGGAGTTTGCTGGAGGTCCACTCCAGACCCTGTTTGCCTGGGTATCACCAGTGGAGGCTGCAGAATAGCAAAGATTGCTGCCTGTTCCTTCCTCTGGAAGCTTCATCCCAGAGGAGCACCTGCCAGATAAAAGGCAGAGCTCTCCTGTATGAGTTGTCTGTCAACCCCTGCTGGGAGGTGTCTCCCAGTCAGGAGGCACAGGGTCAGGGACCCACTTGAGGAGGCAGTCTGTCCCTTAGCAGAGCTAGAGCGCTGTGCTGGGAGATCCACTGCTCTCTTCAGAGCCAGCAGGCAGGAACGTTTAAGTCTGCTGAATCTGCCCCCACAGCCACCCCTACCCCCAGGTGCTCTGTCTGAGGGAGATGGGAGTTGTATCTATAATCCCCTGAGTGGGGCTGCTGCCTTTCTTTCAGAGATGCCCTGCCCAGAGAGGAGGACTCTAGAGAGGCAGTCTGGCTACAGCAGTTGTGCTGAGCTGTGGTGTGCTCCACCCAGTTCGAACTTCCCTGTGGCTTTGTTTACACTGTGAGGGGAAAACTGCCTACTCAAGCCTCAGTAATGGCAGATGCCGCTCTCCCCACCAAGCTCCAGCATCCCAGGTTGACTACAGAATGTGTACCGGCAGTGAGAATTTCAAGCCAGTGGATCTTAGCTTACTGGGTTCTGTGGGTTGGGATCCACTGAGCTAGACCACTTAGCTCCCTGGCTTCAGCCCCCTTTCCAGGGGAGTAAATAGTTCTGTCTTGCTGGCATTCCAGGTGTCACTGGGGTATGAAAAAAAAAAAAAAAACTCCTGCAGCTAGCTCAGTGTCTGCCCAAATGGGTGCCCAGTTTTGTGCTTGAAACCCAGGGCCCTGGTGGTATAGGCACCTGAGGAATCTCCTGGTCTACAGGTTGTGAAGACCATGGGAATAGCATAGTTTCTGGGCCAGAATGCAGCATTCACGGCACAGTCCCTCACAGCTTCCCTTGGCTAGGGGAGGGAGTTCCCTGACCCCTTGAGTTTCCTGGGTAATATAATACCCCACCCTGCTTCAGCTCACCCTCCATGGGCTACACCCACTGTCTAACCGGTCCCAATGAGATGAGCTGGGTACCTCAGTTGGAAATGCAGAAATCACCCACCTCTGCATTGATCTTACTTGGAACTGCAAACCGGAGCTCTTCCTATTTGACCATCTTGCCTGCCAGCCACTGTTACCAGTTCTTTACAATCTCTTTCAGAAGACAAAATGAGAGGGAATACTTGGTAACTCATTGCATAAGGCCAGCTTTACACACACTACCAAAACCAGGCAAAGACACTATAAGGAAAACAACAACAACAACAACAACCAATAAACCAATTTCTCTCATGAACATAGATGCCAAAATCATCAACAAAATTTAACCAATTAAACCCAACAATGTATAAAAATTATTATATACCACATCCAAGTGGGATTTATCCTAGATATGTGAGGCTAATTCACCATTTGAAAATCAATTAATGTAATACATCACACCAACAGGCTAAAGAAGAAAAATAACATGATCACATCAATAGATGCAGAAAAGCATTTGACAAATTCCAATACCCATTTATGATTAAAAACCTCAGCAAACTAGATGTAGAGGGAAACTTCTTCAACTTGAGAAAGAATGTCTACAAAAAACTCTACAGTTAATGTTATACTCAATGGTGAGAAACTCAAAGCTTTCCCATTAAGATTATAAATAAAGCAAAAATCTTCCTTCTTGCAATTGCTTTTCAACACCATACTGGAAGTCCTCACTAAAAAAGTTTAAAAATAAAAAGAAGTTATATAGGTTGGGAAAGAAATAAAAAACTGTTTTTGTTCACTGATGATATGATATCTATGTAGAAAATTTGAAGTATTGGTAAAACCCCTGGAACTAACAGCAATTAAAGCAAGGTTGCAGGATACAAAATTAGTATTAAAAAGTCAGTCATTTTCCTATATGCCAGCAATGAACAAGTAGAATTTGAAATTTAAAACACAGTGCCATTATATTTGCACCCTGAAAAATGAAACACTTAGGCATAAATATAAAAAATGTACAAGATCTATATGAGGAAAACTATATAAATCTGATGAAAGAAATGAAGGAACTGAATAAATGGAGAGAGATTTTATTTCATGGATAGGAGGCCACAAGTTTGTCCCAATATTAATTCTTCCTGACTTGATCTATAGATTCAAGGCAACCCCAATGTGATGGTTAATATTAAGTGTCAACTTGATTGGACTGAAGGATACAAAGTATTGTTCCTGGGTGTTTCTGTGAGAGTGTTGACAAAAGAGGTTCATATTTGGTCAGTGGACTGGGAAAGGCAGACCCACCCTCAATCTGGGCAAGCACATTTTAATCAGCTGCCAGCATGGCCAGAGTAAAAGCAGGCGGAAGAATGTTAAAGTACTAGACTGGCTTAGTCTCCCAGCCTACATCTTTCTCCTGTGCTGGATGCATCCTGCCCTTGAACATCAGAATCCAAGTTCTTCAGCTTTGGGACTCAGACTGGTTCCCTTGCTCCTCAGCTTGCAGATGGCCTATTGTAGGACGTCACCTTGTGATCATGTGAGTCAATACTCCTTAAGAAACTCCCCTTTATAAATACATCTGTCCTATTAGCTCTGTCCCTCTAGAGAACCTTGACTAATATACCCGATCAAAATCCCATCAAGTAATTTTGTGGATAAGGTCCTTGTTTATAAGGAAAGGCAAAAGGCCCAGAATTGCCAACACAATACTGAAGAACAAAGGTCAAGGACTGACACTACCCAACTTCAAGCATTACTATAAAGCTATACTAATCAAGACAGTGTGGTATTGGCAAAAGAACAGACAAATAGATCAATAGAATAGAATAGGAAGCTCAGGGATAGACCCACGTAAATGCAGACTGCTCGTCTCTGATTAAAGAGGAAAAGCAATACAATGGAGCAAGGACAGTCTTTTCAACAAATGGTGCTAGAGCAATTGGACATCTACATATATAAAAAAAAGAATCTAGATGCAAACTTTACATCCTTTGCAAAAGTTAACTCAAAATGGCTCAAAGAACTAACTAAAATGCAAAACTCTTACGCTTCTAAAAGTTAACATTGATGAATACCTAGATTACCTTGGGCTTTGCAATCACTTTTTAGATAAACACCAAAGGCACAATTCGTAAAAGAAAGAATTAGTAAGTTGAACTTCATTAAAAGTAAAAATTTCTGCTCTGTGAAAGACATTGTCAAGAGAAAAAAAAACACTGGGAGGAAATATTGTGAAAGATATATCTGATAAATGAGTATTATCCAAGACGTACAAAGAACACTTAAAACCAACAAGAAAACAAACAACATAATCAATGAAGATGCCCATCAACAGTAGATTTGATAAAGGAAATGTGATACATAGACACCATGGAATACTACATAGCCATAAAAAAGAATGAAATCATGTCCTTTCAGCAACATGGATGGAGCTGGAGGTTATTATCCTAAGCAAAATAATGCAGAAACAGAAAACCTAATACTGTGTGTTCTCACTTATAGATATACAGATGGCAAATAAACATATGAAAAGATGCTGCGTATCATGTGTCATCAGGGAAATACAGATGATAAATAAACATGAAAAGATCCTCCACATCATTAGGGAAATACAAAATAAAACAATGAGATACCACAACATACCAACCAGAATAGCCAAAACATAAAACACAACACCAAATGCTAGTGAGAATGTGGAGGAACAAAGAACTCTCATTCATTGCTGGTGGGAATGCAAAAGGTTATAGCCACTTTGAAAGACAGTTTGGCAGTTTCTTACAAAACTAAATAGACTTTTATGCAATCCAGCAATTGCACTCCTTGGTGTTTACGCGATGGAGTTGAAAAATGTCCACACAAAAACCTGCATACCAATGTTTATAGCAGCTTTATTCATAATCGCCAAAACTTAGAAGCAACCAAAATGTCCCTCAGTAGGTGAATGGATAAACTGTGGAACAGTTTGTTGATTGTCTGTGGAACAGACAATGGAATATTATTCAGTGCTAAAAAGAAATGAGCTATCGAGCCTGGAAAACACACAGAGGAAACTTAGATGCATATTACCAAGTGAAACAAGCCAATCAAAAAAGACTACATACTGCATGATTCCAACTATGTGACATTTTGGAAAAGGCAAAACTATGGATATAGTAAAAAGATCAGTATATGCCAAAAGTTGGGGGGAGACAGAGATGAACAAGAAGAGCACTAAGGATTTAAAGGCAGTAAAATTAATTTATATGATACTAAAATAGTGAAAACATTTCATTAGACATTTGTCTAAACCAAGATTGTACAAAAATGAACCCTAATGTGAGCTATGGACTTTGGGTGATAATGATATGTCAGTGTAAGAGCATGAATTGTAACAAGTGTGTTGCTTTAGTGGGGGATGTTTATAATGGGAGAGGCTACTCATGAGCAGAATAGAGGGTTTATGGAAATTTCTGTAATTTCTTCTCAATTATGCTGCAAACCTAAAACTGCTCAAAAAATAAAGTCTGTTAAACATTTAAAAAATGAAAACAAAAAGAATACAGTGGGTAAAGTAACAGTCAGACACCCCCATTGTATCTTGGAAGTAACTAACTTGTTTTTGAGTTTCCAGGCTCATAGAAAGAAGGGACTAGCTGGGAGGCTGAGGCAGGAGAATGGTGTGAACCCGGAAGGTGGAGCTTGCAGTGAGCTGAGATTGCGCCACTGCACTCTAGTCTGGGAGACAGAGCGAGACTCTGAGAAAGAAAGAAAGAAAGAAAGAAAGAAAGAAAGAAAGAAAGAAAGAAAGAAAGAAAGAAAGAAAGAAGAAAGAAAGAAAGAGTAAAGAAGAAGGAAGGAAGAAGGAAGGAAGGAAAGAAGGAAGGAAAGAAGGAAGGAAAGAAGGGAAAGAAGAGAAAGAAGAAAAAGAAAGAAAAGAAAGAAAGAAAGGACTAGCCTTGTCTCAGATGGGATTTTGGACTTTGGACTCTTGAGTTAATGCTGGAATGAGTTAAAACTTTGGGGGACTGTTGGGAAGGCATGATTGTATTTTGCAATGTGAAAAGGACATGAAATTTGGGGGGGTTGCGGTATGATATGGTTTGGTTGTGTCCCGCTCCAAATCTCATGTTGAATTATAATCCCCAATGTTGGAGGTGGGGCCTGATAGGGGATGATTAGATAATGAGGGCAGTTTCTAATGGTTTAGCACCATCTCCTTGTGAAAGGAAAATAAATCTTGGGACCTCAAAATCACTAAGCTAAAGGGAAAAGTCAAGATGGGAACTGCTTAGGGCAAACATGCCTCCCATTCTATTTAAAGTCATCCCTCTGCTCACTGAGATAAATGCATATCTTATTGTTTCCTTTGGAAAGGCTAATCAGAAACTCAAAAGAATGCAACAGTTTGGTTTGTCTCTTATCTACCTATGACCTGGAAGCCGCGCCCCCCGCCTCTTCGAGTTGTCCTGCCTTTTTGTGCCAAACCAATGTACATCTTACATAAATTGATGTCTAATATCTCCCTAAAATGTATAAAACCAAGCTGTGCCTGGACCACATTGGACACATGTAGTCAGGACCTTGTGAGGCTGTATCATGAGCATGTGTCCTTAACTTTGGCAAAATAAACTTCCTGAATTGACAGAGACTTGTCTCAGATATTTGGAGTTCACATTTGGCAATCACAAAGGGATTCTGAGTGGAGGTTCCCGTAACCTTTGACTTACCTCCTGTTGCTGCTTAGTACCAGTTTGAGCTATCTTTATGGCTCAAACCAATGGAATAATTTGCTAAGGCTTGGAAGCATCGCCTTCAGAAAATCCCTGATCCCTCCAAATTTGATCAAGATCTAAAGTTTATTCTGCTGTAAAACTCCTTTTTCTTGGTTCAGGAGAGGGGGAATTTTACTTGCTTCCAACAAAGGAGGCAACTTTTCCTGCTTCCACGACGATGAAAAGGAGGTCACTCTTTTCTAGAGTTTGAGTTTGCTTCCAGAAGGGAAGGTGAGTTTGAGTTTTTTCCTGTTTCCAGGGTGGAAGAGAGCAGTCTTCAATATGAGACCCATTCCCAGATAAGTAGGTGAATTGGGGTTTTGTCTTGGCTAAAGTTAAAGATTAACAACCAGCTGATCTTAATTTATCCTTCCCATTAGAGTGCTCAGTAATCATATTGTTGGTTTGTTGTTGTTGTTTGTTCTGGTCCTTCTCCTTTCAGATTTGACCAACCCTACCTGACTTGGTCAAATCTTAATGAGAATTTCAAAGCATAGGTAACAAGGCCTCTCTGAATTGGCTAAAATTCCTCACAGCTGTAAAAGAGGAAAAAACAAAAAACAAAAACCCAAAACCACGTATTTGGTTTCTCTGCTTCCTGTCTAAAAAAAAAAGAACTTGAAGTATTAAAAAAAAAAAAAAAAGCAATAGGAGGGAGTTGAGTATAGTCATAAAAGGCCAACAAAAGGGATCCTGTGGTGATAGAAGTGTTCTATATCTTGATTATATATCATTGTCAATGCCCTGGCTGTCATAATAGACAGTAGTTTTGCAACGTTTGGGAGGGAAACTGGGTAAACGGTACATGGGATATCTCTATTATGTCTTATAACTGAATCTCAATCCACAATTATCTCAAAATAAAAAGTTTAATAAAAGCAATTTTAAAAAACAAAAGAAAACAAAAAAAAGAAACAAAACAACAATTGTTCTTTTGTTTACCTTTCTTCCACCCCATACCTCCTTCCCCCTTTGCCATCTTCAGTACCAATAAAAATCTAGAGAGAATGCTTCTAATGACTCAAACTCTTCAGAGAACTCAGAACAAAGGCACCACTCACCCCTTTTGGGGTGTTCTGTTTTCTTTGTGGAGTTTCAAGAGTCATGGGCACTTTCTTCTTGGGTCTAAAGCTCTGCTCTCCTGTATTGCATGACCTGACCTCTTTGGCTTTGGGGCTACCAGAGATTAACTTGTACTGTGAGAAGATTTGACCTTGATGTATGTAATGGTAGGCAAGAACTGCAAAGTTAGGAGTGGTTGAACGTGGTTTACAGGAAGTGGTTTTGGGTGATTTTTTTTTTCTTTCTCTCCGAGAAACTTGTTGTTTAAGGATTCTACTTCTAATTCAGAGAGGCATTCTAAAGGGCCTTCTCCATTGCTTTTTTCTCCCAGAATTAATATCAGTTTGGCTTATATGTGCACATTTGTGTGAGAAACTGAACTGTTGTGTTCATAGGTAAATGAGAGATTTAGTTTCCTCAGCTTCAAAGAGAACGAACATTTTGCTCCACCCAGCTGAAAGGCACCCGTGGGTGACCAGGGGCCTCGTGGAAGTGTAGAGAGGGTTGACCACCTGTGATTTGCAGCAGCCCCATCAACAAGTTTTTAAACAAGTTTGAGAATCCCCATCAAACTTGTTTAAAAACGGGCTCATCCAGGAAGCACGTATGGGAGCTGGTCACTGAGCTTGGAGCACTCCTGGAGGTGCTAGACCTCCAGAGAATGAAACTGAGACATGAAAGAGGGTGGCAACAACTCAGTGGTAACACACTATGGAGTCCCACTCACAATCAGCACACACCACAAAAACCCTAGGCCATAGCTCAGTTCCTCCTTTTAAGAACAAAAAGGAAAAGAAAAGTGGGCAATTAATAATCTAAAAATGAGGATAAAACAAGGAGAATGACCCCCTTTTGGGAGCTCCATTGGTTGTCAGAGTTTGTGTAAAATGGAAATATTATGCTCTTTGTGCACATTTACATGAAAGAAAAGGGGCCCTAAGATCGACCTTCAAACTACAGAGTTCTTAAGTTCTCTTTTTCTCTATTTTCTTTTCTTCCTGCTTTAAAGCTGCTATTACATTTTGACCAAGATAAAATCCACTATTAGAATCCAACCATTCTTTTTCGTTACTGTTTTTGTAGACTGATAAGTTTGTATTAATATATCATGGCTAGAGTTCTGAAGTAACAGCTATAGGATCTTTAGTGTATGAAAATGTATGTGTAGGCCAGGCGCGGTGGCTCAAGCCTGTAATCCCAGCACTTTGGGAGGCCGAGGCGGGCGGATCACGAGGTCAGGAGATCAAGACCATCCTGGCTAACATGGTGAAACCCCGTCTCTACTAAAAAATACAAAAAATTAGCCAGGTGAGGTGGTGGGCACCTGTAGTCCCAGCTACTCGGGAGACTGAGGCAGGAGAATGGTGTAAACCCGGGAGGCAGAGCTTGCAGTGAGCTGAGATCCGGCCACTGTACTGCAGCCTGGGCGACAGAGCGAAACTCCGTCTCAAAAAAAAAAAAAAAAAAAAAGTATGTGTGTGTTTATGTGTACATACATGTATTTTGCTGTGCTTTGGCCACAAGGTACCAAATTGGCTTAATGATTACTCATAAATTAAATAATGAACCCCAATGCTTTTCAAGTTCATGTGACTTAAGTAAGCTGTTGAATAAGCTAGCTTTAAAATTATTGGTAAAAAGCAGTATAAATGTCTTAAGAATTTTCAGCACGCATGTTTGTTTTCATTTATTGATCAAGCAATTTCATACTTAATAGATGTCAAAATTTGGCATAAGGGATACAAAACTATAAACCCACCCCAAAATAGAATTATCTTTGCTTGTGTAATTTTTTTTTTTTGGTTTAACTTTTTTTTTTTATTATACTTTTAAGTTCTAGGGTACAAGTGCACAACGTGCAGGTTTGTTACATATGTATACATGTGCCATGTTGCTGTTCTGCACCCATTAACTCATTTATATTAGGTATATCTCCTAATGCTATCCCTCCCCCATCCGCACACCCCACAACAGGCCCATGTGTGATATTCCCCTTCCTGTGTCCAAGTGTTCTCATTGTTCAATTCCCACCTATGAGTGACAACATGTGGTGTTTGGTGTTTTGTCCTTGCGGTAGTTTGCTGAGAATGATGGTTTCCAGCTTCATCCATGTCCCTACAAAGGACATGAACTCATCCTGTTTTATGACTGCATAGTATTCCATGGTGTGTATGTACTACATTTTCTTAATCCAGTCTATCATTGATGGACATTTGGGTTGGTTCCAAGTCTTTGCTATTGTGAATAGTGCTGCAATAAACATACATGTGC
>NW_012115044.1:2201894-2271385 GCF_000951035.1 Colobus angolensis palliatus
CTGGCTGCCCTTAACATTTTTTCCTTCATTTCAACTTTGGTGAATCTGACAATTATGTGTCTTGGAGTTGCTCTTCTCAAGGAGTATCTTTGTGACATTATCTGTATTTCCTGAATTTGAATGTTGGCCTGCCTTGCTAGGTTGGGGAAGTTCTCCTTGATAATATCCTGCAGAGTGTTTTCCAACTTGGTTCCATTCTCCCTGTCACTTTCAAGTACACCAATCAGATGTAGATTTGGTCTTTTCACATAATTCCATATTTGTTGGAGGCTTTGTTTGTTTCTTTTAACACTTTTTTCTCTAAACTTCTCTTCTTGCTTCATTTTATTCATTTGATCTTCAATCACTTATACCCTTTCTTCCAGTTGATCGAATTGGCTACTGAAGCTTGTGCATTTGTCACATAGTTCTTGTGCCATCGTTTGCAGCTCCATCAGGGCATTTAAGGACTTCTCTACACTGGTTATTCTAGTTAGTCATTCGTCTAATCTTTTTTCAAGGTGTTTAGCTTCTTTGTGCTGGGTTCAAACTTCCTCCTTTTGCTCGGAGAAGTTTGATTGTCTGAAGCCTTCTTCTCTCAACTTGTCAAAGTCAATCTCTGTCTAGCTTTATTCCATTGCTGGTGAGGAGCTGCGTTCCTTTGGAGGGGGAGAGATGCTCTGATTTTTAGAATTTTCAGCTTTTCTGCTCTGTTTTTTCCCCATCTTTGTGGTTTTATCTATCTTTGGTCTTTGATGATAGTGATGTACAGATGGGGTTTTGGTGTGGATGTCCTTTCTGTTTGTTAGTTTTCCTTCTAACAGTCAGGATCCTCAGCTGCAGGTCTGTTGGCGTTTGCTGGAAGTCCATTCCAGACCCTGTTTGCCTGGGTATCAGCAGCGGAGGCTGCAGAACAGCGAATATTGCTGAACAGCAAATGTTGCTGCCTGATCATTCCTCTGGAAGTTTTGTCTCAGAGGGGTACCCGGCCATGTGAGGTGTCAGTCTGCCCCTACTGGAGGGTGCCTCCTAATTAGGCTACTCAGGGGTCAGGGACCCACTTGAGGATGCAGTCTGTCCATTCTCAGATCTCAAACTCCATGCTGGGAGAGCCACTACTCTCTTCAAAGCTGTCATACAGGGACATTTAAGTCTGCAAAAGTTTCTGCTACCTTTTGTTTGGCTATGCCCTGCCCCCAGAGGTGGAATCTATAGAGGCAGGCAGGTCTCCTTGAGCTGCAGTGGGCTTCCCCCAGTTCGAGCTTCTCAGCCACTTTGTTTACCTACTCAAGCCTCAGCTGACTTGCAGTTCGATCTCAGACTGCTGTGCTAGCAATAAGTGAGGCTCCATGGGCATGGGACCCTCCGAGCCAGGCGTGGGATATAATCTCCTGGTGTGTAGTTTGCTAAGACCATTGGAAAAGCGCAGTATTAGGGTGGGAGTGACCCAAGTTTCCAGGTGCTGTCTGTCACAGCTTCGCTTAGCTAGGAAAGGGAATTCCCTGACTCCTTGTGCTTCCCAGGTGAGGTGCTGCCTCACCCTGCTTTGGCTCACACTCGGTGCGCTGCACCGCCTGTCCTGCACTCACTGTCCAACAAGTCCCAGTAAGATGATCCCAGTACCTCAGTTGGAAATGCAGAAATCACCCATCTTCTGTGTAGCTCACACTGGGAGCTGTAGACTGGAGCTCTTCCTATTCAGCCATCTTGGAACTGCCCCTCTGCTTGTATAATTTTTGATAAATAAGAGGCTGATATTGATTTAATGAAAATAGCTAAATATTGAATTATTTAGTGAAATAGCCATAACTTCTAATCTATAGCTTTAGGCAGTCAGGTCCCCAGGCAGGAAGGGGGTTTGTTTAGTGAAGGACTGTTATCATCTTTGTTTCAAAACTAAAGTATAAACTAAGTTACTGCCAAAGTTAGTTCATCCAATGCCCAGAAAGGAACAAGGACAGCTTGGGGGTTAAAAGCTAGATGGAGTAGGTTGGGTAAGATCTTTTTCATTGTACCAGTTATAATTTTGCAGTGATAGTTTCATAACTTTAAATGATGACTATTGCAGGTTTCATAAATAATCTAGGTAAACTATTAAAATAATTAGGTAAATGTAATGGGATAAATATTTGTAGACAAACTTGTCATAATTTAGAGTATAAATTAAGTAACAGATATTTCATCAATTGGGTATTTTCAAAAAAAATTGTAAGAAAACATTCTTTCCGAAAAAGTGTGTCTTTTTAAAAGGTGAATAATTGTTATCTAATTCAAAGCCTCTTTAAAGGTTATGTATACAACAACGAAAAAGAAACCAGGAAATAAGAGAGGTGTAAAGAAAGTTATATTAATATAATTAAAAAGATAGTTTTGGTAAGAAAGCTTAAAGAAAAATAACTTTATATGCGAAAGAAGCTTATATGGTAAATTTTGTCCTAGAATAAAATAACTGGTTGTTTTAAAAATTAGGGATGTTCAGGACAAACCAGAATATCCAAGCATGTCATGAATGGTCAGTGTAAGTCGTAATAAGAGGATTTATTAAAAAAGAAAAAAACTTTTATGTGACCAAGCTGTCTATAATTAGAGGAAAATTATAATGGTCTTTCTAGAGATTGAGTTTTGATTAAAAAAACAGACTTATACATGAAAGGATTGGTTCAAACTATGACATTTTCTTAAGGCATTGCTCAACTCTTAATAAATTAAAAGACATTATAATTTTTAATGCAAATTTTAACATCTATTGTATCTTGCTGTTTTCAGCTTTCTCTCCTCTTTTAAAAGACCTGAAATCAAACTCTATCTTTTAACTTATTTCCAGTTCCTGTAAGTTTCTTTTTCCTTCAGTTTCTAACTGTTGTGACCTGATGCAAAAAAAAAAAAAGAAAGAAAGAAAGAAGAAAATGTTTTATCTTAGAAGTCTAAAGGAAATGTTTTCTTCCAACATAATATTCCCCATAGGGAGCAGCAGTTGCACTGCAGAAGGTCTTTTATTTTGCCCTTGAGTAACTGTCCTAATAATTAGATCTTACACTTTATCAAAATAATTCCTATGCCATTATTACTAAGTTTGGTTTGCTTAGAAAAACTGAGATTAAAAATTTTTCTTAAAATTAAGATTATTACATCTGCGTAACTTTCTGTATGTGCTTTTAAAATCCTTGTGCCATTAAGTTACAGGCTTTGACTCCTGCGTCTAAAAAGGACACCGAGTCCTTCTAAATCTTAACACTGACAGTAGTTAAAGCGTCATCTTCAGACCCAGTAGAAGATGCCAATAAAATTAATCTGGTTTGTGAGACACAAGGCCAGAAATTAAAGATATTAAACTCCTAAGGATCAGGGACTATCGTGGAAGAGGTGGGTGATATTTTAAGGGCCAATTTTGAAACATAAAATAAGTTCAGTTTCTCTATAAATTAACCATTAACATCAAAGGCACACTGATGCAAGACCAGTATATGGGCCCCTATGTCATATTAACAAAGTTTCCTTGAAGCATTAATCCACTCCTTAATAAAGGTTATAAAGGTTATAAAAGGCTTATAGAAATTATATCTTATGGTCAAGATGATTCAAATTTTATAGATTGCTTATAAAAGTTTGAAAACTAAATTTAATTGGCCTCATGCTGTTTTTATTTGGGATTATTATTTGGAAAATTAAGTCTCCTGTCTCAAAGAATAACAATTTTCACCTTGTTTTTGTAATCTTTGAATTATCACTTTGGTTAAGTTAATGACTTATTTTACAATGACCTGCGACCCTATTTTGTGATATCAAGCATTTCAAACCTTTGATATTTGACAAACTTTCTAAGATCACATTATAAATTGTGTCTTTTTCTGACCTAATTATTCCTTTAAGATATTAGGTTCCCTAAAGTCCAAAAATGACATATATGATTTATTTGATATAAAAATCCTACAGGAAGTACTGTCAAATATGAAATGATAGTGTTTGGCTTTGTTTAGACTGTATTCATATAAATATGTTATTGGTATGTGTTTTAAAGTTGTGGGAAACTCCTATATTTCTGATATGACTTAGTGTATGTTATTAGTAATAATTACAACTGTTATGTTAAGTTATTGTGTGCCACAGAAGTAATAAATTTCCTTGTCAGTTGTGTCTTTGACTGTGGGTGCACTAAAGGTTTTTGTCATCCATGGAAAATTGTTTTCTTATTTTGGTCCTCTTTAGAAAGTGATTTTATAATCAGCTTTTATAGCTCTAAAAGTTGTTCTTTAATTCAGGGTTCTGATAACTTTGGAGACTGTGACATTAGAATGTAGGAAAACTTTCAGGACTCTCATGGAGAGATGGAATATTCATGAATGTCAAGCAGAACAGGAGTTAACTGCATGGACTGAACTAATAGAAGACTGAAGCCCTATTTATTTTCCAAATCAAGATAAACCAAAATCAAGACCCAAATATAATCACAGACCCATGTAAAGAGAGATGTAAAGACCGAATACTTCAGAAGAGTGAAGTAATCATTTAAAAAAAGCTTAAGACATTGATGATTCTTTGTTTTCTTTTCCAGAGTCAAGAAAACTTTGCTTTTGAGTTATTTACAGCTTGTCACGATTGTGTAAAGTATGCTCCTGTGAACAAATTAGGATTTCTGTCTCTCAACCTGATTTCTCTAGAATGTGGAAACTATTTGTGAGTATTCTTAACTTATGGCAATATGGTTATTTGCATAAGTGCAATAAAAATGTTTTATTTTGCAACAGGACACTATTGGAGAAACTGGTGATTTTACTGGAATGGTGTGATTTCCTTTAAAGAATCAAACTTGACTTAAATAGAGCCAATAAAAGCCCCTTGGGAACAATGGTCTCATACTTTGTCTACACAGTCCCTGTGTAGGGTTCCTGACCTGTGGTAAGTAAAGAATGTCACTTTCTGATAGGTCCAGGAGACCCAAATTATCTTGGGATCCCAAGAGGAGAGGAATATACCCAGCTCACAGGCATTTGATGGTACAAAGCCATGGCTGAGCTTGACTTTAAAAAAGTCTTATCTGAGATTCCTTCTATGAAACAAAGTTCCATAAAAAAGCCTATGTGAAAAATAATCATTCTTGCTGTATTTTATACAAATAGGCCAAGTGTAAAAAAAAGTAAATCAGTCCTACCATGATTTGCTTTAGTAAAAATAGGAACCTGAAGAGAGAAAAATTATGTTTCAAAAAGTATAGTGCACCTGTCATTAGATTTTAGACTTGCCTAATGTTTTTCAATTTTTATTATTTTCTACAGTTGGACTGAATTCTAAAATTTTTCCTGGTGGTAAGTCTCCAAAATAATGTTTTCAATTTTTTTCTTTATTTTGCTTTTTTCTCCTATTTTTCCTAATTTGAAATAACTGGAAACTAAGCTGTGCTTTTCTTAAAGTCCTGTGAACTAAAGGTAGACAACTTAAACTTCAGAAGAAAATAACAGCAACCTATTAACATACATAAGCCACTTTCACAACTACTGATATATGGACTTCAGAGTAATATGACCTATATTGATTTTCTAGGATTGTTCTTTTTTGTTGCTGTTTTTTCTCCCTGCCTCCCCCTATTTTCTAATAGAAGGACATGAGATGTCACAACCTTCTAAAAATGAGCTTTTCTAATAATGCAGGACCTACCCTTGTGGAAATAAACCATCCTAGCCATGAGAGATCAGATGAAACCTGAGACCAGAGACTCGTTTTCTTCTAAAATGATTTCTCCAAATGATTTTAAAAATAAAAGGGGTAAAATGTGAAAGGAAAATAAATCTTGGGACCCTCAAATCACTAAGCTAAAGGGAAAAGTCAAGATCGAACTGCTTAGGGCAAACTTGCCTCCCATTCTTTCCAAAGTCATCCCTCTTCTCACTAAGATAAATGCATATCTGACTGCTTCCTTTGGAAAGGCTAATCAGAAACTCAGAAGAATGCAACCATTTGGTTTTTCTCTTATCTGCCTACGACCTGGAAGCCCCCTTCCTGCTTCGAGTTGTCCTGCCTTTCTGGACTAAACCAATGTACATCTTACATGCATTGATTGATGTCTCATGTCTCCATAAAATGTATAAAACTAAGCTGTGCCCCCAACCCCCTTGGGCACGTGTTGTCAGGACCAGGACCTTGTGAGGCTGTATGGGCATATGTCCTTAAATTTGGCAAAATAAACTTCCTGAATTGACTGAGACCTGTCTTAGATATTTGGGGTTCATACCCGCTTGGTACTGTGTAGTGAATGAGTTCTCACAAGATATGGTTGTTTGAAAGTGTATGGCACTTCCTACCTGTCTCTCTTCTTCCTGCTCTGGTCACATAAGACATATCTGCTTCTCTTTTGCCTTCCACCATGATTGTAAGTTTCCTGAGGCCTCTCCAGAATCCTAGCAGATGCCAGAATCATGCTTCCTGCACAACCTGTGGAACAGTGAGCCAATTAAACTTCTTTTATTTACAAATTACCCAGCCTCAGGTACTGCTTTATAGCAGTGCAAGAATGGACTAATACAAGTGTTATAGATATTGAGTAGGTAAAAATCAATAGGATTTAGCAATTGGACATAGAGACACAGGAGTTGGGGAGATTTTTTTAAAGAGGTGATTAGAAGAAGAATATTGTCATGGAAATTAGAAAGTTAGGTTTATTGGTAAAAAGTTGCTGAATATTATTCTAGATATTTTGAGTTTGATGTACTAATGAGGAACAGGTGGAGACCTCTATCATACACTTGGAAATTTAGGACTGGAGCTGGGAGACAAGTGGGGCCAGAAATAAAGGTATGCTCCTTCTGCTGTCAACCCACCATGGCCTTTTAGTGGGATCAGTGGAAGCTCTGCAAGTAAGTGCCTGGAGTTAGCGAAATGGTGTGGAAGGACAAACTGATGCCAGAACCTATGAACTGACAGCATTTAAGGGGTGGGAAGGAAAAAAGAAAAAGCAAATGTGACAGGAGATCAGGAAACTTAGGCAAGTCAAATAAGAGAAAATTCTTTCAAGTGTGAACTTCCTTATATGACATTTATGATTTAAGTCCGGCTTATATAAAGAAATTAAGAAAGAAAATTGGAAAAATAAATAGGGCTTTATGTATTTTAGGGCTTATGATGATGATTATGATATAGGATGAAAATAAAGTATGGGCCGGGAGCAATGGCTCATGCCTGTAGTCTGACCACTTTGGGAGGCCAAGGTGGCGGATCACAGGTCAAGAGATCTAAATCATCCTGGCCAACATGGTGAAACCCATCTCTACTAAAAATACGAAAAGTAGCTGGGCATGGTGGCACAGGCCTGTAGTCCCAGCTACTCGGAGGCTGAGGCAGAAGAATTGAACCTGGGAGGCGGAGGTTGCAGTGAGCTGAGATCATGCCACTGCACTCCAGCCTGGTGACAGAATGAGACTCCATTTCAAAAGAAAAAAAAAGAAATAAAGTGTGGACGGCAGGCATTCTAACAATTGTAATTAGAGAAATGCATTAATAAATAAGCTTTCATATTTTCCTACAAGTTATTTTCTTAATACTTGTCAATATTGCATGCCATAAAGCTTTTTTCTAAAATAACAAAAATCATGTTTTAAAAGTATATTTTATAATGCCAAGAGGCAAACATGATGTAAGAGACTAAGAGCAGGCTTATCCAGCAAATATAATTTCATCTGTAAAATGGGGATAATAATCTTTCTTAATCAGCTTGTCTCAGAGAAGTGTTATGTGAGTTAACTGAAGGAATGATACAGCATTTTATGAATGCAAAATCTATAGTAATGTATAATATAATTGATATTTAAGTACTTTTTGTGCTTCTGGTCTTATGCTGGTAAAGTTGCTATCACTTTAAATAAGTAATAAATATCTGATTTTTGCTCTATGTTCAGGAAGCAAATTTTCTTATCTTTTTTACACTTACAAATTTACTATAATTTTTCCTTCTGTGAGATGTTTGTATTTATCTTATTTTGGTCAATTCCTGCTCTGGCAAGTACACACAAAATAAAATGTTAGCATCAACAAACAAACATTTTTGTTGGGTGTGTTCTCACTGTCTAAATGTGTTTGATTTTTTTTCAGCCAGAATTATTTGTTTCAAATGCTTTCATGAAACATGCATTTACTTCTGGCCCATCTTAATAGCTCAAATATTCCCGTCTACATTGCCTTAGATCACCTTCTATTCAGTGCTTCTTTCTTAAGAGTTCTTCTGTCGGCCAGAATTTTTTCTGAGGTTTCAGTAGTTGCCTGGTAGGAATGCTTGTGAAAACATTCGTGGATAGCTCAAACATTTTTTAATAACATTTTCTTGGAAAAAAAAATTTACTGGCAGTCAGGACACATTATTTAAACATATTTCAAAATATTTACGCATCCTTGCAATACTTTGGTGGCATCTTGTATGGTAAGGCTGAATTGATGATTTTCTAGTTACCTCTTTTTTTTGCTTGTTTTTGGCCATTCATAATAGTTGATCGATGAGTGTTTGATAGAATTTCCACACTGTTGATAAACTCAGTAATAAGGTGGTTATAACAACCAGAGGTTTTTGAACTTTCTTCTCAGAGACTTGAACTGAAACAAATTAGATTAACTTTACTGTAATCCTGTCAGATGCTTGATTTTCAGTTGCTATTTTGCTGCTTTTTTTCAGTATTCACTTTTTCAAAAAATTTTCAGCTTTTATGTTAGATACAGGGGATATATGTGCAGATTTGGTGTATGGTAATATTGTGTGATGCTGAAGTTTGGAGTACATATCCTGTCACCTTGGTAGTGAGCATAGTACCTGATAGGTAGTTTTTTAACCTCTTTGCCCACCCTCTAGTAGTACACAGCTTCTACTGTTCCCATATTATGTCCGACTTATAAGTGAGAACATGTGGTATTTGGTTTTCTATTCCTGCATTTATTTGCTTAGGATGTGGCCTCCAGCTCTATCCATGTTGCTGCAGAAGACATGATTTCATACTTTTTTATGGCTGCATGGTACTTTTTGATGTATATACATCATATTTTCTTTATCCAATCTACCACTGATGGGCAGTCGGGTTGATTCCTTGTCTCTGCTATTGGGAATAGCACAGCAATGAACAGATGAGTGCATGTATCTTTTTGGTAGAATGATTTACTTTCTTTTGTGTATATACCCAGTAATAGGATTGTTGGGTCTAAGATAGCTCTGTTTTAAATTCTTTGAAAAATCTCCAGACTGCTTTCCAACCATCTCATACCAGTTGGAATGGCTATTGTTAAAAAGTCAAAAAACAACACATGCTGATGAAACAGAAGAGAAAAGGACACACTTATACACTGTTGATGGGAATGTAAGTTAATTTAGCTGTTGTCTCACTTTTTCCTTTTTCTCCTTCTCAATGGTAATTCAGAAATTAACAGTTGTTGGTATCATTTTGGCGTTAGTATTTGGTGATAGATGTAGCTTTAGTGAGACCTGTGGTTCTCTATATAGGGCTTACACCTTATTTAAAGTTATTTTGCATATTTCATGATTATGTCTAAATAAAAAAAGACAATAGATAAATTGTTGGTGCATGTATGTTGACTAGCCAAATCAAACTTTGTGCTTTTTTTGGCCAGGGAGTGGGGGCATAGTGCGGGGGAGCAGTGAGCATTTTATTAGTAGGGCTCAATTTTTAGTATTTTTTCCAGAATAAAGAGATAAATTTAGGTCTGTGATTATATTTGGCTCTTGATTTTGGCTTATCTGATCTGCAGAGGAAGAGCAAGAATTATTACCTTAACTTTTGCTTCTGGGGGTAGCAATGCTACATAATTTAAAAATCCTTAGTATGTGTATGTTTAAAAACCATATTTTAAGAATTTTAATTTATGAAAGGTGTCTTCTCTCTGAGTTTTTTATCCCATGTTGCTAAGTCTTTCTGCACATCTTTTCTTGCATCTCTCTCTTTGGTATTTTTTTCCTTATGTGTTTGTGCTGTATTTTAAAAATGTGACTTTTTCACTCTATAAAACTGTGTATACACATCTGATTATATGTCATTTCCTGTGTTCTTCTTGTATGTGTGCTTTTTCAACTGTGCTCAATCTATTTTTATTTGGGTGTCTCTGTTTATTTTGATCTCTGTCTATGCCTTTATCAATGAATATTCCTGTGTGTCTTTGTGTCTGTCTCTCTCTCTTCCTGTGTAGATGTGTATGTGCTTTGTGTTCATTTCTGTGTCCATTTTGATGTATCCCTCTGTTTATGTGACTTTGTTCTGGCCTCCCTCACTATCTTTCACTATCTCTGTCTCATTTTATATATATGTCTTTCTCAATTTTTATTTGATTTCAGTTCTTTATGTATGTCTTCCTTATTTTGTGGTTATAACATTGAAGTTTTGCTGTAGTGTTATAGTTACTAATTAAAATTTAAAGTTTCCTGTTTTATGTATCAAAACACTATGTTGTACATCATAAATATATACAATTTCTACTTATCAATTAAAAAATAAATAAGAAATAAGTCAGCTCTAAAAAAATTTAAAAATACAGTTTTCTGTTTTATTTCATTAGAAAAATGAGTTAAAATCATAAAAGGCAATTCATAGAAAAATTGTAAGTGTGGTAATAAATATTAAAAAACAGACATGATCTTAATAGAAGTTAAATACAGGTGAGTAAAATAACGAAGTTACATTTGTTGACTATTAGATTGATAAAAATATATGTGTGGGAAAATAGTGAATTATACATTATAATGACATTGAACAACATTTCAAGAGGACAACATGAATCAAAACTTTAAATATACATTAGCTTTGACTCAGCAATTCTTCTTTAGGAATTTTCCCCCAAATAACCAGATAATTGTACAACTGTTTATTTCAGAATTGCCTTTGTAGTATAAAATTGAAAGTAAATGTCCACCAACAGAGGATAGGTTAAATGAAGGATGGTACATCTATGTAATAGAATATTATAATCTATTGTTATAGAAAAGTTCTGTGGTCTATTGATAAAGGAAAAAAATCAGATTACAAAAGGTGTGTACAATGCACGTATTGTATATGCCATTTATTCATTCAAATAATATGTATTTTCTACATGTACTATGTGGTAAGTATGCTAGAGCCACTATAGAGATATCCATATTGTTTTATATGGGGTGGAAGATAATGAAAGAACTTCCACCTTCTGTCTATTATGGAGTTAATAAGCAAGTACTATGAAAAATAATACAGTTGCATCAATTTTGGAAAGTTTTCTGTTCTTAAACTTTAAAGCAGATGTATTTTTTATTTTGAAATATTACATTAAATCGATCACTTTTTATAGTTTTCCTTTTCTTTTCCCCCCTCCCCCACATGTGAGGGATCTGTGATGCTCTGTAAAAATTGATTCCCCATCCTGACCAAGGCAATTTTCTTAGGTGTTCTGGAAATGTTATGCCTTGGTACATATTGTCTTAATGAGTTGTCAAGAAACAATATTTGTTTAAGGCCTTTGGAAAAATAGAAAAAAAAATTAAGCCATGTACTTGTCAAAATGTCATTCCCATGTGAAGCTCAGAGAGTCTGAGTAAATACAACGTGAAACAATAAAGGTAAATGCTTTGCTCAGTTGTTGGAAATTGATGCTAATGTCAATGGAAAACTAAACTTGAAAATGTAATGTTTAGTACAGTGATTCTATAACTTTAATGTGCATAAGACTTACCTAAAGAACTATTTTTAAATGCAGAGTCCTGGACCTCACCCCCTGAGGCTCGAATTTGGTAGGCTGGGATGGGCATAGAATCTATATTTTAATAAGCTTCCAAGGTGATTCTAATATAAGAGGTTTAAGGGCTACATTTCACGAAATGATGTTAATGGATAATTACAATAGCTAATCTACTTTAAGAATTTGACAGATTTCCCTTAAAGCATATCTACTGGATATATTTCTAGGAGGATTCTTTAGACAAGCTTATTTAAGAAATCATGGAAATTATGTAGGGGGATTATGAGTTCATAGGCGGGTCTACATTCCATTTCAAGACCAATTGGTTTTCTGGACCACAATTCTGAGCCAAAATTTTAATGAGCTGCCAGTGTTTACTTCCATCAAATAAAAATTGGCACTCTTTTTCCTCAAACAAGGGCATTAATATTTATAGATGTTCTCTCATACTTATAATTTTATAGTATTGGGTAGATAGTGTGAATTCCCAAGAACCTAGCCATAAAAGTGAGGAAAAGAATATGAAAAAGAGAGCCCTACAAATGTAGAATTCTGATCAATGAAAGCAGCTATGTAGTATAAATCAGACTACTTTAGAGCAATTTGACATAATCAGACTATGAAATCTATGAATCTTAAGTGACTAAATGAATTACAATAAATCTGTCAGTCACCAGAGTAGGTTTGCTGCAAAAGCAACTCTGAACTTCCTTGAAAAAAAGGTCATCAGAGGTGCAAGAAATCTATATGTTGCCATAGTGTATTATTATAACCAAGTAAACACTAAATTGTATATACTAAGTAAACAATTTAACATTTTGTGATCATTTGATTTAAAAACTGCTTATAATTCTGATTTAAATAAAGTTTATGGGAAGAAATCCAGACAGCCTTCCATAATGTAGTTGATTTATTGAGGCATGAAAATATCTGCTCAATTCAGATAATCGGAGTTTTTTTTTGGCTGGAAATCCATTTAGTTATGAATATCTCAAGCTTTGTTTTTCAATATATTTGTTTATTTTTGAGACAGGGTCTTGCTCTTTCTGTCACTCGGGTTGGAGTGCAGTGGCACAATCTTGGCTCATTGCAGCCTCCACCACCTGGGCTTAAGCAATCCTCCTGCCTCAGTCTCCTATCTGGGACCACAGACATAAACCACCATGCCTGGCTAATATTTCAATTATTTTATAGAGACTGGGTCTTGCCATGTTGCCCAGGCTGGTTTTGAATTCCTGGGGTCAATTGATCCTTTTGCTTTAGTTTCCCAAAGTGCTGGGATTACAGGTTGTGAGCCACTGCACCTGGCCATGTTTCTCAAACTTGAATGTGCATATAAATCACTTGGGGATCTTTTTAAAATGAAAATTCTGATTGATGGTCCAGAGTGTACAATCTGAGATTCTGCATTCCAAACAAGCTGTTGGTCCACCCAAGGACCACACGTTGAGCAGCAAGGATTTATTTCTACTCCTTTGCTTAATAGATGAGGGACAGTCCATGCTTCACTTGGTTTTTTAGGGCATCATCATGTCTTGGGCAGACTTGAAGTCATTGGAACTGTATGTTATTAATATCAGTTTCTCAAACTCTTACCACTGAAGTCTCTGGTGAGGCCTTGGTTGCTACCTTTCCTGAGTTGAGGTTTTCAACTTTTTATTTCATTCAGTGTGAGAACTGAAAGATTACTTTTAATAAATGTTATTTTTCTTTTTCCCTTTTTTTTGCCTGAGTTATTCAGACATGGTTTCTGTTGCTTGCAGTCAACATAATTTAACCTATACAGGGTATATTTTGGTGGCAAAGAAATATACTATAGTTGTATCACAAGGGAATAAATTCTTCTTTCCTCAGAACATAGCAGATAAATATATTTCCTTAAAAGCTTACACAAATCCACTGGTGACTCAGAAATGCCTTTCTCCAGCATGATCTTCTTCCTCATCTTCCTGGCTCTATCCAACTTCCAATTTGATACTTCTGTTTGAATATCTAATAGTCATCTCAGACTTAACATATCCCAAATCCAAAATTGAACCTTCCAAAGTTGATGTTTCTATAGCAAATGACACTCTTTTTACACAGTTGCTCAGGTAAAAACCTAAGAATCATCCTTGATTTCTATTTTCCCCTCCCTAAGTTCAATCCATTAGCAAGTTCTATCAGTTCTGCTGTAAACATCTAGCAAAAATCAACCACTTGCCATCTCAACTGCTTGTCCTAGTCTAAACTATATCCATGTCTACCTTACACAACTACAAAAGCCTTCTAGTTCTGCTTTTCACTCCCACTCTAGCTTTTCCGCATGGCAGCCTAAGAAATTCTTTTAAAATGTAAACAAGATCATGTTACTTTTATGCTCAAAGCTGTTGAGTAGCTTCTTATCCCACTGAAAATACAATCCAAACTCCCTACCATGGTTTGCAGAGCTTATGTAATCATTGCTTTACTAAACCTCACAAGGACAAAGGAATAAACAGGAAGTAGAGATTTAAAAGATCACTCAACACACCTCTGCCACAGAAAGAAGGTATTCCACTTTCTATGGAACAGTGTCTATGATTACTCCTATTCTAAAGCCATTCAAGTGTCTCCTAGTTCCTTAGCCCTCATTTTCTTACAGATATATGTTACTTAGTTCTTGCTTTTTCCCAGTCTTGTCCAAACACCAGCACCAACAACCTTTCTCCTATAGGTTAAATTCTGCAACTCCCTGAACCAGTGGAAACCAAACTTGTCAGTACTTTAATTGTTCAAATTTGTAAGTGAATAGAGTCTGGAAATGGTCTGTGGCCTCCACACTGGATTTTAGTGTCCTGGGCAAAGCCCTTTGCCACCTGCTTCTGCAGTAAGGGGCAATCTGCCCAGCAATGTTCAACATATGTAACTAGTCCACGTGCATGGTTTCTGCTTCCTGTCTGGTGTGCAATCAAACTTCCTGCTCTGACCATAGCCTTGATTTAACCTCCTCATCATTGACCTAATACTCTAATCCTCTTTCTTTTTTTCTGTAAATCTGCTTTCTCTGGGGACTGAACTTTCTTTTGGGCCACTTTCAAACTGGACTAACTTAATTGCAGACAAAAGTGTGCCCAGTAAGAAGTATAGCTACTATCCAGAGACTCTTCCTATAGTGCTCTGCTTTCTTAGGTAGAATCCCCTGAATATCAGCATAAGTCTGGACTATTTATACTCCTCTTTGAAGACCAGACCGACTGCCAAGTTAATTTCCTTAGCCCCAGTTTTGCTGGTTCTGGCTGACTCTTCCATTCCTTTTTTCTACTATTGACAGCATAACATGTCCGAGTACAGGGTCCACATGTATTGGGACACATTCCTGGAGGTCTGAGAGCAGGAAATAATGAGGATAGTTGTGAATTCCACTGTGTCCTGGGGTTTAACTTGTTACACAATTCTGTGTCCTGGGAAGAAGACAGAACATTGATGGAAGTAAAAGTTACATATGGCTCTGTTGAGGACTTATGAGTCCACGTTATTTGCTGTTGGTTTCCTACAACTAGGACAGTCACAATAGAGTTGAATCTCCATTCTCAAATGTGTAGAATAGTAATGCTGATTTATGGAAGGGCTATAAATTCTATAGCTGAAATAAAACCATTTTTTGTCTCTTGGAGTTAAAAACTCTGGTATTCATAGATGGATGATTACTATTAATATCCAGTTTAGGATTAATAAAAAACTTTGAATCTAGTAAATTCTTTATGTCCTCTACTTAAGACTTTTGTCTCTTGGAGATGATAGGAATGGAATCCTCTTCCAGTGAACCTAGCCTGACTAATTTACTGTCAACATTAGCATACATGAACTGATAAAGAGAGAGGGCAAGGATAAGGATAAGGCTAGGCCATTTTTAATTTTTAATTTTAATTTTTTGTAGAAACAGACTGCAGATTGAATTCCCACATAGGCAATTCCAGAATTCTTATGAGACATGCATTAGGACATCAGCAACAGGTAAGTTTAATAACACCAATGAAAATAATTGGTTAAGACATTACAGTATTCCTCAGGGGAGTTGCTTGGTTCTAAGGAATGCGCTTTTCCAATTTTGATAGAACAATTACAATGTTCTCCATAGAGGAAATGATATTTTAATACTAGATTTCAAGAAATCACTCTCATCAGGAAGTATCTATCACTGCTCTTGAAAGAATTAAGAGCAGATTTGAAGGTTATGTGTACTCTTTGGAATAAGAACAAGTGGGAGATGAGGAAAAGGAATCATAGATTAGTGTATAATGGATTTTTTTCCACAATAGTTCCCATAGTTCTGATCAGGTGACTATGACCAACACTTTATAGAAGTGTTAGTTACAAAACAGAAAAGATGGAAATATGTAATCTGGTTACTGACCAGAAGAGTATCTATCCCTAGAATATTGTATTTATATAGATTGGATAATAACATTTTATGGTATTTAGGTCAAAAGGTACACTGTACTATGACTAAGATTTTCTCCCTGCATTATCAGAAAGTAGACATGAGCACAAAAAGAATGATACTCTATCAAGCTACATGACCTTCGATAGTCAAAAAATGTTTTAAGAAGTGTGTTCTTCCATTCATGTATTTATTCATTCAACAAGTAGAGTACCTAATACTAGAAATTGTGTAAGGCACGATACACAGAGGAAAACAAAATGGTTCCTGACAGTTTACTGATTATAATCTAGTGGTGCATAGAACACAATAAAATAATAATTATAATAATTAAAACTGTGACTAGTGCTATGAGGGTCAAGACAATAGAGTCTATTTGAAAAGCAATGTGATACTCTTAACTTGATTTTATGAGTAGAGGGAGCCAATGAAAACCTCTTTGAAGAAAAAATAGTTATAAAATTTAAGCAAGGACCTGAGGGATACATATGTTAACAGGACAAAGAGAAAGCAGCATAAGGAATACAGGCAGAAAGAGCAGCCTAGGTGAAAGCTCTGAGGTGGAGAGAGAAGTTAGCGTGTTTGGGGAACTGAAGGTTCATATAGTTAGGACAGAGAGTTAGGGTGATAATGGCTCTAAATACCGTTGCAGAGGTAGGCAGGGACCCTATCTTTGCAGAGCCTTGTGGTTGTGATAAGAAGTTTATGTTTTAAGCATAATCAAAAGCTAAAAAAGAAAGTCTGATATGTGCATGAGAAATCATATAGACATTATCTTTCTACCACAGGTGGTGCCAAAAATAAAATGCAGATTAATTTTAATTGTAGACTAAAGAACTACATAGACCAATGTGCCATATTCTATCTTGCCTTTTCTTGGCTTCCTTCTAGGAGACTCATTATTTTTGGCTACAGAGTAAGTATTTTCCAAATATACGTATTTGTAGTTCATATATATATACACACACATATATATACACACACGTATATTATATATGTATATATATATTGTGTATGTGTATATATATGTGTATATATATGTTTTTCCAAATAACATTTGACTCAGCTGAGAGCTCTGTGCAAGGTTACACTCTGGCGAAAACTTTTGGTCATTAAGGCTGCATTGACAATTGAGCAATCCATCATTAGTTGGTGAATTTGTTTCAGATATGTCGAATTTGAAGCCATTACAGGACATCTATATTGAATTGTTCTAGGTTGTTATGGAGGAAAACACATATTCAGGATTAAAATGAAACTATTGTTGTTCATAAGGCTGGCATTGTAGCAAGGAAGGAATGGGGTATTCATAGCCATACCTGGGGACTAGCATATCCTGGTCCCTTAGAACATCACACTTACCGTTTTTTTTAATATACAAAAATATATCCTAAAACTTCTCTGAGAATTGCTTTGTGGCCAGAGGCAGGAAAGGCCTAGTGACCCATATTTAGGTGAGAAATAGGAAAACAAGTGAGAACTCAACAAGGAAGGGGAAAAGGACTTTGTTATGCGTGAACAAAGTTCAAAAGTCTTTTTGAAAAGACTTTTAGCAAACATTGAAAAGTGGTCACATATAAATAATAAATATTTTGTTTATATAAAGGAGTTGCAGTAGTTTCCTAGGAGAGTAAAATATTAAAGATATTTTTTAGCTGTGATTTAAATTTTTAGAACATGTGACACGAAGATCTATCTAATGACCATGGAAGGACTGATTTCCTCATCAGTAGGCATTTTGGAAATTTGAGTCTGGAATACAGCAAGAGAGGTCAGAGATAGAGATGCAGACTGGAGAATTATTATTACAGAGATGATGATTAAAATCATGTCCATCAATTGATAAGCTGATTCAGGAAAACAGTGATGATCAATGGTTCTCAGTTTAGGCTACCATTAGGATCACCTGGAGAGTTTTTGAAAACCACTGAGGCAGCCCCACCCAAAAGATTCTGCTTTAGTTGATCTCGAGGACTGGGCATCCATTTTTTTAATTACTCTCCAGATAATCATACTAAGCAGTCAGGGTTGAAAACCTTAGCACAGATAGAGATGGGCTAACAATGGAGTCCAAGGAAGACTTGCAGTGATATAGAATCTGATAGGCAAAATGCTGGCCTTCATGGTCTTCATTCCTGGGGTTACTCCTATGAATATGTCAAAAGGTCTTTGAAGATGTAATTTAGGTTGCTAATCAGCTGATTTTAAAATAGGGAGCTTCTCTGGATTGTCTAGGTGGACCTAATCTACTCATATAAGCTCTGGAAAGCAGAGCTCATTTTCTGCCTGATGGTAAAAGAGAAGTCAGATATTTGAAGCCTAAGAAAGATTAGAACTGTTCTCCTTGACTTAGAGACTAAGGGGATCATATGTCAAAGAAACAGGAAAATAAGTTCCTGCAATCACAAGGAACTGAATTCTATCAACACTGCAATGTGTTTGGAAGCAGAATCTTCCCCAGAACCCCAGATAAGAGCCAAGCTGATGCCCTGATTCCTGCCTTGTAAGGCCCTTAGCAGAGGATCCAGCTGAGCTATTCTATTCCCAGACTTCTGACCCACTCATGGTGAGATACTAACTGGGTGTTTAGCCTTCTAAATTTGTGATAATTTGTTATGGCAGCAATAGAAAACTAACACACAGAAATAAAACTGTAAGAGCCTAGTATCACAAAAGCCAAAGCAGAAAGAAAAGATATACTTCGTACTTTTCAGTTAAGACGTCATTTACTTTTTTTTTTTTTTTTAATGAGACAGGGTCTCATTCTGTCACCCAGACCATAGAGCAGTGGTGCAATCACGCCTCACTGCTGTCTCCACCTCCTGGTTTCAAGCACTCTTCCCACCCTCAACATCCCAAGTAGCTGGGACTACAGGCATGCATGCACCATCATGCCCTGGTAATTTTTTATTTTTTATAGAGACAAGGTCTCACTATGTTGTCCAGGTTGGTTTCAAACTCCTGGGACCAAGCAATCATTTTGCCTTGGCCTCCCAATGTGCTAGGATTACAGGAGTGAGCCACCATGTCCCATCATCATTGCCTTTTGATAAAGTAGTTCCTCCTTCTTAATGAGTAAGGTACTTAGGACTAGGGCTTCTTCTAGTAGCCATATGGCTTATACAGCTTGCATTTGAAGTACGATACCCAGCAAACTTAGCCTGAGGTTACTCATTTCTTATATATAGCATTTATCTTTTCCAATACATTTAAATAATTTCAGTTGAGTATTGAGTCTTTTCTCAATCGAAAGTAGCACTATCAGTTCTAATAAGAAGAGTTTTGAATGGGATTTTGCTATGCAGCTAAGGTTCAAAGGTAGGAGTCAGAACTGAATCTGGTAACAGAGGGCAGGAAAACAGATAAAAGTAGAGGCAAATCTGTGGGAGTCAGGATGGGAAACAAATGAAGACTATGCAAGTGGGAGCAAAGTCCTGTGTCAGAAGAGTATACAAAGGCCCACATGTGCTAGAAAGCAGGGAATCCGCCCACCTTTTACCTAGTTGAGGCTAGTAGGTCTGTTCTGGGGTCTCAAAGGAATGTCAGGGAGAACAGCAATGTCTAAAAGCGATTGGAAGAAGGGCTGACTTCTGGGAGAGTAGCTGGGTTGCCAGCGGAGGGATGAATGTAACTGCAAGTTAATACCGAGGGAGATAGTATTAACAGAGAGGTAAGCAGCCAGTAACAGGAGAGGCCAGGACATGAAGCTGCATGGCCCATATCCACAAATGGTAAATTTAATGATGTTAGTTGTTCAGAAGCTACTTTTGAGCCTCTCTCGGGGGGAATTGAAAAGAGCCTCTTCCATGGGATGATATTAATAAGGGCCTGATACAGAAAACAGTTTTTGTTTGCTGCCATGACCTTAAGCTTTTTAAAAAATATCTTTTCAGATCAATGGAGCCTGGGGCAGCATCTGTTATTTAGTAATACATTTTTCTAAATCCATCTCCAAATTGTTCATTGTTTGATGGTTAATTCAGGCTTTCACTATTTCTCCAAGTGCCATAGTTAGTGCTTAAGTAGGTTTTCACCTTCTTTGCATATTTAGGACAAAGCTTTTTTTGGTTTAGACTGCAGAAAAAAAAATGGAGGCTTCTTTCCATCCCTTCATTTCGGATGCCAAGATAGCATGTGATATTTCTAACTCTTTTATGTTAAAATTCTAGTTCATTTTATGTATTTTTCTGTTATTATCACCCTCTTGCTCAAAGCAGATCATTATATTATAGACTTAAGCTAAAATATATGAACTTCTGTTAACTTGATTTCTGGAGAATAAGCATGGAAACAATCTCCTTTCTTTATTTGAAGGTTTCTTTGTGGAGTACTTCATTTGGACCCTTGGTTTGTACTCCAGCAGCTGGCTTAAACACATGTTCCTTAGTCTCACCTCCCTCTTTATTTTGATGGTCACTGATTTACTTCAAGCCTTCTTATTTTTTGATGGGACTAGTAAAATACTTTACCCATCTCTGGGCCCAACCACACTCATAGCTCATACCCTACACCCCATAGGTAAGAATGGCTGTTTATGCACACAAATCCAATTATGTCATCTTTGTTCACTTCAATGGCTTAACATTGCTGATAAGATAATGTTCAAATGTCTCTAGGATAGAGAACCAGAACTTTAGTGGCCTCTATCTACCTCTCCAACCTTATCTTCTTGCCTCTTCTAAATAAATTCTGCACTTAAGCAACACTAAACTACTTGCCTGGCCTCTGTGCTATTTCTTTTTTCTTCCCCTATATTGCTGGCTCACCCTGTCTCTGTGCTCCAAAGCACCATAATCATACTTCTATTGTAGTACTCAGTCATGTGGACAGCTACAATGTAATGTGTCTTCAAGTAGATGGTGAAATTCTGGAGGTCTGGAATTATATTTAGTTATTTTTTTTTAATTAAATGAACAATTCAATCTCTAACTAAAATTAATGATGATTTGGTATATATGTCATGCTGTTTATGTTTCTTTTCCCTTTTAAAATGTGCATGTTTACTTTGATACAAAAAGTGTGTTATCATCCAGATATAGACATTACCTGGGTATTGGTGTCACCTAAGAGCTTCTTACAAATGCAGAATCTCGGGCTCTTAGACGTAGTAAATCAGAATCTGCATTTAAGAAAAAACCCCAAGCTGCTTCATATTTCCAATACAGTTTGAGAAGCGTGGATCTGGGAACTATTTCATCTAATAGTTCTATTGCATTCAGGACATTCAGAAACCCCTTGCCAGTGTCTCACATGTGTACTTTGGTGGAGTATACAGCTTTAGGAGTTCATAAGCTTTTCCCACCAGCCCCAAAATCCTTGCTTTACCTGACAAAGTTAATTTCTCTGAAAACAATCTTTATCATTTGTTAAAGCAACTTCTGCACCTGAATTGGGTAGTATTCATATGGTGGATTATCCAAAATAAGCTTAAAACAACAACTCTCAGACTGAAAAAGGCCAGCTCATCCCACCCCTGATTTTTTCTGTGGACAGTTCTAACACTTGCATTGGCCTTTCAGCCTTCCCCAGACGAAGATAACTGCGTTTTTGTTACCTATTCTCTACAAGGACACTTATCTTGGGCTGCTTCTCTTTGTTACTTTTATTGTCTTTGAAAGCTAACTCTAATTTCCCATTTTCTTCTCTGTCTCATATTTCTTCTTTGCAATTATATTCATCCATCACTCTGTCTATAACATAGTCTAATCTCAGCTCTTGTCTCAATAATATTAATGAGATAAGTATGAAAGGCTGCATATCAACAATTTCATAGTCTTTTGTTTCTTTAGTTCTATTCAATCATCCCAGAGTCTTGAAAAGTGCATAGAATCTTTATATATCTTCCAATACCTTTTATGTAAGTCTTTTCATATATGCATTATTACTAAACATGTAAGTATAGGCATCAATATATTTTTTGGAGTTGTGCCCATCTATCTCTACAGTGTTCCTCCTCGCTTTGAAGTCTTAAGTATTCTCTAAAGGGAGATTTATACTTAAGGTCTAATCTCCTGCTGTTCTGACTAGCCTTTTTCTGCTTAAACTATTCCAGATTTTTCTTAAATAGCATCATCTCCACTTCATTTTTTAATAGCAATTGGTTTGTATTGTTCTACTTTGCTTCTGCAAATGTAATAACTGACATCCTTCTTTCTAAAATATCCTCTCCATGCTTCACCTTTCAACACAGGCCAACCCATTTTTGTTTGCTCTTACTCCCATAATTTTCATTCAGTGTGTCAGAGGATATGTCCTGTTAGCAGAGCTAACAGGCCACAAAGGACTTAGGGTCTCCTTCGAGTCCTTTTTTAAAAAAAAACTTCATGGTCCCACAACACAATGTGGTAAAGCAAGGTAAAAGGAAGGCAAGGAACAAAACAGGAAATTATACTATTACAGGAAATTGTTGTAATAAAGTGAAAAGCCAAGGAAGCAAGTGTCCAGCAAGTCATAAAATTCTAATCATGCAGCTGGGATAAATTGAACCTTTACTCACCAGCTGGCAGAGTTTTGTATTGTTCTTTTTGTCTTTATTTACATCTAAGTGCATACCTTTGTAACTTGAAAGCCACCTGGTCATTTTACAGTTGCGGTAATGAAGACACAAAAAGATTTAGTGACATTCTTAAGTTTTCACCATAGTGACTGGCTGAATCTGGGCTAAAATGTGGATCTTCTGACTCTGAGAGCAGGACATTTTCTCTAAGAATTGAAATTTCTTAAAGATCAACAGTTGTCAGACCCTGTCTTTATCAAATTTTAATGTGGCAAATCTTCCTCACAAGACTTTACAAGGCCATTCTACAGATAAGAAATCTGAGGCTGAGGGAGGCAAACATTAATTTCATCATTGTGAAAGTGCTCTCTTTTATCCCAGAAGTTAGGTTCACGTGCATGAAATCACTTTCCAAAGTAAGCATTGATGTATTAGGGACCTGAGAGGGGCAGAAAGAGGAACATACTTCTTTTCAAGAAGAATAGGTGCCCTGTAGTTGCTATAGCAACTGGGAACTGATGTAAGGCATTCCTGCTAGAACATTTTCACATATTGAAGGTGTCTTCCTGTCTGACCAGAAGCTGAAAGAGTTTGGTTAGCTTTGTTAATTAAAGCAGAGGTATCTAAAATGGGAAGCATGCACCCCAGGAAATATGCAGTTCAGTCTTCTAGGTTGCCTGTTCTTTGTCCCCTACACTGAAAAAAAAAATTGTGTAATTTTTTTTTTTTCGAAACAGAGCCTTGTTCTGTCACCCAGGTTGGAGGGCAGTGGTACCATCTCGGCTCACTGGAACCTCAACCTCCTGGGTTCAAGCAATTCTCATGCCTCAGCCTCTCGAGTAGCTGAGACTACGGGCTCATATCATCATGCCTGGCTAAGTTTTCTATTTTCAGTAGAGGTGGGGTTTCACGATGTTGGCCAGATTGGTCTCAGATTGGTCTCAGACTCCTGACCTCAGGTGATTGCCTGAGGCCTCAGCTTCCCTAAGTGCTAGGATTACAGGTGTGAGCCACTGCGCCTGGCCCACATTTTTAGAGAAGTATAATGTATACAGACAAGTGCACATTAAGTGTATAGCTTAATAAGTTTTCACAAACTGAACATACCTGTGCAGCCAATATCAATATCAAGAAATAAAACCTTAGTAGCGTTATAGAAGTCATGCTTGTTTTTCTTTCTAATCAATATTCTCAAAGTTAATCACTGTTCTGACTCCTAACTCTACACAGGCATACCTTGTTTTATCACACTTCACTTTATCACACATCACAGATAATGTGTTTTTTACCAATTGAAGGTTTGTAGCCACCCTACATAGAGCAAGTCTGTTGGAACCGTTTACCTAACAACATGTGCTGTGCTCACTTTGTGTCTCTATGTTACACTTTGGTAATTCTGGCAGTATTTCATACTTTTCCATTATTATATCTATTATGGTGACCTGTGATCAGTGATCTTTGATGTTACTAGGTTGGAGCAAAAGTAATCACGGTTTCACCATTCCTTTTAATGGCAAAGACCCCAATTACTTTTGCACCAAACTAACACTATTGTAATTGTTTTGAGGCACCACAAACCATGCCCATATCAGATGTCAAGCTTAATTAATAAATATTGTGTGTGTTCTGACTGCTCCACCAACAGGTCATTCCTGTCTCTCTCCCTCTCTTTGAACCTTCCCATTCCCTGATACACAACAATGTTGAAATTAAATCAATAATAACCCTACAATGTCTACAATGGCCTCTAAGTGTCCAACCAAAAAAATAAAAAAAAGGAAGGAAGAGTTGTACAACTCTGATTTTAAATCAAATGCTAGAGATGATTAGACTTAATGAGGGAGTCATGTTGAAAGTTGAGAGAGGCCCAATGGTAGGTCTCTTGAGCCAAACAGTCAACAAAGATGTGCATGCAAAGAAAATTATTTGAAGGAATTAAAAGTGCTACACCAGTGAACACAAAAATGATTAAAAAAAGAGAAAGGAGTGAAACAGCCTTATTGCTGATACGGAGAAAGTTTGAGTGGTCTGTATCAAAGATCAAACCAGCCATAACATTCCTGTAAGCCAAAGCATAATCTAGAGCAAGGCCCTGGATTCAATTCTCTGAAGGTTGAGAGAGGTGAAGAAGCTGCAGAAAAAAAGTTTGAAACGAATAGGAGTTGGTTCATGAAGTTTAAGGAAAGAAGCTGTCCCCATAACGTAAAAGTACAAGGTGAAACAGAAAATGCTGATAAAGAAGCTACAGCATGTGTTATCCAGAATATCTAGCTAAGATAATTGATCATGGTGGCTACACTAAACAACAGATTTTCAGTGTGGATGAAACAGACTTATAGTGGATGAGCCATCTAGGATTTCATAACTAGAGAGGAGAAATTAATGCCTGACTTCAAAGCTTCAAAGAATAGGCTGACTCTCTGGTTAGAGGCTAATGCAACTGATGACTTTAAGTTGAAGTCAGTGTTCATTTATTGTTCTGAAAATCCTAAGACCCTTAATAATTATGCCAGATCTACTATGTCTGTGCTCTACAAATGGAACAACAAAGCCTGGATGATGGCACACCTGTTTATACCAAGGTTTACTGAGTATCTTAAGCATACCATTGAAACCCACTGTTCAGGAAAAAAAAATTCTTTTAAAATATTACTGCTCACTGACAATACACCTAACTCAGACCCAAGAGCCCTGATGGAGATGTAGAAGGAGATTAATGTTCTTTTAATGCTGGCTAAAACAGCATGCTTTCTGCAGCCCATGGATAAAATAGTGATTTTGACTTTCAAGTGTTAATTATCTAAGAAACACAGTTTTAAGGATATCACTACCACAGATAGTGATTCTATTGATGGATCTGGGTGAACTACACTGAAAACCTTCTGGAAAGGATTTACCATTCTAGATGTCATTAAGAACCTTCATGGTTCATGGGAAGAGGTCAAAATATCAACATTAACAGGAGTTTGGAAGAAGTTGATTCCTGTCCTCATAGATGACTTTGAGGAGTTCAAGACTTCAGTGGAGGAAGTAGCTGCAGATTTGGCAGAAACAGCAAGAAAAAATAGAATTAAAAGTAGAACCTGAAGATATTTCAGCCAGATTTGCTGTAATCTCATGATCAAACTTGAATATATGAGCAATTGCTTCTTATGGATGAGTAGAGAAAGTGGTTTCCTGAGATAAAATCTACTCCTGGTGATGATGCTGTGAACACTGTTGAAATGACAATAGAAGACTTAGAATATTACATCAACTTAATCAATCAAGAAGTGGTAGGGTTTTAAACGATTAACTCCAATTTTCAAAGAAGTTCTACTGTGGGTAAAATGCTATGAAACCTTATCTCATGCTGTAGAGAAATCTTTTGTGAAAGGAAGAGTTAATCAGTGTGGCAAATGTCATTGTTGTCTTTTTTTTTTTTGTATTACACTTTAAGTTCTAGGGCACATAGGTTTGTTACACAGGTACACATGTGCCATGTTGGTTTGCTGCACCCATCAACTTGTCATTTACATTAGGTATTTCTCCTAATGCTGTCCTTCCCCCAGCCCCCGACCCCATGACAGGCCCCAGTGTGTGATGTTCCCCACCCTGTGTCTATGTGTTCTCATTGTTCAATTCCCACCTGTGAGTGAGAACATGGGGTGCTTGGTTTTCTGTCCGTGTGATGGTTTGCCGAGAATGATGGTTTCCAGCTTCATCCATGTCCCTGCAAAGGACGTGAATTCATCCTTTTTTATGGCTGCATAGTATTCTATGTTGTGTATGTGCCACATTTTCTTAATCATTCTATTATTGATGGACATTTGGGTTGGTTCCAAGTCTTTGCTATTGTGAATAGTGCTGCAATAAACATACCTGTGTATGTGTCTTTATAGTAGCATGATTTATAATCTTTTGGGTATATACTCAGTAATGGGATCACTGGGTCAAATGGTGTTTCTATTTCTAGATTCTTGAGGAATCACCACACTGTCTTCCACAATGTTTGAATTAATTTATACTCCCACCACTGTTGTCTTATTTTAAGAAATTACCACAGCCACCCCAACCCTCAACAAACACCACCCTGATCAGTCAGCAGTCATTAACATCAGGACAAGATCCCCAACCAGCAAAAAGATTACAACTCAGATGATCACTAGCATTTTTTAGTTAAGGTATGTAGATTGTTTTTTAGATGTAATTCCACTGTACACTTAATAGGCTGTAGCATATTGTAAACTAAACTGTTTTTTTTTGAGATGGGGTCTCACTCTGCTACCCAGCCCTGGAATGTGGTGGCATGATCTTGGCTCACAGCAACCTTTGCCTCCTAGGCTCATGCCATCCTCCTACCTTAGCCTCCTGAGTAGCGAGGACCACAGGTGCACACCACCATGCCCGGCTAATTTTTTTTTTTTTTTGTAGAGACGGGGTTTTGTTATATTGCTCAGTCTGGTCTTGAATTCCTGGGCTCAAGCAATCTTCTCACCTTGGCCTTCCAAAGTTCTGGGAATACAGGAGTGAGCCACCATGCCCGGCAGTGTAAATATGGACTTTTATATGCACTGGGAAACAAAAAAATATGAACTTTTATATGCACTGGGAAACAAAAAAAACCAAATTGCTTTATTGCAATATTCATCTTATTGCAATATTTTATTTATTATGGTGGTTTGGAATTAAACCCACAATATTTCTGAGGTATGCCTATGCATTAGTTTTGCTTGTTTTTGAGTGTTATGTCAATGGAATCATACAGTATGTTCTCTTTTGTGCTAGTTGCTTTCACTCAATGTTATGTCTTTACATAGTGTGACTAAGTTTTTTTCTTCTTGTTTAATTTTTATGTTTTAACTTATATAAAAGTTCAGTAATAGATGCATACAATTTATAAATAAGCCAGGGATGTGTGCATAAAAGTTTGCAGTTATTGGGTTCAAGTATGGCACCATTTGTGTGAATGTCGACTTTAAACCCCAGATAGACTCATTAGCTTTTTAAAGAGATAACTATTCATAACTACAGACTGTGATGACCTCATCGAGATATTTGTATTTAATAAACATTTATTTATGAGAACCTACTATGCACAAGTCTTGGTAGGTACTGTGACAGTTACATAGGCAAAATAAAAAGATGTAGCGCAGTCTTTCAAGGAGTCTCACTAGTGGGAGAAAAAGTGCAGTAAACTTATGTGATCATTCCAGACAAAACTGAGAATCTACAAGAGACACAACTAAAATGATATAGAAGCCTGGATGAAGGATGACCAATCTTCCAGGAAGCTAGAAAAGGCCCCTTGAGACTTTTACTAGATAAACTTTGAGCCTCTTTATACTTCCCATTTTCCAATATTTAATCAGATTTCTCGTTACAGAAATAGCATCTTCATTCTCACTGTGCATTGCATTATGTTTCAGGTTTATGGATACACAGTATATATTGCGCTCAGTCAAAAGGGGGCAGCATTCACCCTTTTTCTGAAAATCAGAGACCACTTTGGCCACATCTCTTTCTTTCTAGGAAAAGAATACTTTTACCAGACAGCGTTTCAGAACATAGATATAAATTTTAAGCCCCCTGTTTTAATTGTTTGTTTATAGAGATAGCAACTGACTTCCACCTTCATGTCACTGAGCCCAACATATTGCCCAGGTATAAATGAAGTCAGGCTGTCTCTGTGCCCAGAGTTTCCCTTATTTCTGCCTTTGTCCCTTGATTGGGCGTGGCAGTCTTGCTGAGACTCAGATTGCTAAAGGGCGGTGGCTGAAATGAACAAAAGGAATCAGACCTTTACTCTTAGCCTGAGAAAAAGATTGCCAGGGGAAGCTTGGGGAGAAAGCGCAATGCTGAGTGGTTGCATCATTGTTTTGACTACCTAATGCTTTTTTTCTCTTCTGAATTTTTATCCTTTTTAAACTTCCATTTATAATTATAACAATTATGTGAAAGGTAAATAAGTTACATGCACTACAGGGATGTATGACTGTGCTCTATCTTGGGGGCATTCATCTCTTTATTAGCCAAGTAACCTTTACAGTTTAAGTACTACACAGTTGCTGCAGTCCTTTTCTTGCTGACACAGTAGTAGAGGGAGTGGTGGTGAAAACTGAGAGAGGTTTAATGCTGAAAGTCTCAGACTGTGTATCTCTATGTCTATGACCTCTAACCACCAGACCAGCAGATAACTGATTTCATTTTGTTAGTGAAACACTGATTTTAATTGCTGACTTATACAGCTTCCATGTTATACTTGATTGGTTTTGAGAAAATCAATGTTGATGGTCAAAATTCCAAATTAATTATTTCTTTCTAGATTTAATCATACTGTATACAGCCCTCAATTGCCCTCTAAGCGACTTAAAAAAAAATTGAAGAGTAGAGCTTTACCAAATGTCTCTGAATGATAAAGGGAAGTTGGCCCACCCTATAATTAGGTTTTGTAAATATCAAGTCAAAGATCAGAGCAAAAGTCATCTGATTTCTGCCTTTTGTGAAGAAAACAAGGGATTGTAGTCACTATGGCTGATTTCAGAATAGTAGTAAAGATGAAGTCATTGCTTTCTTTCTAAACAGAAACTGTAAAATGAAATAATTTGGAACAATCACAGAAATAATTACATTAATATGAATAGCAAATAACAAGTGATAATTTGTGTAGCATTTACAGATATTGTGACCCTTGGTTTTAGGCCTTGTGCAGTGTTTTTCTCTGTCAGGTACATGATGCTGGGAGAGCAGCTCTCCAGGAGACCTCTGATGACATCATGTCACTGTCCTCTGAGGCCACAACACAGCTGCCATGCCACACATTAGCTCAAAACACACAGTGGGGCATAGCCAAGACATTCACAAAGTAAAGAAATGTCAACTTTCTACCTTTTAGCATTCATTTGCCTGAATTAACCAACTTTGTGCAACATAAAATCTAAAGCCCATGTGAAAGATAAGACAGAATTATTTACATTTCTGCTGAAATTAAGAATGATGAAGTAGAAACTTACTACTTTTAAAACCAAACAATGAATCTAAATATGTGTATGTCAATCAAATGATGAGTTAGGACTTCATCATGGACTGGAGAGGAAAATTGGATGACCAACTATCCTGGGTTGCTAGGGACTGAGAAGGTCTCCAGGATGTGACACTTTCAATTTTAAAATTGAGACTATCTTAGGCAAACTGGAAAAAGTTGGTCACCCTAGCTGGAAGAGATCTTTTTGGCTATGTTGTCCAATTATCTTATCTTGCAGCTGAAGAAAATAAAGATTATGGAAATCATAAGATCCCAGCAGGATTGTTTTTCTCCCTAATTCTTGTCAATGTCTTTTCTTTTCCTAGTTTCTCAGGTCATGTATTAAACTTAGACTACAGGATCATGCAAATGGCTCATATTAGGTGGGCCTGCGGGTAAGCAAGGGGTTAAGTGACTCCAAGAGTGGCTGTCCTCAGATCTGAAGGTCACTTGGCTGACTGTGGGAATGCCTGGCTGTCTTCCAGGAGAGCAGAGAATGACTCTATCAATAGTTTGAACACTGTTCTGCAACTTTCTGAGTGACACTGCAAAGTACCAAAGAGAGAAGCCACACGGGGGGGAAAATGGGCATCTCAGTCTGCTCTGGCAGCTGTAACAAAATACCATATACTGGGTGGCTTATAAACAACAGAAATTTATTCCTCACAGTTCTGAGGCTGAGAAGTTCAGATCAGGACATCTGCTGACTCAGGTGAGGGTCCCCATGCTGGTTCATGGATGGCACCTTCTACATGTCCTCAAATTGTAGAAGGAACTAGCTAGCACTCTGGGACCTCTTTTATAAGGGCACTAATCCCATTCATTGAGGGTTCTGCCATCATATCCTAATCACCTCCCAATGGCCCCACCTCCTAATATCATCAACTTAGGAGTTAGGTTTTAACTTATGAATTTCGGGGGGACACAAATGTGCAGATCATAGCAACTGGGTTCTGAGACTTGAGCATGTCAGGGATTCACAGCGTTTCAAATATGTGGGCAGGTTGCTGACACCTGTTCTTCTGGGTCCTAAGGAAAACAGAAAATGTGATTAAATAATTCAGCCTGATTTGGGGGCTTTATTTGTAATGACTCCTAGAAGGATTTGCCTTTCCAAATAAGGACCATGGAAAGTAATAAGTACTTAAATGAATGAAGAGGCTGAGTGAGAGGTGTTTTATAGCTGCGTGTGTTGGGGTGGGCGGGGCACTGAAGGAAGAGTTAAATGGTGAAGTACTATATAGACTGCTTTCAGTGTTTTCCTCAAATTATTCCACAGAGATGGTTGCTTATACCAGAAAGAAAATGAGAACTACTAATAATACTTCATTTTTATTCATCAAAGAGAATAATTACAGAACTGAAGAAGAGAGAGCAAACACTGTAAAAACATAGTACAAACAAGATAAAACATACTCAAAGCAGAATAGATGGAGGCAAGGGTCGTCAAAACTACTAAGAACCCAGGTATGTGGTTATTCTTCATTAAAAAATAGACCTATCTCTGTTATTCCTATTTTGTCTACTGAATGTATTATCCTATCTCAATCCACTGAACTCATCTTTCATTCTCAGCCTGAATGCTGTTCCCTAAGGAAAGTCTTCTCTAACCTCCTGATTCTATTTTAGGTCACCCTATTAAATGCCTTTAAAACACTGTATACTTTATCATAATGTGATACAAAAATGAAACTTGGCATGAATTAAACTAAATTACACTTATAATAATTTAATGTCTGTATCCCTGCTAGACTATAAATTTATTTATTTTTTTGAGGCAGAGTCTCACTCTGTCGCCCAGGCTGGAGTGCAGTGGTGCGATCTCGGCTCACTGCAAGCTTCACCTCCTTGGTTCACGCCATTCTCCTGCCTCAGTCTCCTGAGTAGCTGGGACTACAGATGCCCGCCACCATGCCTGGCTGATTTTTTTGTATTTTTTAGTTGAGATGGGGTTTCACCGTGTTAGCCAGGATGGTCTACATCTCCTGACCTCGTGATCTGCCCGCCTCAGCCTCCCAAAGTGCTGGGATTACAGGCGTGAGCCATCATGCCCAGCCACTATAAATTTCTTACAGTCAGAGACCATGCCTTTTTTGGTCATTGTTGAAGCTCCTGGTACATAGTAAGCACTTGATAAGTGTTGTTTGTTGAACTAATGAACCAATCATTTGAAATGAGTTCAAGTTTTCAGATTCTGTTGTATAGATCTGTAATATATGGCAAAATCAATAAAATGTGTTATACCCCAAAACATTTCCATGTGTGTGTACAGTATTCTGTTAGGAGAACAAATTCTGTAAAAAGACTACTGAATCCAAATCTTGGCTCTTATACTACCTCTGAAAAGTTACACCTGTAAGCCTCAGTTTTGCCATTTACAAAATGGTATTGTGTCAGCTTCAAAAGTTTCCTCTGAAATTTAGTGAAATAACGAGGATGGACATTAAGCATGATATCTGGAACATGATATATTTTCCACAATTATTAGGTTAATTTGAATAATTAAAAATTTAGAAACAGTCAAATGCCCCAAAATTCTCAAGATGGTGAAAAATGTATGTGACTAGAGAATAGAATGTAGTCTTAGTTGTTTTATTGAGTCATTGTGTGACGTTAGGCAAATTACAAGTATCTCTGGGAATTACTTTCTTTATTTACAAAATGAGATAGCTAAACTGTCCTCTTATGATCCATCGTGAGAAAAAGGGTGTTGTGGATGTCCTAAATTTATATAAAATTGAATGCTTATATGGTAATTTTTTCTAGCCATATCTTTTATTAGGTTCTTGAAAGGGATTGAGTTGCAAGTCAGGTTACTGGGAAGCAGACTCTGAGATGGAAATTAATGTGCAGGAAGTACACATTACACAGAATAAAACACTCTTAGGGTTAACATCTATTGGAGAAGGGAAAGAAGAAACAGGATTGGGCAAAGAGAGAAGTTGGCTGTAAGCAATCAGCCAAACTTTCTATGTTGAATATTTTGCTAGATTGTTTTTAGGATAAACATGACTAACATGATAGCTGTAATTATTTCAGCATGTTATAATTTAACAGCGAGTATGGTGGAAAACTATGTACTATCTTCCCAGTGTCCCCCCCCTGTGAATTGCTCCTTCCTTCATTCAAACGGTGCCATTTGATGCTGTGTTCTTATAGACTTTACTATTGGCAAAACCCACAATTACTTTTGCACCAACCTAAAACCTTGTCACAATATTGTTCCAGGGTTGAGTAAAAACATAAATGGTCAGTTTGAATCAGTTTTTAAATTTCCCTGGGAAAGACAGTCAATCTGTTGATAGAAGCCAAAATGTGAAAGTCAGGATCTGGCATTGCTTATTATCTCTGTGAGTGAGGAGGCCTTGATGGAACTCAAAACCTACCCATGCACGTTACAAACTGAAAAGGGAATTCAATAACTAAAGAGTCATAACAATTCCAAATGTATATATGCCTGATAAACTCCAAACAATAGAGTTTCAAATTACATGAAGCAAAATTGATAGAAATAGAAGCAGAAATATATAAATCCACAATCATAGCTGGAGAACTCAATACTCTCTCAATAATTGAGAGAACAAAGAGATATAAAATTAGTAAAGATATAAAAGACATGAACAACACTATCAACCAACTTAAATGAATTGACATTTATAGAACGCTTCACCCAACAATAGAAGAATATATATACTGTTTAAATACACATGGAACATTCATAAAGGTATATCATATTCTTGGCTATAAAAAATTTAAAGAGATTTAAAAGATTTGAAATCATACAGAGTATATTCTCTGACCATAATGGAATTAAGCAAAAAAAAAAAAAAAAAAATCCATAACCGAAAGATATGTAGAAAATCAACACATATTTTGGAAGGTAAACAATACATCTCTAAATAATCCATAGGTTAAAGAGGAAGTCACAAGGGCAATTAGAGAGAAAAATATATGTGTAAGTAGATTTACTTTTTGTTGTTGTTGTTAAAGAAATGGCATCTCCTCAGGTTGTCCAGGCTGGTCTTGAACTCGTAGGCTCAAGTGACCCTCCCACTTCAGCCTACTGAGTAGCTGGGACTACAGGCATGTGACACTGTGCTCAGCTTAAGAAATATTTTAAGTTGAATGAAAACAAGAACCCAATATATCAAACGTGGGATGCACCTAATGAAGTACTACATGTGTAATTTATAGAATTAAACACTTACATTAGGAAAGAAGAAAGATATGAAATCCATGATGTAGATGTTAAGAATCTAGTAAAAGAGGATTAAATTAAGTCTCAAAGTAAACAAAGAAAAGAAAAAAAATAAAAATAAAAGTAGAAATCGAAAAAATCAAAAACCAGAGAAAAATAGAGAAAATCAATGAAACCGAAAATAGATTATTTCTTAAGATCAATAAAATTGATAAACCTCTTCCCAGAATGAGCACGGGGCAAAAAAAGAAAACACAAAATTATGAATATCGGAAATGAAAGAAGGAACATTACTATTAATTCTATAAACACTAAAAGGATAAGGGATTATTACAAACAACTCTATAATATATTCCCACGTATTTGATAATTTAGATGATATGGGTAAGCTCCTTGAACGACAGAAACTATTGAAGCTAACACAAAAATAAATAGATAACCTTAACAGTCCTGTACCTATTAGAGAAACATAATTTATATTAAAAACCTTTCTATTAAGCATTTAGAAAAGAAATAGCAGTCTACACAAACTCTTTCAGAAAATAGAAGAGAGAACACTTAACTTATTTTAACTTGATAACAACACCAGACAAAAATATAACAAATAATAAAACCAAAAGTCAATATCCCTCATGAACAGATGCTCAAATAATCAAGAAAATATTAGAAAATAGAATCCAACAATATGTAAAAAGGATAATATGTTATGACCAAGTGGGGTTTATCCTGGAAATGCAAAACTGTTGTAACATTTAAAAATCCATCAGTGTAATTCATCAAATCAGCAGACTAATGGAGAAAAATCATATAATTTTCACAATGGATTTTTAAAAAGCATTTTACAAAATTCAATTTTCATTCATGGTTTAAAACAATAGCAACATTAGCAAAAATTCTCAGTGAACTATGAATACAGTGAGACTTCATCAACCTGATAAAGGTCATTTATGAAAAGCATTACAGCTAATATCATACTTAATAATGAATAATGAACTGTTTTCCTGGGATTGGGACAAAAGCAATGATGTCCACTTGCGTCACTCCTATTCAACATTATACAAGAGATCCTGATTAGTAGAGTAAGACAAAAACAATAAATTCTGGATGCATGGAATAGAGTGAATAAATCTCAAATGTATTATGCTCAGTGAAAGACGTCAGACTCAACAGGATGCATACTGTATGACTGCATATGACATTCTGAAAAAGTTAAAACTATAGGGAAAGAAAGTAGATTAGTGGTTGCCAGGGCCTGGAGCTGCAAGTAGAATTTTGCTATAAAGGGGCATAGGAGAGTTTTGAAGGGTGATAGAATTATTTTATATCTTGTTTATGATGGTTACATGACTATATGTGTTTATTATTTTTATATCTTGTTTATGATGGTTACATGACTATATGTGTTTGCCACATAACTAATAGATTGGTACATGAGAAAGGATCTATTTTCCTATATGTAGATTACCCTTGATATGCCTCAGAAAGAAAAGAAAAATCCCACTTAAAGAGAGAAACCAATGTGGGTTTGTCTTTGAAATGAAATTCTGGTGGTGTTTTTGCCTGTGGTTGTGATTTTTTTTCCGGAAATCTGGGTTTCTCTCTGAACTTTTGGAGTTTAGTTATTTAAAAAATGATAATTTTATCTGCTTTTGATAAACCGTGGAAGAGGGCTACCTGGATATATTCTATGCATTACCTGAGTGATTCAGGATATTTTAAATGTAACCTCTATACTTTTCCCCATGCAAGTTCAAATAATGTTTCTATCACCTGTGACAGACAGTCCTGAGTAATGCATGGAAATAGGCACTTGCACAAGTAACTGTATACACGGTTGTGTGAGAAGTGCTGTAAGAACAGTAAAAATGGTGTGGAAGCAGACAGCTGAATGTGATTAAGTCTGACTGGGAGCTAGGCAGTAATTGAGTTGGCCTCAGAGACTTTCTGCACTAGAGTCTGGGGAAGCATATCCTAGCTTGAGAAAACACATTTGAGAGCACATTGCAGAGGACAGGAATAAATGGATGCATGGATAACAGTATGTGATGTCTTCAGGGATAAGAGGTGCAGTGGACCTAAAAAGTGAAGAGACCATCAAACCAGGTAAGTGGTGGAAGATGAACTTAGAAAGGCAGACTTTTACCGGACAGTAGAGAGATCCTTTCTGTGCTCAACATTTTAACTTCATTTTATAAAGAGTTTTATAAATAGCAGGGGAGTGGCATACTCAGATAAGAATTTCTGAAAGATATTTTCAATGCAATCTGAGGAGTTATCAGAGCGGCTTCTTGAAATAGGTCAGTTGGGAATCTGTTACATTAGATTAGAAGGTCTGCAGATGACTATGCCCTACATAGACAGAAAGGGTGTAATGATATTGATGTTGTTATGATTATAGCAGTTACCACTTTCCCCACTCCTTATGAGCCAGGCATTGTACTAAAGTACTTCAAATACATTATCTTATTTAATCCTGACAATCATATAAAGTAGGTATTATTATGTCAATGTAGTAGCCAATTATTTTCCACTTAGTCCATGTGGAGGGGCTGACCCCACTGCCTTTCCCACCCTACCAGAGGTGGTGATATTAGGGATAAGCGTGTGTCCTGGGCTATCTAACAGGCGTATCCTTTTTTTCCCTTGGTTAGCAAATGGTGAGGGACAGGTATATAGCTCATTTTATACATTTGGATTTAGTCCCATGAATTTGGTGGGAATTATCAATAAGTGAAGATAAATTGTATCTGCTTTTGATAAGAAGAGATGGATGAAAACTGGCTGGAATCATTTGTTAGTTGATATTAATTCTACAGCCCTGAATTTCCCAATGAATTTTCCTTGAATGTTCATCCTGATAAATACTTTGTGAAAAAGTATTCTGTTTTACGTATTAAATGGGAAAGCATTGTGTACTGTATTATCTCAGAACTTAGTAAAGGGACTAGAAATCTTGCAGTCAACAAATCTATTTAATTTTTTTTAATCCAGCTTTCTCAAATGTATGTAAAGAAGTTACTCTTTTTACACATGTATTGACTAGTATCTACCACATTTTGGCAAATACAGTTGTAGGCATTTATCTGCCTAACTATAGTTAAACCGTTCAAGATTTTAATAGCAGGATAAAAGGCACTCTTGTCTCTAGTATCTCTTGAGGTTGCATTTCTTAGTTTTTTCCCTGAACACTTATAAAGGTACAGATCATGATCTGAAAACAAAAGAAAATGTTAAGAGCCAGGGGCATGTTTTGGTCAATTTGGATTTACACGTTTCCATATAACAGTATTCTGCTGCCTTCCAGAGACACTAGAATCCATCACCTGACAGCTGTGGAGAGCACAGTTTCTCATTTGGCTTACCACTGTTCCTGAGACTCCCCACAAGAGAGACCCAAACATATTACCTAAGGAAATGAGGGGTCACTGAGTGATAATGTGAAGTAGAAGAATTCACATTCTCATCTGCACAGTCACCCGGGGGTCTCATTTTTGAATCTGGAATGTGAAACGAACTTTGGAAATAATTGAAAAAAATGCCCAGTATGCCCAGTACAATGCTAGGTGTGGTAAATACAGCAGTCAAAAGGTATGACCACTGTTGTGTCATCTCTGTCTTCATAGAGCTTTCTTATTGTAGCTTCAAGTAATGTCTCTAAGAAACTTTTTTAAGTTATAATTTACCTCAAATTCCCTTCCTTATAATATTTAATGAAATGACACATAAAATGCAAGGAAACTGAGTAAAAGAAGAGCAACATGGCTTCTAAAAGAGAAAAGTGTTTTATAAGACATAAAAGCAGTTTCATGGGGAAGGTCATCAATGGTGGCATTGGTGACTAACATAGGATCTGAAATAATACCAGTAATAATTAAAAACATTTCTTTCTGAGACCTTTCAAATGCTGAGGAACTCTTCTCTCCTCAGAAAACTTCACTGTTTTTTGTTGATGACAAACTGGTGTAATAAAAACAAAGACACACTGAAATGGAATTTTTACAATTGTGATTCTTAAAAAACTTAATATTGTGGAAAAAGTACAGTACACTTTTACATACCCAAGCTATCTTATTTTAGCACTGTTTTGCAAACCATTGAAAAGGCTTAACAATCAATCCATGCTAAAATTAGTTCAAAACATGCATGCTGAGAATGAATTACATTGAAAAGACTCTGGAACTCTAAAACGATTTTAGTTTTCTTAATTTTTCATGTAGAAAAACCCACAACTGGTGTTCCTCATTACCTGGTTTAGCAGCTTTTTATCTATAGAAGTGTTGAAAATTATAATAGAAACTTATAGAAGATATATATATCTTAGAGATGATGGTGATTTTGAAACTAGACAATGTGTAGCACAGAAAAGACAACAAGCAATATTTCAGGAGCAGATATAAGCTCTGCTCTGAAAGAGTTTACACATTATTGGGGAAGGTGGGGGTGAAGAGGATAGACTTATATATACCTGAATACAATCAAGGGCATCATGGAAGGAGAATGAAAACCATCTATATGGCTTATGCCTATTTTACTACTGATATGGTTTGATTCTGTGTCCCCACCCAAATCCCTCTGGAACTGTAATACCCACATGTCAGAGGAGGGGCTTGGTGGGAGGTAATTGAATCATGGGGGTGAATTTTCCTCTTGCTGTTCTCATGATAGTGAGTGAATTCTCACAAGATCTGATGGTTTTAAAGTGTATCATTTCCTCCCCTCGTGCTCTCTCTCGCTCTCCTGCTCTGCCACAGTAAGATGTGTTTGTTTACTCTTCACCTTCTGCCATGAGATTGTAAGTTTGCTGAGGCCTCCCAGCCATGCTTCCTGTTACGCCTGGGGAACTGTGAGTCAATTAAACCTCTTTTCTTCTAAATTACCCAGTCTCTGGTAGTTCTTTATAGCAGTGGGAAAACAAACTAATACAACTATTCACTGTTGTCATCAATATAACATTACCATTCCAGAATGCTCTTGTCCTAGAAGATAAAAGTTACAAATAACTTTATTGTTCATTTAAGAAACTTTCTGGAAGACCCATTGTATTAGGCTGTTTTTGTGTTGCAATAAAGAAATACCTGATACTGGGTAATTTACAAAGAAAATAATTGACTCAGAGCTCTGCAGGCTGTGCAAGCATGGCTGTATAAGCATCTGCTTCTGGTGGGGGCCTCAGGAATCTTACAATCATAGCAGAAGGTGAAGGGGGAGCAGGTGTCACAGAAGAGTGGAAGGAAGAAAAGGAAATGCTATACTCCTTTAAACAACTAGATCGTGTAAGAACTCACTATCATGAGGACAACACCAAGCCATTCCTGAGGGATCTGTCCCTATGACCCAAACACTCCCCACCAGGCCCTCCATCTCCAACATTGGGGGGAGCAAGCATCCAAACTATATCACATGTCAACTCTATAATGGAAAGTATTAAAGACAGTTTGTACCCCAAGATCCTCAGAACTACTCACTTCAACTTACCTGTTTTGCTGTGGTTACCAATCCTTAATGATCACATGAAGCCTCTCTCTGAATTGTAACCAAGTCCTTACATTGAAAGATCCACTTTAAACCAGACTCTAAAATCTCAATAGATATCCCAACTTTTTCCTTTCCCTTCTGAGAAGCTACTAGAACTGTCAAGAGACAGTGTCTCTAAAGAGAGACAGCGTACTCCTTTACCACAGTTGAGTTTTCTTATCAACAGATTGTTTTGGTAATATTTTGGATATTTTTCAGAGCCAGCATTCAACAATCTTGGGCCCCAATGAGATCCAATCAAAATGAGGACTCCTTAATTTTCAGTTTTGACTTGGACACAGCCATTCCCTTGTGACCCTTAGAGCCTCCCCCTGAGTGCTCTATGACCTAATTCTGAGCTAAGTCACATATTGGGTTGAACTTTGGTTTCTTTTCATTGTGCTCTGCCAATGTTAACTTGTTTTTCCTTCTAGGAGTAAAAAACCCTTTTTAGGATTATCTGATCATATTTGAAAAAACTGATATCCTTGTTGGAAATTTGCCTTATTATCAAAAACACTAGTATTTGTCTGTCTCTGTCTATGATTTAAGTTTTGTTCTTTCCTCTTTCTTAAGATATTTAGAAATAATTATTACCAGCCTTTTTACTGCAGAGGCTCAGGCTGCTAGTGATAGTGTCTGCAGAGAAAATGTCATAGCAGAGCAAAATACTTCTGGAGCAAGGAGTTGATGAAAATAAAATAAATATGGAATGACCAACTTCATCATTCATTCTTCTGTCCTTCTTCCTCCCAGGGGAGATGGTTTTCTTCTCATGCTGTCCTAAGGGTAGAAAGCTGAAAACTTGAAACCCTTTCCTAAGGGAATAACAGAAAATGGTGAACAATAGTTGCTGGGGGTGGTACTGGGAAATATCTGTGTCTTAGTCTACTCAGGCTTCCATTGAAAAATATCATACTGGGTGATTTAAATAACAGCACATTATTTCACATGGCTCTGGAGGCTTGGAAGTTCAAGATCAGATTGTCAACATGGTTGGGTTTTAGTGAGAGCTCTCTTCATGGATTGCAGATGGCAACCTTCTTGCTATATCCTCCAATGGTGGGCTGGGAGAGGGAAGGAAGATCTCTGGTCCCTTATTACAGGGCAGTAATCCAATCATGAGGACCTCACCCTTATGGCTTTATATAAATAGAGTAAGGGAGATTGAAGAATAAGATGGAGAATTTGTATAAGTTTCAGTGATTCAGTACTAAAATAAGTAATTTTACATAACAGATGGTTTGCTTAAAATTTATTGAAGATTTTAGGCATTTAGAAATAAGGAAATATTTCTAAAATTGATTGCACACTTTGCTGCCCTCTTAATCAGAGACAGCCAAACATCTAACCTGTTCTTGATGACTCAAGGTCATCATTATGCACGTTGATGATTATTTTGTAAAGCAACGATGCACTCGAGAGCCATCAGGAAATACAAGGCTGCTTACTTCTACATGATTTATCCTATACTGCTATGATTCTTGTGTTTGTATCCACCGTTGTCTTTCATATTGCAGGCATTCCATACACAATAACTTTTTTCATTTTTATACTATCAATGTATAGTATATTGATTTAAGTAGGTCCTCTCCCTAATAAAATTATGTTGCTTATAGTCTGCTGTGGTCTTGGAACCCATAAAGACAAAGTGCTAGAAGTGTACATAAAGTGAGAGTGATTAAGTTCTGATTGGGTAATGTATTAGTCAGGGTTCTCTGACTGGGTAGTGTATTAGAGGGACAGAACTAATAGGAGATATACATATATATTTAATAAACTCCCATATATATATGGGAGTTAGATGTAGAAGATATAGAACTTTATAAATTTCAGTGATTCAGAACTAAAATAAGTGATAAAGCTCCAAAATGATCCATATATATGGGAGTTTATTAAGTATTAACTTACATGATCACTAGGTCCCATAATAGGTTGTCTGCAAGCTTGAGGAGCAAGGAGAGCCAGTCCAAGTCTCAAAACTGAAGAACTTGGAGTCCAATGTTCCAGGTCAGGAAGCATGCAGCATGGGAGAAAGATGTAGGCTGGGAGGCTAGGACAGTCTCATCTTTTCACGTTTTTCTGTCTGCTTTATATTGGCTGGTAGCTGATTAGATGGTGCTCACCAGATTAAGGGTGGGTCTGCCTTTCCCAGCACACTCACTCAAATGTTACTCCCCTTTGGCAACACCCTTACAGACACACCCAGGATCAACACTTTGTGTCCTTCAATCCAATCAAGTTGACACTCAGTATTAACCATCACAGGTAGGTAGATAAATGAGTGCCCTAGCTCACAGGATTTGGTGACTCTGACTTTGGCTACTCTTCTTACCCCTGTGCACACCAATCTTATTTCAATTAGGTGAAAATTAACTGATAGCATGCTCCTGATAAGTGAGGTGCTATTGAAACAGGAAGAGACAAATTGCACTGTGATTATCAATTTATTAGCAACATCATGGCCATCCTGTAAAGGTGAACAGCTGCCTGCTGCTCCATGCAGTTTCATGTACCAACTTGGAGATGAGCCTAGTATCCCTTTCCTTGGACCATTGGCCCAAGTTTTCATTTTAGTCTGTGATTTTTTTTGTTATTTTAATGATACAAATGATGGTGGCAAATGCATTAATTTGACACCATTATTAAACCCCAATAACAATTTCTCCTTTTTTGAGTCATTTCCCAGTCGCTAGAGTATTTTCCTAGGTATATTTTTCTTGATTCACACCACCATCTTCTGTGGCAGAACTGCCCACAACCCACAACCTGGCATTTAGTCAGGGTCATTTATTTTCCTAGAGGCTGTACAGGTTCTCTCTTAAGCTCAATGTCTCTGAGATCTTGTGTCGATGAGGCAGCCATAACAAACAGCTGTAGCAATTGTCCTACTCAGATGTAGCAGATATGCTAATTAAAAAACTGAGGAAAAGGCACACATTTTGAAAGCCTCCATCAAAAATAAACAGCTAACAAAATAAAACAAAACCTGCTGTACATGCTTGGTTAGAAGCCTCTGGGGAATTCTCAATGAATGTATGTCTATCTCATAGAAGCCTAGCTGCATTCTTCAGTAATATTTTAAATAGTCTCAGCCTAAATGTCCTCCCACAAAAGAAACAATTGTAAGAAAGAAAGCCATTTCTACTTTGGTGTGTTTTTCAGTTAAAACTCTGAGCCTTCACTTCTGTAATGCAGTGCATCCATTTAGTGCATGTCTACTCTCTCTTTTGTGAAGGAATGTTTCTTTTATTATTTTTAAAATCAGTACAAGGGAGAATCAAAGAGGAGTTGTGGATCTTGCACTAAGATGGTGTATTACTTTGTTTTCACACTGCTAATAAAAACCTACCTGAGACTGGGCAACTTACAAAACAAAGAGATTTAATGGACTTACAGTTCCACGTGGCTGTGGAGGCCTCACAATCATGGAAAAAGGTGAAAGGCACATCTCACATGACAGCAGACAAGAGAAGAGAGCTTGTGCAGGGAAATTCCTCTTTATAAAACCATCAGCTCTCATGAGACTTATTAATGATTATGAGAACAGCACAGGAAAGACTTGCCCCCATGATTCAATTACCTCCTACCGGGTCCCTCCCACAACATGTAGGAATTCAAGATGAGATTTGGGTAGGGACACAGTCAAACTATATCATTCTGCCCTGGCCCCTCCCAAATCTCATGTCTTCACATTTCAAAACCAATCATGCCTTCCCAACAGTCTCCTAAAGTCTTAACTCATTTCAGAATTAACTCAAAAGTCCATAGTCTAAAGTCTCATCTGAGACAAGGCAAGTTCCTTCTGCTTATGAGACTGTAAAATGAAAAGCAAGTTAGTTATTTCCTAGATACAATGCGGGTATGGGTGTTGGGTAAATACAACCATTCTAAGTGGGAGAAATTGGTCAAAACAAAGGGGCTACAGGATGCATGCAAGTTCAGAATCCAGAATCCAGTGCAGCAGTCAAATCTTAAAGCTCCAAAATGATCTTTGACTCCATGTCTCACATCCGGGTCATACTGATGCAAGAGGTAGGTTCCCATAGTTTTGGGCAGCTCTGCTCTTGTGACTATGCAGGGTATAGTGACCCTCCTGGCTGCCTTCATGGGCTGGCATTGATTGTCTGTGGCTTTTCCAGGTGCATGGTGCAAGCTGTTGGTAGATCGACCATTCTGGGGTCTGGAGGACAGTGGCCCTCTTCTCACAGCACCATCAGGTGGTGCTCCAGTAGGGACTTTGTGTAGGGGCTCTGACCCCACATTTCCCTTCCTCACTGCCCTAGCAGAGGTTCTCCCTAAGGGGCCCCCACTGCAGCAAAATTCTGCCCGGGCATCCAGGCATTTCTATACATCTCTGAAATATTGGCAGAGGTTCCCAAACCTCAATTCTTGAATTCTGTGCATCCACAGGCTCAACATCACTTTGTAGCTGCCAAGGCTTGGGGCTTCCACCCTCTGAAACAACAGCCCAAGCTGTACCTTGGCCCCTTTTAGTCATGGCTGGAGTGGCTGGGACACAGGGCACTAAGTCCCTAGACTTCACAAAGCAGAAGGACCCTGGGCCCGGCCCATGAAACCATTTTTTCTCCTAAATCTCCAGACTCATGAGGGGAGGGGCTGCCACAAAGGTCTCTGACATGCCCTGGAGACATTTTTCCCTTTGTCTTGGTGATTAATATTTGGCTCCTTATTACTTATGCAAATTTCTGCAGCTGGCTTGAATTTCTCCTCAGAAAACGGGATTTTCTTTTCTATTGTGTTGTCAAGCTGCAAATTTTCCAAACTTTTATGCTGTTTCCCTTTTAAAACTGAATGCCTTTAACAGCACCCAAGTCACCTCTTGAATGCTTTGCTTAGAAATTTCTTCTGCCAGATACCCTAAATCATCTCTCTCAAGTTCAAATTCCACAAATCTCTAGGGCAGGGACAAAATGCCACCAGCCTCTTTGCCAAAACATAACAAGAGTCACATTTGCTCCAGTTCCCAACAAGTTCCTCATCTCCATCTGAGACCACCTCAGCCTGGATTTCATTGTCCATATCATTATCAGCATTTTACTCAAAGCCATTCAACAAGTTTCTAGGGAGTTCCTAACTTTCCCACATTTTCCTGTCTTCTTCTGAGCCCTCCAGCTGTTCCAACCTCTGCGTGTTACCCAGTTCCAAAGTCGCTTCCACATTATCGGGTGTCTTTTTGGATGTGCCCCACTCTACTGGTACATATTTACTGTATAAGTCTGCTTTCACGTTGCTGCTAAAGACACACCCGAGACTGGGAAATTTACAAAAGGAATAAGTTTAATGGCCTTACAATTCCATGTGGCTGGGGAGGCCTCATAATCATGGAGGAAGGTGAAAGGCATATCTCACATGGTGGCAGACAAGAGAAGAGAACTCGTGCAGGGAAACTCCTCTTTCTAAAACCATCAGATCTCGCAAGACTTATTCACTATCATGAGAACAGCACACAAAGACTTGCCCTCATGATTCAATTACCTCCCACAGGGACCTCCCACAACATGTGAGAATTCAAGATGAGATTTGGGTGGGGACATTGCCAAATCATATTTCATGGCTTGCCGTGTTTGAAATCCCACCCATCTGAAGTAGCTCTACACAGTCAACATATTTCTTGAGCTCCTACTATGGTCTGGACACTGTTATAGGTGCTGGATCTTCAGCAGCGAATCAGAGAGATAAAGCATGGTGGCTGGAAAGGCTAACAGATTATCCTAACCTGTGATAGGGTCAGGATATGCTACCCCAAAATATGGTACTTTGGCAGTTGAGAAAGCAGCAGAAGCAGGAAAGTCACTCTCGCCTTCCTTTCTGCCCTTCTCCTTTGAAGCAGGTTGTGAAATATAGGACGTATTTTCTTTTCTTTTTGTTTTTGTTTTTTTTTTTTTTTTTTTTTGAGACAGAGTCTCGCTCTGTCACCCAGGCTGGAGTGCAGTGGCGCGATCTCGGCTCACTGCAAGCTCCGCCTCCTGGGTTCACGCCATTCTCCTGCCTCAGCCTCCCAAGTAGCTGGAACTACAGGTGCCCACCACCACGCCTGGCTAATTTTTTTTTTGGTATTTTTAGTAGAGATGGGGGTTTGCTGTGTTAGCCAGGATGGTCTTGATCTGGGAAGTATTTTCTGAATTTCCCCTAAGCAAAACAAAAATCCTTACGTGAACAGTTCCCTCCCTATATTTGAAGGAAATGAACCGGAGACACAGGGACACAGGAAAGAATCTGAACAAATAGGCTTTGTTAAGTTTCTCCCAGTTTATCACCATTAGATCATATTCCCTTTGTCCAATAATAGTTCTCCCAAACTGTCCATTCTTCATCAAACCTAGCACAACGAAAACAAAGGTTTACCCATTTCTTTGGGTCTTTTTTTCTTACAGAGGTTCTCATGTAAAACTTACATTAAATAAATTTGTGTGCTTTTATTTTTATTTTATTGAGACAGACTCTGACTTTGTGCAGGGATGTCATCTTGGCTCACTGCAACCCCTGCCTCCCGGCTTCAAGCAATTCTGCTGCCTCAGCCATCTGAGTAGCTAGGATTACAAGTGTGTGCCACCACCACTGGCTAATTTTTTGTATTTTTAGAAGAGATAGGGTTTTGCCTTGTTGGCCAGGCTGGTCTCGAACTCCCAACCTCAGGTGATCCACCTTCCTTGGCCTCCCAAAGTGCTGGGATTACAGGCGTGAGCTACCGTGCCCGGCCTGTGTGCTTTTATTAATCTGTCTTTTGTTATAGGGGCCTTAGGCATGAACATAGGACAGTTGAGGAAAAGCTTTTTCTCCTCCCCTACCCCTATATTGCATAGATAAGTATAAAGATACATTTAGTCATGTGGTAACAGTTACAGGCAGGACACCCCAGAATCAAAACATCTTTTTGCTTTTTTTTTGTCTCCAATTTTACATTGGTATATGAGAGAGAGCCTAGGAGACGGAAAAGATTGAGATTTTTATTGGCATCATATTTTTATGGGCATCAGGGCTTATTTCTTTCTCCTTGAGGATATGCACCAATAAATTTTAAAATGTAGTTTAACTGTGGATTTTGAGATGGGGCTGGGCTGTGGTGGAAAGATCATTAGGGTCAGTGGAGAAGAGTTGAGTTCCAGATTTGAAAGAGTATGTGATTTTGGCCCAAGACCACAGGCTTTGGGATCAGACAGATTCTATTTGTATCCAGGCTTTCTGACTTCCTAGCTGGATGACCACATTTCTTAAACATTCTGAATTTTGATTTCCTCATCTGCAAAACAAGTATTGGTAGAATTTATAATTCTATTAAGTATAAATTAAATGAGATTTATACAAATAGGTCTAGTACTTAAGTGCTATATTAGTACAATAAATATTAGGGTTTGTTTTTTTTTCTTTTTCTTTTTTTTTTTGAAATGGAGTCTTGCTCTGTCACCCAGACTGGAGCGCAGTGGCGTGATCTCGGCTCACTGCAACCTCCACCTCCCAAATTCAAGTTATTCTCGTGGCTCAGCTTCCCAAGTAGCTGGGATTACACGCTAATTTCTGTATTTTTAGTAGAGACAAAGTTTCACCAACCATGATGGCCAAGCTGGTCTCAAACTTCTGACCTCAAGTGATTTGCTACCTCGGCCTCCCAAAGTGCTGGGATTACAGACATGAGCCACTGCACTCAGCCTAGTTACTTTTTTGGTTATTAACTAGTTGGGTGATTGTGTGTGTGTGTGAGTGTGCACGTGCATGCATGTGTCAACTTTCAAATTCTCTGGGCATTAAGAGGTAGGCTAGATAATATACTGTCTAATTTCCTTCCAGCATTATTATTCTGTGACTATGGCAGTATAACCTATTATTTACAGAAAGGAGTCATCTGTTATATAAGTCAAGTGGCTTAGGGGTGCAGTCTCAGAATTGATCTTTACCTTGAAAATCCATGTAAATTTGTGCTTTTAGGTTGAGTAAAGATTAGAGGAAGTGCAGTATATATTGTTAAGCAATTTTTTTTTGATTATGATAAAATTCTGTGCTGGAATTACTCTGTTGTGATTGTTCCTTCTATGTAAAGTGTATGTAAAAGTGGTAAAAATTTAGTGTTCTCAACTGGGATATGAAAATACATATTATATTTCTCATTATTAAACTGAAGCCACATGATTTAGAATACAGAAAAGATAAGTGTAAGTAACACCATGGATTGGACTACTTAAAACTTTTAAATGGTTATACATAATGGATGGATATATTGTACTTAAGCTTAAGCCAAGAGGGTGCTCACCCAGTAGTTTAAGGCATCAATACTCTAACAGTATTTATTAGGAATAAAAAAGTTCCTCTCACCCTCTTGCTTTACAATATAATCCATGAAAAATCAAGTGATTCTTTTAAGAGAGATGGAAGCACTTATGAAACATTGTAGAGTTATGTGCATAACTATTTTGAAGCAAACACAGAGTTTAAAATGATAGGAAATACATTGATGTGTAATTCCAGGGGCAATCCTGAAGCAAGGATTCAAAGAAGCGTGAGTGGAGAGGGGTAGAAGGAAAGGGGGTAATTCATTTGCTTCTCCCTTTTCCTGGCTGGTTATGCCTGATTAAGAGGAGCTGGGCATGCTCACAGTAATGAGTAAGGAATGGGACTGTGTCAATTAACATTAGAGCAGTGGTCCTCAACGTTTTATGCATTCAGCATTGAGAAAGGGAAGGATGCTACAGAGATGTTCTAAATCTGGCTTGTACCGGTTCCTGAGAGCAGATGGTTAAATTTTCAGGAATCTTGTGAGTCAGTTATTAAACAGTCATTATTAAAAAATAGGATGGGTACAGAAGCTCATGCCTGCAGTCCCAGCACTTTGGGAGGCTAAGGCTGGAGTACTGCTTTGAGGACAGGAGTTTGAGATCAGCCTGGGCAACACAGTGAGACCCTGTCTCTACAAAAACAAAAATAAAATAAAATAAATTATATTCATATACACTTAAATAAATAATATTAAAACAAAGGCAATACATACTCAAAGCTCATCACTTCTTAATTTTTTACTACATTTTACTTTATGCTATTATTTATATCTACTGTTGCTATAAGTGGTGGAAATACTGCAAAATAGTATGCTACTGCTCATCTCCTTCCAGCTCTTCAGTCAGTGGCATTATACTGGCAGCTTGAAATTGACCATTGTAGAAGTATTAAAGCCACAGAAATTGGCAAATGCTACAAATCAGGACTTTCTTTTCCTTTTTTTCCATAGAGCTGGTTGATAAACATTTACCAGCACACCATTGAATATGAATGAGTGGAGTTTTAAATTTGACTGAACTGAGTTTAGAAAAAAACGCTCATTAGAAATTCAAATATACACAAAATAGAAATAATTTCATTAAGGATACCCATGTACTGTTTCCTCATCTTCAATACTCATTAACATTTTGCCAATCTTGCTTAATCTGTTGCTCCCACTGTTTTTTTGAAGTATTGTGAACTGAACTTCAAATATTTTCTAGTTTTTATCTTAAAATACTTAAGCACACATCTCTAATGCTTTGGCACTTAAAAAAGATATAACCACAGTTTCATTATTATACCAAATAACATTAACATTAATTTCATGATATTCTTTCATACTAGTCCATGTTCAAATGCCCTGATTGTTTCAAAGTGTCTTCTTAGAATTGGTTTGTTTGAATCAGGAGCCAAACATGTGAACTGGTCTTTTTAATAACTGAAAGAGGCTAGAAAGTTATAAGATCTGTCTGTGATGTCATTAAAGAGCAGGAAAGGCAGATTTGACAGAATCTAGTTCAAAGTAAGGATTAGAGAAAAATAAAACTGTTTCATGTTTATGGCCTACTGAGATCAGACTCTTCAATAAGCTGGCTATACAAAGAAGAACACAACATGTTCTATGCCCTAAAAAGTTCACAGTCTAGGGCAGTAGCGGCACTTAACTTTTTTGGGGTCATGGACCCCTTTGAGTGTGGATGAAAACTGCCTGCATGTGCACACCCACACTTGCACACAGAATTTTGCATGCAATGTGAGTTTTGAAACCCACAAAACTCATCCTGAAGCCAATATAACCAGAGTTAAGACCCAAGATTTGGAGGAAAAGCAGGTGTGTAAATAATTACCATCCAAAGCAATATTGTTAGAGCCAAACATACACCAAGTGCTATTGGAGCACAGAGCAAGACAGTGGCTAATTTTGTCCAGTAACAGGGAAAATGACATTGAAAATGGTGTTGGACGTTTTGCTTAAGAGATTGTCAATCAGCGATGGTGATTAGGGCTGCATGCCAAAGATGGGTGTGAGAAGAGATGGTGGTAGGAGGTCAAGAGCCACATGAAGAAATTTGGTTTTAATTTGCTACAATTTTTGCAGGGCTTTAAACTGGGCAATGATATGATCAGATTTTCATAGGAGAAAGTTCAATGGAGCAACAGTAAATGGCAAGGAATTTCAAGTGGAGAGACTGGACAGAATGAGGCCTGGCAGCAGCTATTATAACAGTCAAAGTAAAGGATGACGGGGCCTGGACTATGGCATAATCAATGAGGTCAGAGAAGAGGGAAGGATTTTAGGAAGTATATAGGAGGTGAAATGGTATGGTGCATTCATGTCGATGGTAAAGGAAAAAGAGAAATCCATGAGAGTAAAGTTTCCTAGCTTTTAAGGCATGGTAGGGAAGAAATGCCATTTACTAAAAATAAAGAATATAGGATGCATAGCAGTGGCCAAGGAGGGAAAGGGGACAGAAAAAGGATGTGGGTTTTGGGCATGTTGAGTTTGAGGCATCTGTGGAACGTACAGGAAGGAATTCCCAGGAGGAGCTAGAAAGCAGAGTCCCTCTAGGAACTGATTCAATACATTAGATGCAGGCCAAGTCTAGTTTGGTGTCATTTATGGTTTAAAGTCATTTATGGTCAGAGATAGATCACAATTCAATTCAGAATACAGTGAACCTTTAGGAATTCTCTATAGCCAAAATTTTATCCTCCAAAACTTTACTCAAAAAAACAGCTAGATTCAAAAATTTCTCTCTCTCTCTGGTCTGATCTCATCTCTGATATGCAGATCTTTCCTTACAAATATAATCATATCTCTTTCCTACTTAAAATCTTTTAATAGCTTCTCATTACCCCAGGACAAAGCTCAAACTTTCTTTATCCTCTTCCACTTATCATTATTAATGTTTTTCAATGTGGATGTTAATTCTTCCTAGGACTGTTCCTAACACCTGAGGGCCAGGTCTCAGTGAAGTAGAAAGTATTGTAATCAGCTTCTTACTTATTTACATTCCTTTCTACTAAGCACCTTATTTCTGGGTGCTAAGCACCTCATCATTTACTGATTTAGACGATAGTGCTGTGGAGCGGAATTGAAGGCCTACTGTGTGCCAGGCAGTTTGACAGGGGTTGAAGCTACAATGGTGAGAGAATTGAAGTATGTATAAGCTCCAAATTACCTTGCTACAATTATGTATGTTGTCTTAGAAAGATTACAATGCTAAACATAGTTTTTAGGCTTACGATACTCACGCTCCTGACAGTTTCTCATGGGTTGACTGTACCATTCTTTTAGACTGTAAAATTGCCTCTGTTCACTCCCAAAAGACTACATTTTTAATTTGTCAGCAATATGATATTCTTATCAAAGAATGAGAAATGGGGCTGTAAATCAAACATCTAAGATGAAGGTGAGAAAGAAAGCATAGAAACTGGGTGAGAAAAAAAACAATGTGTAATTTTTACATTGGAAAGGCTGGGCGTGAAATGAGCAAAAGAACAGGCCAATCAAGTCATGTGAAATTCTGTGCTGTGCTGTGTAAACACATCATGAGAAAAGTGCTAATCTAATGCTAGGCATACTATGAAAATCTGTCAGTTCAAAACTATGCTCCATCTTCAAGAGACTAGAGCTTTGCATTTCTTGGAAGCATTGATCAGTGTAAGTGCAAGTCGATCAAGGCTTTTGCATTTGCATTTAAATGTTAATCAATCACAATTTATTAAAAATTTAAGGCAACAGTGAGAATGGAAAAAAGTGTATAAGTTTGTGCTTATGAAAAAGAAGTCAAGCTGAGATCCATTTTGAAATGGCTTGAGAATTGCATAATGTGTGAAATGTCAGAGAGCCATCTGGACAACAGACACTGGTCGTGGTAATGATGAGCTGGAGTTCGGGGTGAGACAAATGAACATTTATTGACAAATCTCTGCTTTGCAAGATGAGAAACAAAGCGTCTTTCCATGATGTCTGGCTGTATAACAGTGCATCCCAGCTTTCCATGAATCATTCCACAAATAGATATAGTAATAATTATTATCATTTTAAATGTTTTAGTAATGCCATTTAAAAGATATATTTCTTTTATTGTGATAACGAACATATAAGATAAAATTTATCATTTTAACTATTTTTATATGTGCAGATGTGACATTAAGTATATCCACATTGTTCTGCTACCATCACCACTATCCATCTTCAGAATTCTTACATCTTCCTGAACTGAAACTTCTCATATTACTACACAGTAACTTCCTAATTGCCCATTCCTTCCAGTCCCTGGAAACCACTATTTAACTAGCCATCTCATGTAAACAGAATAATACAAAATTTGTCCTTTGGTAACTGGCTTATTTCATTTAGCATAATTTCTTCAAGTTTTATTTATATTGTAGCATGTATCAAAATTTCTATTTGTTAAGGCTGAATACTATTCCACTGTACATATTTGCTACATTTTATTTATCTATTTATTCATCGATAGATGTCTGGGTTACTTCCACCTTTTGGCTGTTGTGAATAATACTGCTAAGAACATAGGTGTACAAATATTTGCTCAAGTCTCTATGTTTACTTCTTTTGGGTGTATATCTAGTAGTGGAATTGTTGGATCACATGATAATTCTATGTTTAATATTTTAAGGAACTGCCATGCTGTTTTCCACATGAGCTACTCTATTTTACATTTCCATTAGCAATGCACAAGTGTTCCAAAAAAGATATTTTAAAAACTGAAAGTTAATAGTAAAACCACTGAAAAATATTGGGAAGGAGAGCTAGGTTACCAAAAGCTAAGTGAAAGAAAGTTAACCTGTTTCATTCTTACCTTTTAATGTATCTAAACCAGAAGAGCTTCTCAAGTGATGAGTACTGAATGATTTTTCAGATACGTCCTTCTATGGATCCCCTATGCTTTGTGGAAGGTATGAGTGTGGTATAGAAGGTGGGCTCTGAGGGTATCAGGCAGGGACTAGGGCTTACAGTTTGCAGCCTGGAGCAGCCTCCCCCATTTACCCAAGTGTGCCTTACAAATACTTTCATTTTCCATATGGGCTAATATATGAAAAAGGCTAGGAAATGCTGCTCTAAACTATAGGGGCAAAGTTAGGATTAAAATCTCTAAGAGATGCAAAAGCATAAAATATTTATTCAACAGAAAAATCTAATGAATGGTTACTCTGTTCTAGGATCTAGGTCTGACTGGGGATAGCTGGGAGATACTGTGGGGTAAATAAGATAAATAATTATACTTTCAAAAAGCTTGGTTTCTTGAAGCTTCACCTTCAAGGACAAGCAAATAAGCAGTTACAGTACAGCATGGAAAGTAATTCATTGGGGGAAGGGGAACCACAAAGTGTTGTATATAGCCACCAGCCCTCACCTATTTCGATCTTGAGATTGAAAGACAGAGCTCTCTGAACTCTTCTCATTTTCACTGTTACAAGAAGCCAAATGAAATATCTGTTTCTCATTTTGTGGGATGTGGATGTTCAGGATACCTTAGGCATGTCAGGAAAGAAATAAACTGCCTGGACTGAGTAGAGCTGCTTATTAAAATTTTTAGTAGTGTTTGATGGACAAAGTGTCAGGATTTATAAAAAGCATTTGCATTATAATTGAGAAAAGGATTATGAAGACTCAAGGAAGCCATCCCTGAGAACTTCTCATGTCTGAACTCCAGGCTGAGTTGGGCTCTGGTTCTCCCTGCTCTCAGCACCCTAGGTTCATTTCTTACAGAAGCACTTATCACCCCGTACTGTCATTGTCTGGTTACTTACTGTGTTAGTGTGTTTTGTGCTGTTATAACAGAATACCTGAGACTGGGTAATTTATATAGAACAGAAAATAATTTTCTCACAAGTCTGGAGCCTGATTAAGTTCAACATCAAGGCACCAACATTTGGTGTCTGGTGAGGGCCTTCTTGCTGCGTCCTCCCATGGCAGAAAGCGAAAGGGCAAGAAAGCAAGTTAGCTGAACACCTTCTGAAGTCTCTTTTATAAGGGCTTTGATCTATTCATGATGGAGAAGCCTTCACCACCTAAACACTTCCCAAAAGGCCAACTTCCCAACACTGTTGCATTGGAAATTAAACTTCCAACACATTAATTTTGGAGGACATATTCTGACCACAGCACGTACCTAAATCTCCCACTTCACTCTATGTGTAATGGAGGCAGGGATTCTCAGAAATATTTCTGGGAATAAGTAAGTAGAGCAGTAAGACAGCTATAAAACAACTGGGACCATTTATATGAAGCAGCCAAGATACTCATAATAACTTGGAGAAACGGCTCTAGAAGAGTAGACATTAAGTCTTCATTGTTGCATTGTTGGGGCTTCTGACAGCTGTGGCATGGTGGCATGGTACTACCACAGTTCTTCTACTCTAACACTTTCCAAAATACCCTTTTAGGTTTTTTTTCCCTAAATTCTCCCTCTTTCCTTTTTCCCAGATAATCAATAGATGATTAAATGTCTATGTGAATTGCAACTGTTTGAGTTCATTTTGTTATTGTATTTTTTGTTAAATGGGTATAAGAAAACAAGATCTAGAAATACTGCCATACTTTATCTGGAGTCATCTCAGAAGATTATTATTATCAGCATAATTATCTACTTTCCATACAATTTGATTGTTCATATTACACATATTTTTGACTTGAGGTAGAAGGATGACAAAAAGGTCTCATTTAACCTTTTCTGTTTTTAAATAGAAGCAAGATTATTTCTAAAAAGTCAATAAAGGATATCCCAGAGGAATTGAGGAAAAATGGGATGAGGACTTCGATAAAGCATACTTTGGTGACAAACATTTTGATATAAAATTTTGTAAAAGCACACACATCCTGATGGGAAGAGGATGAGTAATTTCTTTTTAATTCAGAGCAAGTGTTCTAATCTGGCTGAAATTCTAGGAAGTGCTGGAAATCCCCAAAGCAAAGTGCCAGACGCCATTTCTGGATCCTGGATACGTGGGCTTGGTTGCTAAGATGATGATGCCTCCTCCCCTTCACCACACTCAGCTGACGCCTGAGCGACAGGGAGTTGATGTACGCAGAGCAGGGATCTAACAATGTCAACTGTGCTGACATCATCCTAGCTGTGCAGGGCTGATGGGAATTCAGAATATCAAACATCATATCAAGGGCAGTGAGCAGGTGTGACTCATTTCCCTGGAGAAGCGGGAGAGAGGAAGGGAGAGGGCAGGATTATCTCACACTGACACACACACAGCCTTTAGACTGAGCTGTTTGTGTGGCTTATTTAAAAGCAGCAAAACAATGTTCTGTCTCTCTCTTCATTTTTCTACCGGAAACACTTTATAGTCTAGTCCTATGTATCTCAGCATAGAATTGAGCCTTTCAACATCATAGTATATTAAAATACACATTATTTAGGATCATTACTTTTTATGTTACATAAACCCAACAAGGAGAACAATTCAAACAAAGAAATTTTATGTTCTTTATTTTCTCTTCAGTATCGTCTACTGAACTGGTCAGATGTAACTGAATTGAAAAGGAGCTGAACAAAAGAGCCTGATATAGGTCTGATGAGACTGCTTTGGTATTACCAAATAAATATAGCATTTCTGTATTCTAGCAGAGTATATTGCTTGGTACGAGAGAAGGGGTGCATGATAAATGCTCAATAATTGCTCCTTGGGTGAATAATACAGAAAGCCTGTACATTTGTAAGAATGAGCATTAATATATAGATTCTCATGTATTTTATGGAATTGATTATTTGTCAGTTGACTTTAAGGGATAATGGGTAAAAGACTGGATACAATAACAATTGTGGTGTTAGTGAAGTTACTGATTTCACAAGTCTCTTATCCATTGGAACACCTTATTAGAATGCTTAGGCTAGGACAGTTAAATCAGAAAGGAGTGTACATCAAAACAGTAAACAAAACAAAACAAAACCCTTCTGCTTCCAAAGGCTTAGTGTTTAATAGCAATGAAAGAGGTACGGTGAACTGACATGGTTGTATTCTCTCCAAAATGACCCCAACGTGTCTTGTCACTCTGAGAAGTACTAATTTATCTATGTCTTGTGTCAGCCATAACACAAGGAACAAAAGGACAAAAATTGTTGTTACCCTGTACTCAGTGCTAAAAAGTACCTCTTATGCTTCAATTTACTCTGCATGTTAGTAAAATGGCATATGTATGACAGATTGTGAAGCATATTGGAATCTATGTGTATTGGTTGTTATTGGTATAGCTTGAACAGCACAGAAACAGAAAGGTGTGTTTCAGATCAATCTATAGGATACTACTTGTACAATACAGATGGTGTTGGAGGAAATAGGAGAGAAGAACATGAAAAGAGAGGGGTGACTTCTATAGAATTATATGTGGAATGACATAAAGAACTCCAAGTTCTTGCTATGAGATAATAAGTAAGTTGATAAGAGAGAGGAAAGGATGTTAGCATATTCCTAGAAGGCATCTTAAATTTTGAAGGCAGATGTTGAGATATGTAGAACAAATTTTCATTTCATTTTCTTTGCTTTGAAATTACTTGGTAAGGAATTATTCTATCTCTCTGTCCCCAATCACAATTCCTAATACAGAGAGACTGAGATTCACACAGTGTTTAATGGTGATGTTTGATTGATGATAATGGTGATGATGATGATGTTGACGAAAGTGATAATCTGTAGATCCTAGACTAGTGATTCTCAAACTGGCTCTTAGAGTCCTCTAGAATATTTCAGGGGAATATGTATATGTACCTGAAGAGTTGCCGTCATAATAGTCCCTGGGTCATGACTGCTATAAAAGTCCCCTCATATTTTCTTCTTTCACTTCCAGAAGGACCTGCCCAAAAGTTGTTATGGGTCCCTTTTGAGATGACTTATTTGACATGATATGCTGCTACAGCACTCTCTAGGAAGGAAGTAGAAAGGATGAAGAGGCATGAACTCATTTTTCTTGAGACAGTATGTGGTTGAGAGTATGTGGTTAGCACTGTTTTATTAACCCATAGAGAGAAAATATCATCCCTTATCACCAATGGAGAGAAAAACACTGCTGCTCTCTCCCTTTGGGGGTCAACCTGACTACCCAGCCTGAGATACAAAGGAATAATTTAGAAGCTATGTGGGGACGATTTTCATAACTGTTTGGTAAATTCTTCTTCTGAGATTTTGTTTGGGGATGACTGGGAGTCATGCCTACATTTCTTTTAATGGAGCCATAGTTATTTTTCTTCAGATAATCACATCTAGTGAAGAAAACTCCTAGATAGTTCTGCTGCCATAGAATAGATGTTAAATTAGATCAGATGTAAAAGAAGAATATGGGGTTCTTAAAAACTTCTTGAGTTTGAAATGCAGAATAGAGATAAAGATAGTTAAAAGCAGTGTTGGCTGTGTCTCTGTTGACCACAGAGGGTTATAAAGCAGAGACTATTGCTACTGTAAAAAGCAAATGTAAAAACTATTGTGAAAAGCAAATGTAAAAAGCAATCTAGATGCCCATCAACAGTGGATTGGGAAAATAAAATATGGTACATGTATACCAAGGAACATTATGCAGCCATGAAAAATAATGAAATTGGATTCTTTGCAGCAACATGGGTGCAGCTGGAGGTTGTTATCCTAAGTGAATTAATGCAGAAACAGAAAGCCAAATACTGCATGCTCTAATGTATAAGTGGAAGCTAAATAGTAGGTACACATGGGCATAAAGATGGAAATCACAGATGGTGGGGACTACAAAAGCGGGAAGACACAATGGTTTAAAAAGCACCTATGGGGCACTGTGTTCATTATTTGGGTGGTGGGATCAATAGAAGCCCAAACTTCAGCATCACAAAACATACCCATATAAGAAGACTGCACATGTATCCACTGCATCTAAAATTAAAAAAAAAAAAAAATTTACAGGTGGAGAAAGTGGTACGAGAAAGATATTGGCAATTATATGATTTTCTAGAAAATGTTAAGTTGATTGTGGGAATATTGTTACCTAATGTGACCATTTTCTTAGGGGGTCCTACTGTTGTCAAGAAGGCTATTATATGGTTGGGCATGGTGGCTCACGCCTGTAATCCCAGCACTTTGGGAGATCGAGGTGGGTGGATCATCTGAGGTCAGGAGTTTGTGACCAGCCTGGCTAACTGATGAAACCCCATCTCTACTAAAAATAGAAAAAATTAGCCAGGCGTGGTGGCAGTCGCCTGTAATCCCAGCTACTTGGGAAGCTGAGGCAGGGGAATCGCTTGAACCTGGGGAGCGGAGGTTGCAATGAGCTGAGATCGCGCCACTGCACTCCAGCCTGGGCAACAGAGCGGAACTCTGTCTCAATAAATAAATAAATAAATAAATAAACAAAAAATAACAATAATAATAATAAATAAATAAGAAGGCTATCATATATTCTGTACAACTTAAAAAGGTGCAGGATTTGCCACCGTAGTTTTAGTTAAAAATATACTGTGATGCAAAAGTTACAGAGGCTTCACTAACCCCCAGAAGATAAAATTTCATGGCTCCAGACATAGGGCATGGTCTGCAGAGTTGGTGGTGGTAGTTGGCAGGGCCAAGTATGGGTAATGCACATAGAACCCACAACTAATCCGGAAGATTCTCCTGGCTCAAGTTGTCCATGAGTCACTCATCCTCAAAAGATAAAGAAAGGTTGGAGGTTACCTTAAGGAGTTCACATTACTTTGAGGATCTGAAAATCCTTATTCTAACTAGATCTTACAAGGTCATATTGGAATCAACTTAGGTTGGTAGAGGTCATTGGCTCTCCAGAACTTGTGAGGAGTGAATTCTGACTTTGACACTAATATTGACCTCTTGAGCCTGGCCCTTTTCTAAACTGAATGCTGGAATTTTTTTTAAGGTTTCAAGGTTTTAAGCCTCATTGACTTAGCCAAAAAACATCACCCCCGGAAGTCTACCCACTCTGCAAAAGGTGCAGAGACAGAGTGATTCTCCATCCAGGTAGAAACTACTTAATACATGCCCACTAGTTTCACTGCAAAGACAATAGTAGACTCAACCCACAACTCATAGAGGATTTATATTGCTCAGATGTTGACAGTGTAGTTTGTACTTTTTGTGGCAGCAGAGTCAGATCAAAATGATAAGCAAGTGGCTATGCCTTTATGCTACTAAGACCAGCATTATGACAGTATTTGGACAAGAGACCAAGATTTTCTACATCCAGATCTTTACTGGCCATTCTCACCTAGAAAGTCCCCAAAAACTTTTCCACAGAGGAGACAAATCAAGGATAGGTAACATATTGTTATTGCTGGAGCTTTGAACACAAACTCCAAAGACAGACTTGGCTGGACGTACATTGTCTTATAAATTTAAGAGAAGTTTTTCACTTCAACAAAGTATACTGAATGGCCTAAAACCAAAGAGGCTAAAAAGCTCACTCACTTCATTTTCACCTTCCAACTGAAACCTGGGCTTGGATATTACAACTTTGGCCTCACACACCATTGAGAATTAGAGGAAATGCAATGTCATAAGACCTTTGTCTCGATGCCAAAGTAAAATGGATGAGGGTGTGGATATTTGAGTTGTATCTTATATCTTCAAAATCCTGGAACAATACCTGTCCAAGAGCAAACCTGAAGGCCTTTCCTAATTGCTTCCAAAATGTCCAACTCTTGGAAATGAAGCCTTGCGTGTCCTCTGATTTACCAATTTTTTCAGCCCATTTCCTATTTAAGCTGCAGAGGAAAGCAGGCAATGAAGAAGACAAGCAGAGAAGGACTATCCATGCTTCCATCAACCGAGAAGCTTCTTAAATAGGCCAATAGTTACCTCATGCTTTCCAGAAACCTTCTGTTGTTCTTGGCTTAATGAAAATTTAAGAAATAGGCTCTATCTGTTGGATATCCTCTATTGGTAATTCTCCTATTGAAGTGTTTATGCTTCTGGGCTCATTATGACATAGATTCTATGGATGAATATTGAGAAGGCTTGAAGGACAAATATTTAGGACCCAACAACAGACACAGTGTGTGGCTCAGATCTTCACAGCAATTTCAGTGGCATAATGTGAAACAGAGTCCAGAGCTTTCACCCTAATTTTTAGGGTTAGTGCCCTGTCTAGATCAAGCTTTTCCCCTTTCTTTGAGGAAATTCTGCACATATACTTTAAATAGCCTTTTTTTTTTTTTTTTTTTTACAGGATCCCTTGCTAAAGTTATTTAGATATTATTGTCCTGATATATATTTCAATCTTGTCTTTCTTATTTTGCAACATTAATTTTGTTTTAAATCCCATATCTCCTGAAGTGCGCCTCTTGCCTGGGGATATGGTTTTCCATTTTGATTGAGGGATCGAACAATAAAGGTTCATCTCTGTACAAAGGACAATTTATTATTTATGCGAGTCAGAGAAATGTGTAGCTTTTTGCAGTGTGTGGGAAATGGAAGAACTGAATATCCAACCCATCTGATTGATAGTTACATTAAAAGTTATCGGTTAAATAAGTGTATTTGGATTGATATAAGAGCATTATATTTTTCTTGAAATATTATTTTAGTAAATATTTGGTATTTTTATTTTATTGCTTATCTTGCTGTATTCTTCAACTGCTGTTCACCAAAGGATCACAAAAAAAGTTATAAAATGTTAATTGTTTAATATGTTTTGAAAAAGTAATATTAAATAAAACTATGTTTTTGAACATTGTATACTTCCTACAACTAAATATTGACCTTTAAGGTCCTAGGTTATTGCACTGATCTTTTTTCAGGGGCTCTGAAAAATCCCTTAAGGCAATATTATTTACTATAATTGGTTTCTTAGCATACTGGGAGATAAGGCACAATACAGTCTATTGGAACTGGAATCATCACACAGACCAATGCCAGGCTATGATTTCCTCTACGGCAGGGACTGGCAAATTTTTCCAGATTGAGATATTTTTCTTCATTGTGTCCTTTTCTTTTGAATACCAATCTGTCATTAGCTATTAGAGGGCACTTTATTTATTTATTTATTTATTTATTTATTTATTTATTGAGATGGAGTCTTGCTCTGTCACCCAGGCTGGAGTGTAGTGGTGTGATCTCAGCTCACTGCAACCTCCGCCTCTCGGGTTCAAGCAATTCCCCTGCCTCAGCCTCCCAAGTAGCTGGGACTAGAGGCGCATGTCTCCATGCCTGGCTAATTTTTTGCATTTTTAGTAGAGACAGGGTTAGAGAGCACTTTAAAAAAGAAATAAAATTCTTCTGTAAAAACACACAGTGAAGATAAAAGTTGATAATTCCTTTTCCTTTTTTTAAAATGTCATCAGGTTGCTTTTAACTTTTTTCTCATTTGGTTAGAAGTATTTAATAAGTGAAAAGGGTCAGTTTGAGCAATATCCTGAGATAGTGACATTAATTCGTTGTGTACATGAGCCATAATGACTCAGCTAGTCTTACTACCTTCTCCTGAGTAATAGCTAGATACTAAATGTAACTCTCTTATCAACATTTATATCATTTTATAACTCATGAGTCCCCAAACCGCATTGAAATTATGATAAATTGCCTTTAAACCTTAAAATTATTTGTAATATACTTCTTTTTGGAAAGAAAACGAGCCAGAAGAGGTCATCTTTTAAATGATTCTGTAATGAGTGGTGTTTGTTTGCCTCCGAATCTAAATCAAGCTCCCACTTGGTGGTCTGTCCCTGGTTAAGACACATAGACAGCTAGATCTGTGTGGCTGCTAAAGAGGCATGAAACCATTAAGCAAGAAAAAACAAAAACAAAAATAATCTTCACTAGAAGTCACTCACAGAAAGATTCCTAGGTAAGCTCTGTGACAGATGACTTCCACTAAAGTGGATGAAAGAGTTCACAGATGCTTTTGAAAACAAAGATAATAAAACTCAGATGTGACAAGGTTACAAATAATGCTTTATGAAATTAAAATATTTAAAAAATTGTTGACAAAACAAGAAAATTGTTACTTTTTAAAAGTGAATTTGTGACTTGGAAGAGCCAATGAAGGACATCTCTCTCAATAGAGTGAAAACAGAGAGAAATCATGAATGCAAAGCTCAGAAACGTGGAGTGAACAACCAGAAGGTCAACATGTAATCAATGGAAAGGAGGAGAACAAACTTATGAAGGAGAATTGAAAATTTTAAAATTAATACATTTTAAAAATAAATTTAAAAGGCATTGAAGGCCAGGTAGGATTAATGAAAATAGATATAAACCTAGATATACATTGGTGGAATTATTGAATTACTAAAATAAATTTAAAAATTTTCACATTTTCAGGCAGTATAGTTAAAAAAACAATCACCTCCACACAAACAAACAAACACACCTCTAGTTTATTTGTAAAGAAAAATAAAACTAGCATGAAACTTCTCATCCCCAATGCTGGATTCCAAAATATAGTAGAACAGTATTTCTCTCCATCATACTGAAAAAAGAAGGAATGTGACCCAAGCAAAATGATGAAATATTTAGAGAACTATTGTATAATCTTGAGTTTACAGGACCTTCTCTCAGAAATTAAACTCAGAAACCATAAGTAAAAAAAAAGGATACATTTGACTCATAAAAATAAAAGTAAAAGTGTTTGGCTGGTATTAGATAGACAACATAAGCTAAATAAAAACCAAAAGATTAACTGGACATAATTATTTGCAGCCCAAATGACAGACAGAAAGCTAATTCAATTTCATTGTATATATTGATAGAAAAAGGCCTAAAAGAAAGAAAAATGGAGCAATGATATTATTAAGTAATTATGAGGAGATAAAAATCTAAGTGGTCTGTAAACATGCACAAAAATGCTTTGCCATATTAATAGGAAAATAAAATTAAAACAAGAAGATATAATTTTTTATTCATCAGAGTAGCAAAAACTACAGAATTGAAGATCTAGTCCTAGCAAGGATGTAGGGAAGCTGACATCCTCATGGATTGCTTTGGTGTTTGACAATGTGAAGAATTATACTCTTGCTATAAAAAATAATCTATAAATTTCTATTACAATTTAAAAACACATATCCATGACCTAATGACTCTATTAGTGAGATTCATCCTGCAGAAAGAAAAGTAGAATGTAGGTCATATGTATGTTTAACTCTGGTGCTTTTTGTAGTGGCAAAAGTTTCTACAGAAAAGTTGAATGATCATTAATAGAATAATGGTAGAATAAACTAACGTATAGTTGTGTACCGTTCCGCAGTTTTTATCAGGACTGAGTTAACTCTTTTATCTATTGATCTAATGGAATGTCTATAAAATATATTAGTAAGGATAAATATTCAGTTGAAAGGTAATATATAGTGTTTGAGATCTCATTTTTATAAAACAAATAATGACAGTCATCACAAAACACTCTGTGTGTGTATATATATGTGTATATATATATATATATATATAGTACTTCTGTTTGCAAATATTTGTGTGGACATAGGGAAAATATGGAAAGAGACATAAACTGGTTAGCTTAGGAGAGTAGGGATGGAGGGAAGGGGAGGGAAGTATACTCTCTTGGGGACAGGGTCTTATATATTTTCATGTCTTCCTCGAGATTTTGAACAGCATCTCTTGAAAACAGTCTGAATGAAAATATCTCCTAAATTATACTTTTCTTTTCATTTGCCATGTTCCTTCTAGACTTCAAAAAAAAGTAAAATGGATTTTATCATACTTGGAAAATCCACAATTGTAGTCTGGATTCAAACATCACTGTTTGATGCACCCAACTTGAGTCAAAAAGATGCTTCAAATCCCACTAGGCTGGAGGTAAATATACTCAAGATTTTAAGAGTGTCTCTTGACAGTGTACAGAATAAGACAGCTTCTCAGCTTTCAGCGTTACTTCACGGTTTTAACTATCAAAAGAAGTAAGGTAAAAACACCTTTTAACCAAGTAAGTGTTGCTGGGGCCTATCTATGAATTAGTTATATTCACTGATTTTAAATAGCTATTACAATGATTTTATTTTTTGATACTTTAAATGATTTCTGTGAAATGTTGGATATAATGTCAATTCTTAAAGGAAGCCTGATATTTCATGTAGCATAGTGATTCAGAGCGTAGGCTGTAAATCCAGGCTGTGTGCAGGCAAAATCAGTCCACCAACTACCACCTCTGAAACCTTGAGCAAGTTAATTAATTGCTGTAGGCCTCAGTAACCTTTTCTGTAAAATGGGAATAATAGGAGTACCAGTATTGTAGGGTTGTTGGAAAGGTCTTAGAACAGTTTCTAGCACATAGGAATACTAAGGAAATGATAATTATTAATACTTATTGTATGCTTGATCATTAAAATTACAAACATACCTGGAGATTATGACTCACACATCAGAAACATGCAGAGACCTGGAGACTGAAAACAATCTTTCGTAGTCTTCTAGCAACAGGAATACCTTAAATGCACAACTCGGGCATTCAATTTTTTGAAGTGTTTTGTTTCGTTATAATGTCTCATTTTTGTTTATATTTTTTTCCCTCAAACCCAACGGAAGTTTTCTGGACTTTTTAATGCTTATGGTTATAGCTATTACAATGGGCTTCTGTATTAGTTGTTGACTGCTGTGTAACAAATTACCCTAAAATTTAGATTCTTAAAATAGTAACAGACATACATTATCTCTGGCAACTTGTAGCTGAGTGATTCTGGCTCAGGGTCTCTCAAAAGACTGTAGTAAAATGTCATCTGTTGTTGCAGCCATCTGAAGATTTGCCTGAGACTGAAGGATCCACTTCTGCGATGGCTCCTTCAGGTAACCAAGTTGGTGCTGGCTGTTGGTGGGAGGCCTCAGTTTCCCACCATGTGAACCACTCCATAAGATTGGAATGCCACAGTATCTTTAATGACTTCACCTTGGAAGTCACATTCTATCATTTTTGCAATATTTTATTGGTTATTCAGTGTGGAAGGAGACTATATAAAAACATGAATATCAGGAGGCTAGAATCCTTAGGGCCATCTTAGATGCTTACTACCATAGCATTTTTACCTATTTATATACTTCCTTTACTCAGTTAGTACATCTGTCAGTATCACTTAAACCCAATGCACCAGGCCAGGTGTTGTGTGGGGCATAAAGATACGTAAGTTATAAGTCCTGCTCTTTAAAATTTCATACCTGGTGAAAGGAATGAAACACCCACCCCATAGCTGCAGTCCAAGGCAATATAGGATACATATCAAGGATATAGTGATGTCAGTAAGCTCCTCAGGTGTTCAGAAGAAGAGGAGCAATTTCTCCTTGGGGTTTCAGAACAAATGGAACGTGATCTGGGTCTCTAAGAATAAAATAGGATCACTGTGGGCAAAGACAAGTGAAAATACATCTCACGCTGAGGAAGCAATGTGAACAGGATCATGAAGTTGAGAAAGCAAGCTGAGTTCAGGGACCAGCAACCAGGATACTTTAGAATAGCATATGTAGAAAGTGGAAGGATAAAGGGAGGGAAATGTAGGCAGAGACCAGTTTATGCAAGTCCTTATAAGCTATGTTAAAATTTTTGAGCCTACTCAGCAAATAATAGGAGCAGATAAAATTTCTGAGCTGGTAAGTAATGGGATAAAAAGGAGCTTTTAGCTTACTCTCCAAGGGGCATCAGAGAGTGAGAAATCAGATACAGAGAAACAGGGTAGGAAGAACTTACAATAAGGAGAGAAGGTAATACAATAAATATTGTAAGTAGAATTAGAAAGGAATAATCTTGCAGGAGGAATCTGAAGAAGTTAGCAATTCATTGGATACCACATTTGAGGAAGCTGTCCCAGTAACTTGAGATTTGCTACCTGTTTTGGAGGAAAAGTTGGTTTAAAGAGGAAGATGGTTTAAAGAATGTGTTTTAGGACATTTCAGTTAAAAAGAACTTGAGGATTCCTTGTATGCTCTCTTTTCCTTTTCCCGCACTGAGGCTTAATCTCTCTGGGTAGTTGCTTCCTGAGATGAATCCCGGAGACCTGGGAAGTTGGGGAATCCTGGCACTGAGGTGAGGAAAGAGGGCAGTGTGGGGAAGAACAGGGCCAGAACCTCAGGAAATTGAATTGAGTTAGCTGGCTCTGAAGTCTGTTGAGCTCAATTGGTAATCATGATGGTGGACAAGGGATGGGATTGTGAGAAAATGATGAACTGAAAAATAATAGAGTGGCTAAGGTCACAGATTTTGAAGTCATACGGGCATGATTAAAAATCTAGGTCTCTATTTCTAGCTGACCTTGGCGAAATGCTTAATTTGCAGGAAGCTCAGTTGCCTAACCTGTAATAAGTAAGATTCATAATAGGGTCTTGTGAGGTTTCAATGAAATGTTTGGCATATCAAGCTCTCAGCATGGTGGCTGGCACATAGAAAACACTCTGTAATGAACAGTAGATTTATTGAGATGGTGGGCTTTATGCTACTACAAAAGGAGATTGATAGTGTCCCAGGATCTTTTAGACCAGATGAATAGAATTACTGATCTCTTTTGGAATCTGATTAATCCCTTACTGCATACACCTGGGGGGGCGGGGGGAGGTGAGTACTCACATGTGTTTGTATTCTAAGGAGATGTCAGGTAAAAGGGGTTGAAAAAAGCCATTGGCCAAGGTGCTAATTAATAAACATAACTTAATGTTCATTCTTATTCCCCATGAACTCTTATCAACAGTTTTACATATAGTGTTCCTTTCACTCTAAATTAACAAATGAATCCACACATTATCTACTTGTGGGTTTCTTCCCAATAGTAAAGCATATTGAGATAAATTATATGCTCATAAAATCACATATAAAAGTCATAAATGTGATTTCTTAATTATTACAATTTCTGTCAGTTAAGGTTAAAAAGGAAAGTTAGTATCCTTTGGGATAAGTCACCAAATAGGATAACTTTTCCAGGAATCTTTGAGTTGCAAGAGACAATAAATTCAATTTCAGAATGGGGGAACTTAGTGGCTCAACTGGGAATTCCAAGGGAAATGACTTCAGGAAAAGCTGGATCTGGAGGGGTGGGGCCAAGATGGCCAACTAGAAACAGCAGTGGTCAGTGGGAATCGAAAAGAACCATAATTAGCATTTGAATCCTTCACCTGCAACAAGGTATCCAGGTTCTCTCGTCAGAACTGACTAGGCGGGTGACGTGATCCATGGAGAGAAAGGAAGAGCAATGTGATATGGCAGCCCTCCTGAGAGCCACACGGGGTAGAGGAGTCCCCACCCCGCAGCCAAGGTAGGCGTGCTACCCAGCAGGGGAAACCGTGCTTTTTCCAGGGAGCGGTGCAACCCACAGAGGGAAAGATCCCACTCGCGAACCCATGCCACCGGGGCCTGGGGTCCCAACGCCAAAGCCGTGCAGATTCTCAACAGCCTCTCAGCTAGAATCTGCCTAAGTCTGCGGATCTCCCAAGGGGAGGGGCGACCAGCACCACAGCTGGAGCTGCCTGCTGTCTAAGCTCTTTGAGCTCCTTGTGGGACGGGCAGCAGCCAGCACTGGGACTCATAACTGCCTAACACGCAGGGGGATTGGTGGGGAGGGGCGGTATCCATCTCTATAGCTCCAGGCTGCGCTTTTCCCCTGCTGGAGCCAGGGAGGCTGTACCGTTTGGTACCCCAAGAGGTGTCCTCCACAGCTCAACACGCTGGCTGTGGCAGACTGCTGCAGAGGGGCAGAGCGCCTCTTCAGGCCTGACCCTGACACATCCTTCCTCCCTGCGTGGGGCTTCCCTGCAGGAACTCCAGCAACTCCAGCCAGAGGCTCAGGGACAGGACGCAGATCACCCTGGGCCAGAGCCCCTAGCGGGAGGAGTGGCCATAGTCTCTGCAGACCAGCAGACTTAGCCTTTCCTCTTGGCAGTTCTGAGGAATCAGGGCAGACCAGATGAGTGGGTTTCCCCCCAGTGAAGCACACCCTCTCCACCAAGGGACAAAGTACTTCCTTAAAAAGGTCCCATTCCCCGTGCCACCCAACTTGGTGAGACTCTCCCACAGGGGTTGTCAGACACGCTATACAGGAGAGATTGTACTGGCATCAGGTTGGTGCCCCTCGAGGTCAGAGATCTGAGAAGAAGGAGCACACCACCCATCTTTGCCGTTCTCCAGCCTCCTTGACTGACGTCTCCAGGCTCAGGAGTGAAACAGATGAATAAGGCCTGAAGTGAACCCTCAGCAAACCTCAGCAGCCCTACAGAAGAGGGACCTGACCATTGAAAGAAAAACAAACAGAAAGCAACAACAACAACAGCATCAACAACAAAAAAAATTCTCCCAAAAACTCCATCTAAGGGTCAGCAGCCTCAAAGATCGAAACTAGACAAACTCACAAAGATGAGAAAGAATCAGTGAAAAAGTGCGGAAAACCCAAAAGGCCAGAATGCCTCTTCTCCTGCAAATGATCCCAGTGCCTCTCCAGCAAGGGCGCAGAACTGGACGGAGGATGAGATGGACAAACTGACAGAAGTAGTCTTCGGAAGATGGGTAATAAAAAACTCTGCTGAGCTAAAGGAGCATGTTCAGCAAAGAAGCTAAGAACCTTGATAAAAGGTTAGAGAAGCTGCTAACTAGAATAAGTAGCTTAGAGAGGAACATGAATAAACTGATGGAGCTGAAAAACATAGTACAAAAACTTTGTGAAGTATACACAACTATCAACAGCCAAATAGACCAAGCAGGAGAAAGGATGTCAGAGTTTGAAGACCACCTTGCTGAAATAAGGCATGCAGACAAGATTAGAGACAAAGGAATGAAAAGGAACGAACAAAGCCTCCAAGAAATATGGGACGTCATAAAAAGACTGAATCTATGATTGACTGGAGTAACTGAAGGAGACCAGGAGAATAGAAACAAGCTGAAAACCACACTTCAGGATATTATCCAGGAAAACTTCTCCAACCTATCAAGACAGGCCAACGTGCAAATTCAGGAAATACAGAGACCACTACTAAGATACTCCACAAGAAGATCGACCGCAAGACACGTAATTTTCAGATTCTGCAAGGTCCAAATGAGGGAAAAAAAATGTTAAGGGCAGCCAGAGAGAAAGGCCTGGACACCTACAAAGGGAAGCCCATCAGACTAACAGAGGACCTCTCAGCAGAAAATCTACAAGCCAGAAGAGATTAGGGGCCAATATTCAGCATTCTTAAAGAAAAGAATTTTCAACCCAGGATTTCATATCCAGCTAAACTAAGCTTCATTAGCAAAGGAGAAGTAAAATTATTTCCAGACAAGCAAATGCTGAGGAATTTTGTTACCACCAGGCCTGCCTTGTAAGAGCTCCTGAAAGAAGCACTAAATATAGAAAAAACAAAAACAAAAAAACAAAAACAAATAAAACAAAACAAAAACAACAGTACCAGCCACTGCAAAAATACACCAAAATGTAAAGACCAATGACACTATGAAGAAACTACATCAACTAGTGTGCAGAATAACCAGCTACCATCATGATGACAGGATCAAATTCACACATAACAATACTAACCTTAAATGTAAATGGACTAAATGTCTCAATTAAAAGATGCAGGCTGGCAAATTGGACAGAGTCAAGACCCATCAGTGGGCTGTATTCAGGAGACCCATATAACCTACAAAGACACACATAGGCTCAAAATAAAATATTTGCCAAGCAAATGCTAAGAAAAAAAAAAGCAGGAGTTGCAATCCTAGTGTCTGACAAAACAGACTTTAAACCAACAGAGATCATAAAGACGAAGAAGGACATTACATAATGGTAAAGGCATCAATGCAACAAAAAGAATTAACTGTTCTAAATATATATGCACCCAATACAGGAGCACCCAGATTCATAAGACAAGTTCTTAGAGACCTACAAGGAGACTTAAACTCTCACACAATAATAGTGAAAGACTTTAACACCCCACTGTCAATATTAGACAAATCAATGAGACAGAAAATTAACAAGGACCTTCAGGACTTTAACTCAGCTCTGGATCAAATGGACCTAATAGACATCTACAGAACTCTCCA